>NC_139001.1:92183786-92749468 GCF_964374135.1 Grampus griseus | reverse complement strand
ATTCTGACATGGGCCATGAACCACAATTATAGGTTTAGACCAATTATGTCTCATCTTCTGGGGCTGGAGCCAGACTTCTTGGGAGCATAAGACCCTACTGAGGAGTGTAGCATGACATCAGGATTCTGTTAGGAGGAAAGAGAAGGGGAGCACCCAATCAAAGTATTCTGTACAATAAAGATTCCCCAGAATCTTCCTTCTTTGAGAGGCTGAAGGACCCAGAGCCTTCTAAAGTTCTAAAAGAGAACTTTTAGAGAAGGTTGCTTGAAAAACATGTATAAGAATATCTTGAGCTATCTCCTTTTGCTCTCTCTGGCTGTTAGGCAAGAACTATGGGTCTGTCCAATCCCACTCCTGAACCTTGGTATCATGGCTTTGAACATAGCCATGACAGCCACTGTTATTAAGCACCTACTGTGTGCCAGGCCTGGTGGGTGGGACTTTACACATAGGGTTTCTAATCATGCAGCTACCCTGGGAGGGCTGCATTATTACCCCCATTTTACAGCTTGGGGACCTGGAACCCAGAGAAGTTCAGTAGCTTGCCTCTGACTGCACAGTCTGTACTTGGCTGGGCTGGGAGTCAGCAAGGACTGTTTGAGCTTCTGCTTTGACCCAAGCACTGTACTAGGTGTGAGGATGCAAAGAGGAATCAAATCTGGTGCCTGTCCTCAGGGAGCCCACAGCCTTCCCCTTTCTGGAGGGTCACCCTGGATAATGTATAGCTTTTGCCCAGCCTGGAAAACAACTTTGGGCTAATGAGGAAATGAGACACTGTCAGGTGCCTTCTACCTGAAGCCCTCCTGCCTTCTGTGATGAAGCCCAGGGGGCCTAAAACTTTGCTGAATGACCTGGCAAAGAGAGTAGTAGTAACGTGGGCTTTGGTGCCAGACTGCTTAGGTTCAAATCCCAGGTCCCCCACTTTCTGGCTGTTGGCAAGAGACTCAGTTCTCTATGCCTACCTTGTGGGCTGCGCTGCTCTGAGTTTAAAATAAAGAAACCCTGTGAGAGCACAGAAGAGCTCGGTGAAAGTTAGCAGCTGTTATTACCCACTTACATTGCTCTAAAACGCACTGTTCTTATCAAGTAAAGATTATCAGAGGCCCAGCCTCCCTGCCTCCGCCTCCCTGCCTCCTCAGTCTTGCAGCATCTCACATCCTCCCCCAGGTTCGGGCACAGTGTCACAGGCTGCAGCTTGCAGACTGCTCCAGGTGGCACCAGGCCGTTTGAGGTTCTTGATACGGGCACCTTAGTGTGAAGGGCGTTCTCGTCAGCCAACTCTCCCTGAAGCTTTAATTTCCTCCTTGGTGCTGGTTGCAGAAGGAGGGGATGGAACTGAAAGCGAGCTCTTCTCTGCCTCTCCAGGGAGGCCTTGACGGCCCCTTGGCTTCCCCAGGCTGCTTAGTAATACTGCCCCCTGTGCTGAGGGTCCCCCGGAAGGAGACGTGATAGCGCGTGGGCCGGGGAATCCTCGCGCTGGGCTCTTGTGTCTCATCGCAGGCCTGGGCTGGGTCACCGGGAAGTCCCTGGGCCTCGGTTTCCTCTCGTCTGAGCTGGGCGGGCCTTCTTGAGCCTGCAGTCTCATTGAAAAATCCCCTGGGGGGTGGAAACGAAGATGGGTGCCTGCGAGGAGAAGCAGGGTAACCCAGCCTTGCCTCCTGGGACACAGCTCATCCATCTGGAAGAAATGCTGGCGGTGCCTGCTCCCCGGAGTGAGGGGCCCCATCCATCTCTGGGAGATGATTAAGGCCCGCAAAGCCTTGCCGGGCTTTGTCGGTGCCAGGTGCTATTAAGAGCAAGATAAAAGCTGAGAGCCTTGATTGAACCTTGAAAACAAAGTCCACGTGGGCATTTTTCTTGGCCAGGGTATCTATCATGGGAGAAAGGAGAGTCTTGGGGAAGAAGGAGGAAGATGAAGGAGCAGAGAGGGAAAAGCAGTTTCTGAGACCAGAGACCGTGAAAAAAGGCCAAAATGCTTTCTGATTTCCTCTTGGGGTGAAGAGGAACACGGCGAGGGCCCCGCGGCAGGTGTGATGACACCACACACTGCCCTCTCTCTTTTTATCTCCATTGCCTCAAACAGACAATCATTGTGACCGGATTCCTACAGCGGAGCTTGTTCAGAGGGCGATGCTCTGCTCAGCCTCTCCTCCCAGTGATGCCTGGCCTCGTGGTACCCCTGACCCAGGCCCCTGCCCCCTCCCTCTTCTGCGCGGCTTTGCTTGCCTGTTTGTAGGGGGCGGGTCTTCTTGGAAGTCAGCCTCAGATGGAGAGGTTCCCCTCTGGCCCTACAGAACTTTATTGAGCATTTGCTCTCTTTTTACTGCCAGCCTTTGGCAAAGCCAGCTCTCCGCTGAAATCCAGCTGAGGAGATCCGATTTCTCAAAAGCCATTTTGATCTTTTCACTTCAAAGGGAGTTCTTTTCACACCAGAGCCCCAGTCTGGTGGCCCCGGACCTGCCCCTTTGGGCTGAAGGTCTGGACGGGGCCTCTGGTCTCGTCTTTACATACTGCGAGGAGAGCCCGGCATCCTGGCACTGGGGCCAGTGGGGAAAGCTTGTGAGGTAGCAGGATTTGTCCCCTGAGACCCTGGTCTCTGGCACCTGCAGGTGCCCTGGCTTTTCCTCTCTCTGGCTCTGCCCCATTTATCTTCTGATTTTCAAAGTCTTCCTGCTCCCCCATCAACATCTTATCAAAATCCGCTCTGAGCTAGGGAATATAGCCAATATTTTGTAATAAGTATCAATGGAGCAGAATCTATAAAAATTTTGAATCATATGTTGCACAACTGAAACCAATACAATATTATAAATCAACTATACCTCAATTAAACAAAACCGCTGCTATAAGGATGGACCTTCACTTTGGGGGTCTCCTCCTTCCCTGCTCCCTCCTCCACTCCCACAGGGTGAGATGCCTGGCACATTTTGCATAATTATCCTTTCCTGTCCATGACCTTCAAGAGACGATGAGGTCCTTGAAGAAAGAGGCTCTTCTTCCTGCACCTGTGGCCCTAGCATTGAGCACAATGCCGAGCACACGGTGGGCTCTCAACACACGTCCGATGAATTAATGCATTCCTTCCTGCAGCTCTTACCAACCGTCCTAGGGTTTGGCTGAAGTGGCTCAAGGGCCAGCCGGCTTGGGGGAAGGGCAGGCTGGGGGCCAGGGGGCGCGGGGAGGGGCGTTCTCCTCTGCCACCATCTCGTACCCACCAGGAAACTTCCAGGCCCCTGCTGTGTCCACAGCAAGTTTTTACTTTGATCTGTTTTATATTTCGATACACATATATTAAATTATATATATTATGTCTATCTCCTGTAATATACTTAATATACAATAGAGTATACATGTAATAGTCATATTACATGTATGTATACATAACACATCAAATATAAAGGATAATATGGCATATATATGATACACAGACATACACATGCCCACACATACACACACATACAAGATAGTTTTGCCAAAAGCGTTCTGTTTAAACAGAAGTTTGAACACTAAGACCTTGAGCTCTTACTCAGAGGTCTTCTCTCTCCTAGGGGCATTTGCCTTTGAAGTCGTGACTAATGACCACGTGGAGAATGGAAAGCTTTGTCCCAGTTGAAAGCATTTTAGGATTTTACCGACCTGATGGAGCCTTTACTTTTTGCATAGCGACTTCTTTCAGGTCTACCTTCTGCTCACCCTCCCCCGCTCCCCACATCAGCAGTCCTGGCTGGTGGTAAGGAATGAGGAAGGAATTGGATTATCGGAAGCCACAAGGCTGTTAATGTCGTTTGTCTCAGAGGAGAGTGTTTGTTGTGGCTGTTGTTTTGTTCAGCACTGGGCCAGCCGGGAGGCCGGTGTTGACTGGATTGCAGATGCAGGCCAAGCGCTAGCTTCTCTCGCTGGCCTGCTAGGTGGCAGCTGGTTTTATCAGCTCTTGATTGCTTTTTCTCTGAGCCACCTCTTCTTCCCCTCTGTACCTTAATCACCCCAGAATAATCACCCCACCCTTCCTAGCATGAGGGGTTCCCCCCAGGCCTGCCCTTCCTAGTACGGGAGCCCAAGCTCTGGCCCTTCATTCCTTATCAAAATCCTGCTGGCCTCTGCCCCACGGTGAGATAGTGGCCAGAGCACAGAATTGGGAGCCCAAGAACCTGGTCTTGAGTCTTGAATTACTCACCAGCTATGGGACCTCAGGTTGTCACACCTTCTCCAGACTCTCAGTTTCCCAGTCGGTGAGCGGAAATAATCACTCCAGTCTTCCTATCACCAGGTGAGGCTCATCTAAAACCCTACCTCAGTTTTTCTCAGCTTTTCCTGCGATTAGCATCTCCTGGGGAGCTTTTAGTACCCCAATTCCTAGATCATACCCTCAAACAAATTAAATCAGACTTTCTGGGGCTAAGACCCAGCCATTAGTATTTTTAAAAATTACTCTTCAGGTAATTCTAATATGCAGCTAAGGCCAAGAACCACTGTTCAAGGTCAAAGTATTATGGACACTCAAAATACAAGTGGCTTCTGAACTTCGATCTAAAAGAAAATGCTTTCTATCTGAAAAAAGAAAATGTCTGTTAACTAATCTGCAGTGGTTCTCCTTACAGTTGGGTTCAAAATCTCTTTAAGGATCTCCTGGAAGTTGTGTATCCATTTCCCCAGGAAGGGATATACTCACAAAAATTTGTATTCATTTCCAGTGTATAATACTACCTTCTTAGTGACATTACCTGCTACCCTGTTCAAAATTGCACCATTATTCCTGTCCACACCCACTCAGTGTGGTTCTAGGACCATCTTTACATAAGATACCCCGGATGGGACCCAGGAATTCTTAGAATCTCCCTGTTGCTCTCCTAGACCATCTACTTGCTCCTCTAGACCCTACCCTGCAGAAGGGAATCTTATCTCCCTTCTCATAGCAGTGGTCTTGGGTAGAATCTCTAATATTCCAGAGAATACTAGCTATTTTCCAAGTTAGATTGGGTGTGTGTGGGAATGCAGCTGTCTCAGTTGTGTGATTCGAGAGGCTTGGATTAAGATCCCCTATCTAATGGAAAGGTCATCTCCTTCCCTCGCCAATCGAGGTACTTGGAATTCCACCACTGTCCACCATCTTGAACTCTTCAGCACCCATCTCTAATATGATGAATAACAAAAACCATGAAGAGTGGGCATATTGGATCCCAGCTCTCTGCTCCAAGTTTTCTGTGGCTTCCTATTGCCTACAGGGGGAAGCATATCCCTATTTTTTATTACCAAGAGGCTCTTCAAGATCTGGCTCACCTCTTGCCTTCATACCCACTGCCCGCACTACACACTTTAGCAGGACTTCACTGCACGTAGTTCCTGGAGCACTGCATACCGTTTCCTTCCCTGGCATCCTTTGGGAGAGCTCTTACATCTCTTTCCACATGTCACTCCTCTCCCCAAACTCTCAGATGACTCAGAGTGCAAGCCAAGTCCTCATGTGGCCTCCAAGGCCTCGTGGGATCTGGCCATCACCCTCCTTACCTCTCTGCCCTCATCCCCTGCTGTTCCCCTCTGTTAGTTTCCCAGGGCAGCTGTAACAAAGCACCATAAATTGGGTGGCTTAAAACAACAGAAATTTCTCTCATGGTTCTTAGAGCTAGAAGTCCAAAATCAAGGTGTTGACAGGGACACGTTCCCTCTGAAACTTGAAGGGGAAGGATCCTTTCTTGCCTCTTTCTAGCTTCTGGTAGTTGTTGCTATTTTTAGCATTTGTTGCCTTGCAGCTGCAGCTCTTTAATCTCTGCCTCTGTCATCACATGGCCTTCTCTCTGTATGTCTCTGTGTCACGGAAGGGCCATCTTCTTATAAGGACAGCAGTTATATTGGATCAGGGACCACCCTACTTCATTATGGCCTCATCTTGAATATTACATCTGCAATGACCCTATTACCAAGTAAGGTCATATTCTGGGACACTGGGGGTGAGGACTTCAAAATATCTTCTTTGGTGGGGGGGACATAATTCAACCCATAACACCCTCTCCTGCTTCTTCATTCTACTTCAGTCACACTGGCCTAGAGATAGATGCCAGATTTAGCAAATAAAAGTACAGGACACCCAGTTAAAATTGAATTTCAGGTAAACAACAAGTACTTTTTTAGTATAAATATGTTCCAGATGTTGCATGAAACAAATTTTTTTTTCACATAAATATGTCCCATTCAATATTTGGGACGTGCTTATGCTAAAAAATGTATCCATTGTTTATCTGGAATTCAAATTTAACTGGGCATGTCGTATTTTATCTGGCAACTTGTATTCCTTGTTTCTTGAACACAACAAGCATGTTCCCATCTCAAGGCCTTTGTCTTGGCTATTCCCTCTGCTTTGAACACATTTTCCCCAGTTCTCTGGGATGCATGTTCTCTGACTGCCTTCAGCAAGGCCTTTCTGGGTACCCCTCCCTTATACACACACCTTCTATCCTCCTTCCTTGCTTTTATTTTTTCCCCCCTTATCCCTTATCACAATCTAACAGGCTATATTTCACCTGCTGATAGTTTTTATCATCTATCACCCCCAGTAGAATTTAAGCTGATGATCTTGTTCACTGCTGTCTCTCCAGGGCCTAGAGCAGTACCTTGGCACATAGTTCAGTAAATGTTTATTGAATGGTTGAAGAAAGAAATCCGTTCACTTTCAAGAACTGGAGAGTGGGCATCTATGGGTTTTGCTTACCTAGGATCCACTTCCACTTTCGGTGGAAGTTTTCCTCCCTCACTCTCAGTTTAAGTAGTTTGGGAAAGTCCTGCCTCAAACCCCAGATTCAGGTCTAGACCAATCTGTTAGTTTCATCCACTTGGTCACAGTCTTTGGTTCAGGGATGGGTACAGAACCCGAGTCAGTCTCATCAAAGCCAGTCTCAGAGTTTCTGCTGGAACTGCTAAGACAGAGTATTCTCTTCCTACTGGTATTTCTGAGAGGAATAGGATGTCTGTCTGGAGCTTCTGATAGCCATCTCACTACCATAAAGGAAAAGCAAGGGGTCAGATCCTGGCCAAAAAACTATGGGTGATCTTTCAGTCCTGACCATAGGCAATTACAAAGGCTTCATGTCAACTCGGTCTGCTATAAGAGAACACCACAGATTGGGTGGCTTGAACAAGGCACACTTGTTCTCACAGTTCTGGAGGCTGAGAAGTCCAAGATCAAGGTGCTGGCAGATTCTGGTCTTGATGAGGGCCTGCTTCCTAGTCTGCAGACAGCCACTATCTCCCTGTGTGCTCACGTGACCTCTTTGTGTATATGCATGTGTAGAGAGAGGGGGGAGCCCTGGTTCCTCTTCCTCTTTTTATAAGGACACCAATCCCATCATGCAGGGCCCACGCTCATGACCTAACCTAACCCTCGTTACTTCCCAGAGGCTCTACCTCCAAATATCATCAGATGGGGTTTAGGGCTTCAACATAGGAATTTGGGAGGGGGGCAGAAACATTTAGTCCTTAACACTTTACCTGGCAGGCCTCACAGGGGAAAGCTGTCCTCCCCACACCAGCCAATGCATGGTAGGCTCTGAAGGGAGTTGCAGTCAAGGACTAGGTCCCATGGCCAACCTAATCTTATGCATAACTGCATTCCCAGCCCAGGCACCTCTGTCAGAGGCCTCTTTACTGGGGGGGGGGGGGGGGGTGCAGAAGACTCGGCTGAAACCTTCTTGTGGGGGAAGTTGGGGGAACCTTGCAGATACTTTCTCTACTCTGACTTAGTACTGAGGTCTTTTCTCCTCCTAGGTATCCCCACTCCCCCTCACCCCAGATCCAGAGAAAGGCAGGAGCCTATTGTTTAGGTCTCCCTCAGTAGTGAGACAGTTCCCCCCATCTGTGCTGATATATCTGCCCCTCCCCAGGTGCGGTTCCATGGAACATTGGGGGGGCCAGGGCTTTAGCCTCTTCCCTATACTATGGCAGTAAGTAAATGAAGGCTTAATTGTTACTTTCCTTTTGCCATGTTGTCTTAATCGACTACTTTGACAGTTCGCAGATCAGCTCGGCCCTTGATCAACAGTCTGCTTGAAAAGGAGCCAAAATAGAGGAAACAGAGACAGAGAGGGGGTGACTGAGTCTCTATAACATCATCTTGGCTCCCCTAAATCTAGCTGTGCTGAAAGCCAGTGTGACACTTGTTGGGCCTTTTAGTTATTGAGCAGCAGCAAATTAGGTGTGTTTTTGTGTCACTGAGTCCTGAGTCAAGTACACCCTCTTAGTGACACCACAGTGGGCCTCAGAAACTGCTACCCCTGGGTTCCTATTCTGCCTTGAACTTGCCTTCATCGTGGTCCAGATCACCTTGTACTATTCTGTCTCACATGCCTGCCTCCCCAAGGGACATCTGCTCTTAGAAACCTGGGGATCTGACTTCTCTCTCTCTCTTTCTCTTTTTTAATCTCTATACTTCATACATGCCCTTGCACAGAATCAGACAAAAATCTCTGTAGAATGAGGACTTAACTGAATAAAACTGTGGTGGACTGTGTATAATTACTCAACTAGGTAATTATAAACAGGATGAAAACTCCTCTTAATATTTTAAAAGTATACATTAAAAACATTTCTTATCCCCTTAGAAAATCAAATCTGTAATTGGAGATAAAATCTGTATTAGTCATTTTTGCTGCATAATAAATTACCCCGAAACTCATCAGCTTAGAATGACAAACATTTATTATCTCAGTTTCTCAGAGTCTGGAATCAGGTGCAGCTTAGCTGGAATCCTCTGGCTCTAGATCCCTCACAAGGCAACAATCACCGTGTTGCTGAAGCTGCCGTCATGTCAAGGCCCAAGTGGGAAAGGATCCACCTGCAAGCTTATTTCTGGGGCTGTTTGCAAACCTCAGGTCCTCACTGGCTGTGGGCTAGAGAAGTCTGTTCCTTGTCACATGGGCCTCTCCATAGAGCTGCTCACAATTGGCTCCCTCCAGAGTGAATGAGAGAGAAAGAGAGAGAGATCCAAGATGGCAGTCACAATGTTTCTATAACCTAACCTCAGAAGTGACATCACAACACTTTCCCCATTTTCTATTTGTTAGAAACCAAGGTCTGCTAAGGTGGGAGAGCTGAGTTCAGGACATTGGTCCACCAGAGACCTCCCAGCTCCACGTACTATCAAACGTTGAAAATCTCCCAGAGATCTCCATCTCAATGCCAAGACCCAGTTCCACTCAACAACCAGCAAACCATCATGCTGGTCACCCTATGCCAAACAACTAGCAAGACAGGAACACAACCCTGCCCATTAGCAGAGAGACTGCCTAAAATCATAATAAGGCCACAGACACCCCAAAACACACCACTGGATGTGGTTCTGCCCAACAGAAAGACAAGATCCAACCTCATCCACCAGAACACAGGCACTAGTCTCCTCCACCAGGAAGCCTACACAACCCACTGAACCAACCTTAGCCACTGGGGGCAGAAACCAAAAACAATGGAAACTATGAACTTGCAGCCTGCAAAAAGGAGACCCCAAACACAGTAAGTTAAGCAAAATGAGAAGACAGAGAAACACACAGCAGATGAAGGAGCAGGGTAAAAACCCACCAGACCAAACAAATGAAGAGGAAATAGGCAGTCTACCTGAAAAAGAATTCAAAATAATGATAGTAAAGATGATCCAAAATCTTAGAAATACAATGGAGAAAATACAAGAAACGTTTGACAAGGACCTAGAAGAACTAAAGAGCAAACAAACAGTGATGAACAACACAATAAATGAAATTAAATATTCTCTAGAAGGAATCAATAGCAGAATAACTGAAGCCGAAGAACGGATAAGTGACCTGGAAGATAAAAGAGTGGAAATAACTACTGCAGAGCAGAATAAAGAAAAAAGAATTATAAGAATTGAGGACAGTCTCAGAGACCTCTGGGACAACATTAAACACACTAACATTTGAATTATAGGGGTCCCAGAAGAAGAAGAGAAAAAGAAAGGGACTGAGAAAATATTTGAAGAGATTATAGTTGAAAACTTCCCTAATATGGGAAAGGAAAGAGTCAATCAAGTCCAGGAAGTGCAGAGAGTCCCATACAGGATAAATCCAAGGAGGAACACGCCAAGACACATTAATCAAACTATCAAAAATTAAATACAAAGAAAAAATATTAAAAGCAGCAAGGGAAAAATGACAAATAAAATACAAGGGAATCCCCATAAGGTTAACAGCTGATCTTTCAGCAGAAACTCTGCAAGCCAGAAGGGAGTGGTAGGACATATTTAAAGTGATGAAAGGGAAAAACCTACAACCAAGATTACTGTAACGAGCAAGGATCTTATTCAGATTTGACGGAGAAATAAACACCTTTACAGACAAGCAAAAGTTAAGAGAATTCAGCACCATGAAACCAGCTTTACAACAAATGCTAAAGGAACTTCTCTAGGCAGGAAACACAAGAGAAGGAAAAGACCTACAATAAAAACCCAAAACAATTAAGAAAATGAGAATAGGAACATACATAATGATAATTACCTTAAATGTAAATGGATTAAATGCTCCAACCAAAAGACATAGACTGGCTGAATGGATACAAAAACAAGACCTGTATATATGCTGTCTACAAGAGACCCACTTCAGACCTAGGGACACATACAGACTGAAAGTGAGGGGACGGAAAAAGATATTCCATGCAAATGGAAATCAAAAGAAAGCTGGAGTAGCAATTCTCATATCAGACAAAATAGACATTAAAATAAAGATTATTACAAGAGACCAGGAAGGACACTACATAATGATCAAGGGATCGATCCAAGAAGAAGATATAACGATTGTAAATATCTATGCACCCAATATAGGAGCACCTCAATACATAAGGCAAATACTAACAGCCATGAAAGGGGAAATCGACAGTAACACAATCATAGTAGGGACCTTTAACACTCCACTTTTACCAATGGACAGATCATCCAAAATGAAAATAAATAAGAAAACACAAGCTTTAAATGATACATTAAACAAGATGGACTTAATTGATATTTATAGGACATTCCATCCAAAAACAACAGAATACACATTTTTCTCAAGTGCTTATGGAACATTCTGCAGGATAGCTCATACTTGGGTCACAAATCAAGCCTTGGTAAATGTAAGAAAATTGAAATAGTATCAAGTGTCTTTTCTGACCACAACGCTTGAGACTAGATATCTATTACAGGAAAGAAATCTGTAAAAAATACAAACACATGGAGGCTAAACAATACACTCCTTAATAACCAAGAGATCATGGATGAAATCAAAGAGGAAATTAAAAAATACCTAGAAACAAATGACAATGAAGACACAACGAACCAAAACCTATGGGATGCAGCAAAAACAGTTCTAAGAGGGAAGTTTATAGCAGTACAATCATACCTTAAGAAACAAGAAACAGCTTAAATAAACAACCTAACCTTACACCTAAAGTAATTAGAGAAAGAAGAACAAAAAAACCCCCCAAAATTAGCAGAAGGAAAGAAATCATAAATATCAGATCAGAAATAAATGAAAAAGAATTGAAGGAAACAGTAGCAAAGATCAATAAAACTAAAAACTGGTTCCGTGAGAAGATAAACAAAATTGATAAGCCATTAGCCAGACTCATCAAGAAAAAAAGGGAGAAGACTCAAATCAATAGAATTAGAAAACAAAAAGAAGTAACAACTGACACTGCAGAAATGCAAAGGATCATGAGAGATTACTACAAGCAACTCTATGCCAATAAAATGGACAACCTGGAAGAAATGGACAAACTCTTAGAAAAGCACAACCTTCCGAGACTGACCCAGGAAGCAATAGAAAATATAAACAGACCAATCACAAGCACTGAAATTGAAACTGTGATTAAAAATCTTCCAACAAAAAAAAACCCAGGACCAGATGGCTTCACAGGCGAATTCTATCAAATATTTAGAGAAGAGCTAACACGTATCTTTCTCAAACTCATCCAAAATATAGCAGAGGGAGGAACACTCCCAAATTCATTCTATGAGGCCGCCATCACTCTGATACCGAAACCAGACAAAGATATCACAAAGAAAGAAAACTACAGGCCAATATCACTGATGAACATAGATGTAAAAATCCTCAACAAAATACTAGCAAACAGAATCCAACAGCACATTAAAAGGATCATACACCATGATCAAGTGGGGTTTATCCTAGGAATGCAAAGATTCTTCAATATATGCAAACCAAGCAATGTGATACACCATATTACCAAATGAAGAATAAAAACCATATGATAATCTCAATAGATGCAGAAAAATCTTTTGACAAAATTCAACACCCATTTATGATAAAAACCCTGCAGAAGGTAGGCATAGAGGGAACTTACCGCAACATAATAAAGGCCATATATGACAAACCCACAGCCAACAGCATCATCAATGGTGAAAAACTGAAACCATTTCCACTAAGATCCGGAACAAGACAAGGTTGCCCACTCTCACCGCTATTATTCTACATAGTTTTGGAAGTCTTAGCCACAGCAACCAGAGAAGAAAAAGAAATAAAAGGAATCCAGATTGAAAAAGGAGAAGTAAAGCTGTCACTGTTTGCAGATGACATGATACTATACATAGAGAATCCTAAAGATGCTACCAGAAAACTACTAGAGCTAATCAATGAATTTGGTAAAGTAGCAGGATACAAAATTAATGCACAGAAATCTCTTGCATTCCTATACACTAATGATGAAAAATCTGAAAGTGAAATAAAGGAAACCCTTCCATTTACCATTGCAACAAAAAAAGAATAAAATACCTAGGAATAAACCTACCTAAGGAGACAAAAGACGTGTATGCAGAAAACTATAAGACACTGATGAAAGAAATTAAAGATGATACAAACAGATGGAGAGATATACCATGTTCTTGGATTGGAAGAATCAGCATTGTGAAAATGACTCTACTACCCAAAGCAATCTACAGATTCAATGCAATCCCTATCAAACTACCACTGGCACAGAACTAGAACAAAAAATTTCATAATTTGTATGGAAACACAAAAGACCCCAAATAGCCAAAGCAATCTTGAGAAAGAAAAACGGAGCTGGAGGAATCAGGCTTCCTGACTTCAGACTATACTACAAAGCTACAGTAATCAAGATAGTATGGTACTGGCACAGAAACAGAAATATAGATCAATGGAACAGGATAGAAAGCCCAGAGATAAAACCATGCACATATGGTCACCTTATTTTTGATAAAGGAGACAAGAATATACAATGGAGAAAAGACAGCCTCTTCAATAAGTGGTGCTGGGAAAACTGGACAGCTACATATAAAAGAATGAAATTAGAACACTCCCTAACACCATACACAAAAATAAACTCAAAATGGATTAAAGACCTAAATGTAAGGCCAGAAACTATCAAACTCTTAGAGGAAAACATAGGCAGAACACTCTATGACATAAATCACAGCAAGATCCTTTTTGACCCACCTCCTGGAGAAATGGAAATAAAAACAAAAATAAACAAATGGGACCTAATGAAACTTCAAAGCTTTTGCACAGCAAAGGAAACCATAAACAAGACCAAAAGGCAACCCTCAGAATGGGAGAAAATATTTGCAAATGAAGCAACTGACAAAGGATTAATCTCCAAAATTTACAAGCAGCTCATGCAGCTCAATATCAAAAAAGCAAACAACCCAATCCAAAAATGGGCAGAAGACCTAAATAGACATTTCTCCAAAGAAGATGTACAGATTGCCAAGAAACACGTGAAAGGATGTTCACCATCACTAATCATCAGAGAAACGCAAATCAAAACTACAGTGAGATATCACCTCACACTGGTCAGAATGGCCATCATCAAAAAATCTACAAACAGCAAATGCTGGAGAGGGGCTTCCCTGGTGGCGCAGTGGTTGGGAGTCTGCCTGTCGATGCAGAGGACGCAGGTTCGTGCCCCGGTCCAGGAGGATCCCACATGCCACACAGCGGGTGGGCCTGTGAGCCATGGCCGCTGGGCCTGCGCATCCAGAACCTGTGCTCCCCAACGGGAGAGGCCACAGCAGTAGGAGGCCCACGTACTGCAAAAAAAAAAAAAAAAAAAAAAAAAATGCTGGAGAGGGTGTGGAGAAAAGGGAACCCTCTTGCACTGTTGGTGGGAATGTAAACTGATACAGCCACTATGGAGAACAGTATGAAGGTTCCTTAAAAAACTGAAAATAGAACTACCATATGACCCAGCAATCCCACTGCTGGGCATATACCCTGAGAAAACCGTAATTCAAAAAAAGTCATGTACCACAGTGTTCATTGCAGCTCTATTTACAGTAGCCAGGACATGGAAGCAACCTAAGTGTCCATCATCAGATGAATGGATAAAGAAGATGTGGCACATATATACAATGGAATATTACTCAGCCATAAAAAGAAATGAAACTGAGTTATTTGTAGTGAGGTGGATGGACTTAGTGTGTGTCATGCAGAGTGAAGTATGTCAGAAAGAGAAAAACAAATACCATATTGCTAACACATATATATGGAATCTAAAAAAAAAAAGGTCAAGAAGAACCTAGGGGCATGACAGGAATAAAGATGCAGACCTACTAGAGAATGGACTTGAGGACACGGGGAGGGGGAAGGGTAAGCTGGGACAAAGGGAGAGAGTGGCATGGACATATATTCACTACCAAATGTAAAATAGATAGCTAGTCGGAAGCAGCTGCATAGCACAGGGAGATCAGCTTGGTGCTGTGTGCCCACCTAGAGGGCTGGGATAGGGAGGGTGGGAGGGAAGGAGACACAAGAGGGAAGAGATATGGGGGTATGTGTATATGTATAGATGATTCACTTTGTTATAAAGCAGAAACTAACACACCATTATAAAGCAATTATACTCCAATAAAGATGTTAAAAAAGAAAAAGAAACTAAGGTCTGCCCCATACTCAAGGGGGTTATTATACAAGGGCCTGAGTATCAGGGGCAGGAATAATTTGGAGCTGTCTTAAAGGTTGCCTTCCACAGTCCACCCTCTGACCTCCAATGGTTCACAACCCTCCCACATGCAAAATACAGTCCTCCGCTACCGAGGTCCCTAAAGCCTCGTCTCATTACATCCGTTCAAAGTCTAGAATTGCATCTAAATCGTTCAGGTGTGGATGAGGCTCCTCGAGTGTAGACTCGATCTATAGACCTGTGGAGCTAAAGAGATAAGTGATCTGGCCCCCAAATACCCAACATACAGGAATATATTGTTGGTCAAGAATATATTCCTGTTTAACAAGGTGGAAAATTGGAGGCACAAGGGCTCATTGGACCATAGAAATTCTGAAAGCCAGCCAAGCAAATGTTGGATGTTCCTTGATTAGAACCCAAGTCCTGGGGTTATTTCTCCATGGTTCGTGGCTCCGCTCTCTGGGCTATCAATTCTGCCCTCTAGATCATCTTTACTTTTTTATGGAAGGTAGTACTTTTTTGCAGCTGAGCAGCTCTCTTAGCTTGCTTTCTGCCAATAGAATTTTGGGAGTCAAAAAGCATCTCCTCATTCTGTTCCATCTCTGTCTCCTGCAGTCCAAGTTGGCGATGTTTCCAAAAGTATGTATTTTAAGAAACTTGTAGGTCTCCTGTGAAACTCTTTGGGGTTCACTCCATTAGGCAAATCCATACTTACAAATTTTTTTGAGATAAACCCCTTGTGTGATGGCTGAGGTCCAATACCCTTAACTTCCTAGGGACCCTGTAGTTTGATTGAGAGGACTTGTGAGGTACACCCTTAATATCTTATGATATTATAAGAAATATGTGTTTGGTCTTCATCCCCAGCTCCTGGCCAGAGCTCCACAGAACACTGTAATGTCCTAAATGATGATAGTGTTAGGAGCATCTTTTTTTTTTTTTGGATTTTGTCCCTGGCTCCTGGAACAGCTCCAGAGTGCTAAAGGTAAAAGGAGACTCTTTTGTCATACCAAGTCCCTTTCAATCACACCTGAGTTTATGTTAATGAGACAACTTTCGGAAAGCCCCTAAGGATGGCGGGGTGGGAGGCTGCTTGCCAGGGGAACCAACCATATGCCTAGAGAATTGGGACTTTCAGCCCCACCCCCTGACCTCCAGGGGACACTAATTATTTAATCAATCATGCCTGTGTAATGAAGTCTCCATAAAAACCCTGACTAAAGGGGTTCAGAGAACTTCTGAGTTGGCGAACACATGGAGGTGCTGGGAGGTGGAGCCCCTGGAGAGGGCATGGAAGCCCTGTGCCCCTTCCCACATACCTTGCCCTCTGCATCTCTTCCATTTGGCCGTCCCTGAGTTGTGTCCTTTCTAGCAAATAGGACAGACTTGAGATTGGGGTCTGAAGTTGGGGGGCGCAGGGGGGGCACAGTCTTATGGGGCCAAGACCTTAACCTGTTGGGACTGTGCTAACTCCGGGCAGTTAGTGTCAGAATAGAGTTAAATTGTAGGACACGCAGTTGGCGTCCTCTGAGAATCAGAGAATTTCTTGATGTGGAAAATCCTGCACATCTGGTGTCAGGAGTGTAAGTAGAGGGAAAGTGGAGTTTTTCCTTTCCTCTTTAAGGGGGATTTTATAGACTCTGAGGCACCACCTTTGATCTTTCTGAGGTTTTAAAGTTTTACTTTTACATCCTCAGTTTTATCTTTAGACCCTGTTTTCCTAGCAGTGCCTGGACTTGGCATTTGCTTGGAAGTCGTTTCTGAGTTTTAGCGTTGTTTGCTGTCTGGAGAAGGTGAAAAATTTTAAAACCTGTTTTGTTTTGTTTGTATGACAATGTTTTGCTCAGTTTATTTCTCTCCTTGTGCATTTTACTATAAATATCAGCAAGAGACCAGGTGGCACATCCATTACTTTGAAAACACTCCTTCTTAACTTGAATGCCCAGTTCATTAGACATATTTTTAGTTTAAAATACCTGCAGGTACCAGTGTTGCTAAACTCTGCCATTCTATAATAAGGTTTCTCTTCCTGCAGTTTCCAAGAGCATGTTTCTCATTTCCTTCTAAGCCTTCATCAGCAGTGTCCTCAAAGTCACGATTTCTACTAACAGTTTATTCAAGACAACAAGGCTTTCCCTTAACACACTCCTCAAATTCTCCCCAGGCTCTGCTTACTGTTAGGTTCCAAAGCCACTCCCACACGTATTTGTTAGAGCATCACCCCACTTCCAGGAACCGAAATCTCTGTTTATCCTTTCCACATCTTACCTCCAGAGGCAACTATTCTAATGTATTTAAAGAAAATCACTTTGTGAAAATTTCTTACAAGATTATACTCGTTTTATGAGTGTAACTTTTTACTTTCCTAAATGGTATGGTTTTATATATCTTCTTCTGTTTCTCACTCTTTTCAACCATCCCTAATGGTTGAATCATTAAGAATCATCCATGTTTTTATGTGGACATCTAGTCAGTTGCTTCCAACTATGTGTAGTACACCATGGGTTATACCCCTTCCCTCCAAATTTTATCTGTCCAGTCGCCTAGGGACGGGTGACCAGATTACCTCCAACTTCACGCCATCATCCCAAATAATGTGCCATGAGCATCTTAATTCGTGGTCCCTTATGAATCTGTGTGAGGATTTCTTTGGGATGTATGCATACCCAGAACCAGAATAATGACATGTAGGTTACACACACGCTTCATTTGACTAGGAAGTGCCCAGTTACTCACAGTAAAGCTGCACTGGTCTCCATTCCCACCTACCATGCATAAAGGACCCTGTATCTCACCTCTAAGCTGACACTCAATATTATCATCCAGTTAAAAACATTTTTTTTCCAGGTTATTTGTATGAAATCACATCTCATTAATATTTTGATTTGCCCTTTTTCCAACAGTTGATGAGTCTGAGCATCTCTTCATATACTTTTGACTTCCCTCTTCCAAAGACTGCCTGTTCATATCCTTGTTTGTATATTCTTTAAGGTCAGAGACCAGGTATAATTTCTTCTGCATTCTCCACTGCTCCCAGAACATTGCTGGACCTTGACTGATGATTGATGAGAAGGTCAATGTGGCAGTGTTATTTGAGCTTGTGGATTTTGAGCCCCCCCACTTTGCTCTACAGAGCCTGAGGTGTTTGCCTTCATTCATTCAGAGCCCATTTATCAAATGACCACCCCATGCCAAGTCTTCCTGTGCAACTCTCCCTTCCGGCAAAGCCCAAATGATCCGTCAGTCACTCTATCAATTGAACAGAAGAATGAAACAGGTCACACTAGTCATCTGGCATCAGACAGACTCTAGTAACATTTTAAATGCCCTTTTATAGACTCTAGCATTCTATGATCCTCTGATTCTAACTTATTGACTGATTGATTTTTTTTCCTTTTATTGTTGTTTTTAACTGCCATGTGCCTAAAGCAAGGCAAGACCCAAGGAATTTTGGTGATGTCGTTGCACATCAATAGGAGAATCAAAACAACCTTTTGTTAAGTTTCTCTGCTTGTGAAGAGCAATCCCACATCTTAGTGAACTATCAGTGCTGAAAAATATGAATTTCGTAGTCAAAAAGTAAACTCCTCTCTAACTGCACTCTGTAAAGATCCAAGTCCCAATATGACAACATTTATCTACATTTCCAGAGAGAGGAAGTGTCCTCATCCATGGCTTAACTACTCCCACACCCACCCACCCCACGGCAAGGTTAGGTGCCCAACTCTGTTAAGTCTTGACTGAAACATCTCCACCCCATATTGTAATTATCTGTTTATTTGCTCTTCCTCCTCTAGATTTGAGGAACATTGGACACACAGATTGTCTTATTCATTTCTTTAATTTACTGTTCTTAGCAAGGCATTTGTCACATAGTAGGTGTTCAATAAACATTTATTGCTTGAATGAATGGATGCATGAAAAAACATTTATTGAGCACCTACTTGCCACGTACTTTGCCAGAGGCCGGGAATTCATAGATGGATAAGACACAGTTTAATTATAAAATAGTGTGAACAGTGTACAGTGGAAGGGCACCATGTCCTATGGGGAGATGAGCTTCAAATAAAGAGGGGATGCATTTGTAGCACTCATCTTTCTCAACTCCAGCAGAGTCCTTCTGCCCTTGAATTTTAAATGTGACTTGTAATTGCAAGAAATAGGCTTTCTCTGGGTGGGTATGTGTGTGAGAGATGTGGATGTGGATGTAGATGCTGCCTGCCTGTCTGACTATGCCTGCCCCATCCTAGCCTGGAGTCAGTATAGGAAGGTTCAAGGCTCTTTGCCCACCATCCAAAGGGGCTTGGTCAAATGGGTGGGGCATGTGTGCAGCCGGGTGCAAACATGAGCCTCACAATACTGGACAATTAACTCCTTTGGTCTGTGATTCAACAATTGGGAAAATCCAAGTTGGTCCAGGAAGGAGCTTTTCCAGCTCACTTCCACCCCCAATCCATGTCAATCTTCAACTCTTTTGGCCAAGCCAATGGGACCTGGGTCAAGTTCTGTCCAAGGGATTGGGGTTTGAGGGAGACTTAGACAACTTAAGTTTGCTGTAAGGTCTAGTTACGTACTGCTTGGAAAACATACAAGTCAGAGCTCTGCAGAGACCTTGTCTCACTTCATATCAGACCAGCAGGAAGGTTTCAACAACAACTCCTAAAATGGCCAATAGGTGTGGGGCAGAGTCAGGAAGTGGACTAGATTTGGCATTATGTATTCTGTGGAAAAACAAATACCCATTTCTTTGCTCTCATTTTAAAATTTACTCCTTATGAAAAGGTTTCTTTGTGAAGAATCACTTAATAGTTGGTATTTGATCAAGCGAGACAAATTTGAGACAAATCTCTAAAGAGATTTCCTTTGTCTTCCTATCTGTGGACTTTGGCGAGTCGAGTCTGGTACAAAACAATCTTCAATAAATTTTTTTGCATTGATACTCTACAGGGCAGAGTTCTTTTATCTTTATTTGCTCCATGATTTTAAAGCACTTGCTCAATGTCCACAGTGTGGGTGTCAGTTAAACGTATGCAACTCCTGCCTTGTCATTCTTTAAAAAAAAATCATTGGACTATTTTGCTCGCGTGTAATTGTTAGCTCTACCTTTCATGTATGTAACCACTTCAAACCAGGACCTAGTGCATATGAGTTTCCTTTTTTCAGAAGGATTATGTAAGCTTTTCCATCATAAGCCAAAATAGTCCATAGCAGATGAATTGATGAATGCTGCCACTAACAATAATTGGGAGATGTCAGGACAGCCAATAGAGCAGGGGTCGGCAAACTTTTCCTGTAAAGGGCCAGATAGGAAATACATTAGACTTTGTGAGTTGCATAAGTTTCTGTCATAACTGCTCACCTCTGCCTTTGTGAGACCAACACAGCCATAGACAGTATGTCAATGAACGAGCATGGCTATATTCCAAAAACTGTATTGACAAATACAGGCAACAGGCCAGATTTGTCCTGTAGGCTGTGTTTGCTGATCCCTAATCTAGAGCAAGTGATAGAAACAGATAGCTTTAGCTACGAAAAATATCTAGCCTACCCCACTGGCCTTTGAAGCCCTGCTTTTAAGCTGACTCTTAGCAGATAGCACCTGCTACCAGTTTTGTGTTTTTTGAACATTACATGTATAAGTAGAGTGAGGGGTTCAAGTGAGAGTGTTTACAGAGGTATTCGATGACCAGAAGCTCTGAGTGGTACCCTGCCCTCGCGTTTTCAAGGGGAAGCCTCTTGTCCTGTCTTGGCTGGGCTACAATCATGGGCTGAAATAAAAAAGGGCTTAGAATGGAAACCAGACCTTTCACAGAGGATCTGGGTCCCCCAGGGCAGTTGGGGTTTGCTGCTTGGGGAGAAAGAAGCGACATGCTTCCAGGAGTCAGCTAGGAGCTTTATTCTCTAGTGGCTCAGAGATGAGCAAGAAGAGAGACCAGTTTCCCCCCAGTTCTCCTGGGCGCCAAGTCGGTTCTGGTTTTGGAGGGGTCAGTATCACGGCACAGCACCTAGGCATAGAGTCCCAGATTCGGGCTGACGATTTGTATTTCATTTGTACAGAAGCTCTGGGGGCAGTTGGGGGCTCTCTTTGCAGCCGCTGACAGATGTGATCCACCCATTGCCATGTGGACTCCTTCTAATATTTCAGCATTTGCTGAGGCAATGATTTCACTGTCTGCGTATAATTTCAGAGGGAAGCAAGGAAGACCTGAAAAGAAAGGCAAGAAACTGAAGCTCAGGTATCTTTCTCCTGGAAGAGGACCAATAAATCCTTCTGCTTTGAGTAGATCTGTAATCTTGTTCTTTGCTCTATCATTTTTTTCTCACGGCTGAGCGAACACAAGCCATCGTTGAGGTCCTGGCTCTGGGGGGCTCCCGAGTGAGTGGCATCTGTTAGATGGAGGAGTAGTTCCTGCTCAAGATGTTTTCAGAGGGCTGACCCAGCACTGGTGTGAAGGCCATCAATTAGCCAGTGGGAGAGGGGAAGGAAGAGGCAGCCATGAGGTTGGTAATTACATACTGTGGTGCCGGTGACCTCCAAGAGCAGGTGGCAGGAACAAGTGAAATGCCAGGCTCTGTCACTCAGGATTCATTTTCCCTCTTGCGTTTAGGCCTGAGGCCACGCTCATTGATGTGGAAGAGACTGTCTACACCATTTTGTTAATCGTAAGGACAATAAGAAAGTAATGCATGTAATATAGAAGGGTATTTTCCTTTTTTTAAGTTGCTTAAAAGTTCCTATTACATCTTTAAAACCACGTTTCCCTCTCCCCCTCTTTATGTTTGTGTATACACACACATGTATACATATATGTATAGAGATCAGGATCTATATCTACAGCATGAGTTCAATATTTACTGCGTTCACAGAACTGGCCTTTGTTAAGGCCTCTGCAGCCCTAACATTTCCTTTTCTTCATAACTGCCTTCTTGTACAGAGTTCCTGTCATTCCTATTTCGCAGCTCCGGAGAGGAGGGCCCAGAAAAATGATAAAACACACTCATGCCCAGACAGCAAATCTGGTGACTAGACTTCAGCCTTGCCGGTTCTGCTGGCAGTAGTCAGTTTCAGTCTGAGCCATGCTTCATTTCTGTCACCTTTGTCCCTGGTGTCTCTCCTTCCTGGGACCCAGCTCTACTTTTGGCCTTCAGTGGGGTAGGGAGGTGTGTGAGTTGTGCTGGGTGCCTGCGTTCAGCCCTGAGTCGCCCAGCGTCGAGCGGGGGAATGGACAGCAGCACGTAAGAGCTCCATTTTCCTTCACTCTTGAGCCCCGTCAGACACTTCTTATAATAACAGGCCCCAACGTGCAGTTGATTCTGGGACGGACAGAGGTCTTGGCAGAAGCTGAGGTTACTTTCCAATTTCACTGAGAGTATAAAATGACATTTTGGAACTTTAATTCCTGGCACTCCTGACCCTCAGCATTTTCTTTTTCCTTGTATGTCACTCTTTTCTTTGACGACCGGGTCATCTGTTCCTTCAGCTTGAGACTATGTTTCTGGTGATAAGAAAAGACAAGATATCAGAAACCCCAGAGGTACCAACTACCTACCCCTTCCACGTTAACAAACTTGCATTTCTACTCATTGGTTTATAGAGAAGTAAATACCTCTTTCTCACAGCATGCCATGGTGGAGGGAGCTTTGTACCAAAGTAGCCAGATCAGACTGTAATGAGCGAGCGTTCAAAAAAAAAAAAGGTTAAATTGACTTTTTAGAGAGAAACAGGCCATTCCTCAAAAACCATTATAGAGTCTGTCATCCAGAATATCCCTAACCTGTTGACCTCATTTACAGATTTCATGAAAAATACATCATCATAACGTTGATGTATGGATACTGTAGCATCCAATTTCTTGAAGGCATCTGCACCCGATAAGGATGCCGGTCAGGCGCTCGGAAGCACAGGGGCTGTATAAATGAGACGCAGCCCCACGGAATATAATATACACAGATGCTTTTCTAAAATGCGATCATGTCCGTTTGAAATAGGCAGTTTGGCTCTCTACCTTGGCTCTGAATGAAATAATGTTCCGGGCGGGGGAGGCAGGTGATAAAAGCAAGGATTGTGAAGTGTTACTGGCAGTTTTTTTCGTTTTTACTGCAAGCTGGGCATACATTTGTCCCCATTGTCAAGAGTGTTGGTGTTGTTTACATGGGAAAGACAAGGAAACAGGAAAGCTCATTCAGTTCTCTTGGCCAGGGAAACACCATTTCCCCATCATGAATCCCAAACCACATCTTAAGCAGGAATGAGGTGGCGCATCATGTCAGATTTGGTCAGATTTGGAAGGTTTCTTTGGTACTGTGCCCAAACCCTCCTTGCAACGTCGAAATACCCGGTGATATTGCTATTAGAGCGTGATATCAAAACAAACGTGGCCCGTTCTGCCCCACTAGGTTTTATTGGCTGGATACTGAGAAGAGCCGTGAGGTCCAGCCTTTGACAGTCTGGAAAACCGTTACCAACTTTTCTCATCCTTCAGGGGAAACAGAAAGTGGGTGCAGTAGTTTTGGAGGCAGAGGGACAGTTGTTCAACTCCTCTGCCTTGGGCAGTGATGCAGGTAGAAAGCTTGATTCTATCCATCTTTATCCACTGTCAGTCTTCTTCTTTTTTTTTTTTTTTTTTTGCGGTACGCGGGCCTCTCACTGTTGTGGCCTCTCCCGTTGCGGAGCATAGGCTCCAGACGCGCCGGCTCAGCGGCTATGGCTCACGGGCCCAGCCTCTCCGCGGCATGTGGGATCTTCCCGGACCGGGGCACGAACCCATGTCCCCGGCATCGGCAGGCGGACTCCCAACCACTGCGCCACCAGGGAAGCCCATCCACTGTCAGTCTTGATTGACAGGACAAAGCTCAAAACGGGGAGGCGCGTTACTCTCAGAGCGACTCTCATACGTAAAGGATGAGGAGCAAGAAGGAACTCGTAACCCTTCCTTGTGCTTCCGAGAAAAACCAGCTCAGCCCTTTCCGTGGGAGGTATTTATTGGGGGAGGGGGGGATGAAGCTGGAAGGGAAATGTACACAAACACGCACACCTCAAAACAAATCTAAAATGCAAGAAGGGACTTCAGAGGTGGGAACAGGGACTGAAATCCCAGCTCAGAGCTTGCAAATACTCAGCCGCCAAACAGCAATCCTCTGTGTGCCCTGTCCTCATTTATAAGCGGCCAACAAAGCAAATGCAGGTGATCTGGGCTGATGCCGCGGAGGCCTCTCAGATGGCCAGGGCCCCTGCAAACTTATTCATTGCCTCATTAAAGCAATTTCAAAATCAATTCGGGATTTGACAAGCCGTCAGGACATTGTTACTCCTCCGTGATGGGAGTGACATGTTAACAGCAATTAGACTTTTGCACGCGTGCATTGGAGCCTGTTCAGCATATTCTTTATTAGAAGAGCCTAAAAAGCGTTACTATAATCATCTAACCTGGGGTCATGGACACATGCTCTATGATCTCTGCCTCTGTCGGCAGAGCCCTCGGTGATATTTTGCCTATTGTCCGTAGAGATTAAAAGGAAGAGCTTACCCCAGATGCGATATTGGAAAATCAAAGGTCAGAGTAAAGCCTCTGGTAACCTCCATGTTTTTTAATACAAGTTGTAGGAGCAATCAGATTAGCATGAACAGATATTGCTCCTTCTAACAGATGGAGCAGGATTCTTATTCAAATGAAGAACGGGCTATAGTCATTTGATGGCCATATTTTTGGGGCAGGAGTGGGGATGCTCATATCCCAAGTGGGTTTGGCCAGCCCTCGGACAGTGAGGGTGGCAAAGCCTGGATTCCAGTTAGGCAGAGGCATAACAGTCCTTTATTTCATGGAAAACCAGTTCCTTCTCTGATAAAATCAGCTGATCTGTTTGGAACGGCCCCTTTTGCAGCCAGCTCTGTTGGTCAATTATAATCATCAGTGGGAGTTGTTTTCCCTTCTGCTCTGGGAGCCCAGCAGAATCTACTGAAAAAGAGTAGTGTAACCTGAGTTTCCCAAGACTCAATCGGCCAAATGGGATCCAAATAAGTCTCAAATCTCACTGGACCCCATTTATTTTGGGGGGAGGGTTCCGTGAGGGAGTGGCTCATGTGCCCAAAGACAATTCCCTCCTGGACTTCTCTTCTGATTTCTGCTTTGATGGCTACCATCTGGGAGTGGTTCTATGTCTAGTGTCAAGCGTGGCTAAAGCTACATCCTACGACAACCCTTCAAGTAAGTAGAGTTGGCTCTCTGTATCTGCTGCTGGTTGATTCCACAGATGCGGAACCCATGGATGTGGAGAGCTGAGTGTACCATGTTATTGTATATAAGGGACTAGAGCATCCTCAGATTTTGGTATCCGTGAGGGGTCCTGGAACAAATCCCCCTATGCTGCCTCTTGGACAATAACTGATCTGTACCCAAGGGGGCTATCTCCCCAAGCTCCCAAAGTTGCAACGTCTTCAGTGTTCCAAGTAAATGTTTGCTGACCGACCGACTGATTAACTGACTCACTGTAAGGATGAATGCTGATTGACTTTATGATGGCCAAATTCATGCAAAGTTATATAATATTTCAAATTCCAAGGCTCATAGATACGGTTTGCTTACAATGACCAGTCTATTTAAAATTGAAAACAGCCTTCAGCCCTATAGCCTGTATTCCCCTTCCCTGCTTTAAGTTTCTCTATGACGCTTATCATCACTGACGTCTGATATATTTTGTTTGTCTATCTCTCCCACTAGAATATAAAGGCAAGCATTTTTCATTGTTGTGGTCACTGCTTCAGTGATATCACTTCAGTAATAGCATTGTTTCAGTGCTACAACAGTGCCTGCAACAAACTGGGGTCTTGACAACTGTTGAATAAATGAAAGAGTTATGTACTTCAGGCATAAATGGGATTGCGGCTGTGTCCTCTCTTTGTTTCCGAAATATATCCATAGACCTATGTGCATTATTGGTGAGAAATGCAGCATGAAAGAGCTGGAAGGAACTTTGGCACTTTTCTTACCCCCTTTGTCCTTTTCAGAAAAAGTCATTTGCTACCAACACCAAGATGGTAGAACCAGAACTAAAACTCCTTGTTAGGCAGCCTTCCTACTTCATATCCCGCCCAATTAGTATGACCAGACCTAGTGATTTCCTCTTCCACTTAGCTCTTTATTAAAGGTCTTCTCAGAAAGCCCCCAACTGGTCTGATGTTTCCCCCACCCGTACTTTGGGTTGCTTCCTGGTTGGCTGACTGCAGAGGCTTTAGAGGGTCCCTGTTGTTTTGCTGGATGGGGGTGTGTGTGTTGCTAGCTTTTGAAGCAGGCCTGCTCATTGCTGACTTCCTCTAGGCATTTGTTTTTGAAGCCAAAGCTTCAAAGGCAAGCAGCATCTGAAATTCCTCAGCTATTTATCTGGTTGGAGAAGCTAGATGGAGACCCTCAAGAAGCCATTTGTTACTTTCACTGGGTTCTGTAGATAAGCAGGAAGCCACCATTTGGAGGATGAGCTGACACCTGCCTTGAGGAGCAGAGTCTCTGCAGAGGATCTGCTTGGTGTGAATTTTTTTTTTTTTTTTTTGGTCGCGTTGCGAGGCCTGTGGGATCTTAGTTCCCCGACCGGAGATCGAACCCATACCCCCTGCAGTGGAAGGGTGGAGTCTTAACCACTGGACAGCTAGGGAAGTCCCTTGGGGTGAATTATTTTGACTTGCAGTTTCTCAGAGAGAGGCTTTAGAACGAAAGTGTGGAAATTGCCCTTGTATGTGTGTGTTTGTGTGTGTCTCTGTGTTGTATATACGTGTGTTTTTTGTTTGTTTTTTGGATGGTGGGTAGGTAGTCAAAATGTTGAGAAGAAATCTTGGCATTTCCAACCAGTACTAACAGAACAGCAGTTTTCAAAGTGTGGTCCAGGGACCCCTGGGGGTTCCAGAAACCCTTTCAGGGGTTTTGTAAAGTCAAAACAGTTTTCATAATAACACTAAGATGTTTGCTCTTTTCACTTTCATTCTCTTACCACCAGTACTGAGGAGTTTCCAGAAGCTGACCGACATGTGATGTTGCAACAGAATGAATGCAAAAGCAGATATAAGAAACTGTCTCCTATTAGGCCAGACATAAGGAGAATTGCAAAAATGGAAAACAATGTCCCCTCTTCTCATTTATCTTAAGAAAATGTAGCATGTAGCTACTTTCCATAAAGTTATAGTTTTATGTTAACATGAAATATGCTTAGCATTTTTAAATGAACTAATAATTTTTAGAAATTTTCTTGTTTTAATTTCTAATACAGTCAAGACTGATACATATATATATGTCTCTCTCTCTCTCTCTCTCTCTCTCTCTCTCTCTCTCTCTCTCTCTCTCTATATATATATATATATATATATATATATATCTATATATATCTCCCTCTAAAACAAAAGGAACTTTCAGATCCTCAAAAATTTTTAAAGAGTAAAGAGGTCCCGAGACCAGAAAGTTTGAGAACCACAGTAACAGAGCTGTTAAAACTCAGTCTGAATAAAGCAACGGAGTATCATATATTTCAGAACTAGAAGGAACCTTGAAGGGTAATCTGGCTCTGTCCACTTCATTTCTCAGGCAGGCTAAGTATCACTCCTTTTTACAGATGGGACAACTGAGACCCAGAGGGTTCACAGACTTTCCCAAAGCTCTGTGGCTGTTCAGTGCAGAGATAGGAAGAGGAGAGAGACTGGGACAGGACTGGGAGGGACCCAGTTCTTATTCTTTCTGATGCAGACATAGTTCCACCCACTCCCCCGCTCTGCCAGGGACATGAATGGTCCTTATTAAGAAAACATAAACCAACAAATAGACAAACCTATCTTCTTCCTTATCTCTTTTTGTTTGGCTGTAAGTTTGTCTTTGGTAAGTTTGTTCGTGAAGGATCTGACCGTGCTGGAAAGAACCATGTATTTGCTTAGCTTATTGGGTTTATAAACTGTGGGCTGAAGTTGGTGATGTTGACAATGCTGGTTACAGCTCTCTCAAGGCTCGACTTGTGGAGGATCTGCCTCCAAGCTCACTGGCATGGCTGTTGGCAAACCATGGCTGGCTGTTCACCAAGAGACATGCGTTCCTTGCCACATGGACCTGACCTTGGGACAGCTCACAGTATGGCAGCTGGCTTCCCTCAGAGGGAGTAGAGTAAAAGGGGCTCCAAAATGGAAACTACAACCTTCTTGCAACCTAGTCTTGGTAGTGACACCTCATCACTTTGGCCATATTTTAATTTTCAGACTCGAGTCACTAGGTCCAGCTCACATTCAAAGGGAGGGGATTCCATACAGGCCTGAATACCAGGAGGCGTGAATCCCTGAGAGGCATCTTAAAGGCCGCCTACTACAACCTCTAACCTAACATCTGATCCTCTCAGTCATTTGGTGAATCCACGTCATCACACAGCGCCTTCTGAGTTTAAATAACTTGTGCTCACTGCCTCTGGACCAGTCTAGTGCAGAGGTTAAGAGCACAGACTCTGCAGCCCATCTTCCTGGGTTCGAATTCTAGCTCTACCACTTGATAGCTGATGAGCTTGAGCAACCTATTTGTGACTCAGTTTCCCATCCATAAAATGGGGCTGATAACAGTTGCTCCTTTTTGGTGGTGGCTGTGAAGATCAAGTCAATGCGTAATATGGAGTGTTTAAGACAGTGGCTGACACAGAGTAATCGCCATATGGGTACTTACAGTCGTTAGGGCTATGCACCAGGCACATTACATCAATTATCTTACTTGTTGCTAACAATATTCCCATGAAGTAGGTATGTTCACTCCATCTGACCGATGAAAAACTAAGGCTTAGAGAGTTTAAGTATCCTGCCTAAGGTGTTATCTGGTAATTGGTACCCTGGTAATTGCTGGGATTGGGATTCTTTACCAGGTTTGTATCCCCCAGTTCTGGCCGCCTTCTACTTTGTTACATTGGGGAATGTACCATGGAAAGAAAATGGCCACGTTAGATTTCAGGGAGAGTAAATAAGAACATACTTAATATACTGCTGATATAATTATGAATGAAAAGGAAGATGCTTCTTGATCATCCCTATGTATACCAATGGGAGTTTTTCTGGGACTAAATTTTACTTTGAAAATAAATGACTGGTAGCCAGGCAGGCTCAAAAATAACCAAGCGCCGTAGGCTATAATTGTTTACCATGGGATTTTCTCATCCTTTCCATGGTACTTACCTTGCAATTAAATGATCGATAGTTATCCTGTAAGTAGCAAGTATGCCCATGAAATTTGTGACCTGGAAAATCAACCATTATAAGAGTGGAAGTGTTAAATGGTCTGGAAATGATCAGGGCCATCAAATCCACACCAGTGGGAAACCTCCTCCCTTTGACACATCTATCAAGGCCCTAAATTCAGAGATACCCAAGTAAATTCCTAGGCTGTGAATTGGCACCATCTGCAGGCCTTTCCACGTGGGAGCTGGAGCTGCCTGGGGCCATGTCTCCTTCCAGGCTGGGAACTTCTCCTTCGCACTTAGGGAGGGAGGTGCAGCTCTTTAGAGCCATCAGTAAAAACTCCATAATCAACTCTCAGGCCAGTGTATGAGTAAGCAAGGCCAACTGTGGCCCACTGAGTTGTTTGCTCTCAGCAGAACTGGGCATGTTTCCCTGTGACTTCCTTGTAGAGAGAAACTTCAGGGAAGGCAAATGTCTGTGGATGGGTCTTGGGGAATTGAGGAGTCCACACTCATTCTAACATCAGTGCAGGCAGACCATACTGGGGAGGGGCAGCCACTGCTGATCTCTACATCTTCTTGGAAAAGAGATAATTAATTCCACAACTGCTCTTTCAGGGGTAAGGAAGAAGGGTAAGATCAGTTCCTCTTCCTTAAGAACTTGCATCTTTACTGGGGATTTATGATAGATTCACACGGGGCAAATAAATTATGTTACAGGGGCAATGGGACCCTGTCAACAGTAACTGGGAATGTCAGAAGGCTTGGAACATGCACACAAAGTCTAGTGGGAAGGGTAGAGTTTGAGCAACTAAGCAAAGAGGAAGGATAAATCCAACTTCTTTCGCTTTCTAGGAAGTGAATATACAGATTTCTGTAATCTGCCTTTTCGAGTCTCAGATCCTTCCCATAGAGAAAGCTTCGTGTAGAGAAAGCGGACAGGCTTTGGAGTCGGGCAGACATGCCTAAAAGTCCTGGATCTGCCGCTCACTAGCTGTTGGGACCTAAAGCAAGCGACTTAATTTCTTTGAAGCTCTGTTTTACCACCCACAAAACAGGAATAGTAAAACCTACGGAGAGCGGTAATATAGACTATATGAAGGCATATGGACTTGCACATAGTAGGTGCTCAATAAACATTGCTTCCCTTCCTTTGCACTGTCCCTTCAGATCCTTTCCTGGACGTATTAGGCCTGCAGACCCAGCCAAGCCAATCAAGCCAATTCCACATCACCTTGTGCCAGTCTTCGTCTCCTGAAACCTTTATCGAGGCTTCCACAAAATGCCACCCTCTCCACCAAGCCTTCCTCACCCCTTTCTGTCATAAGGGATTTCTCCTTTCTCCATACTCTCCTAGCCACTCTATCAGGCATTCATCCCATTCTCCCTGCATATTTGCTACTAGAATGACTTGGGCACATGCCCCATCTCCCTTGCCAGGAAACAAGCTCCTTGAGAGCCTTGGTCATATCAGGTTTATCTTTCTAGATCCACAGTACCTAGCCCAGTGCTGAACCACAAAATGTGTTCAGAAAGTGTTTGTTGCATGACCAATTGAAGCACTGAAAAGAAGGGCAGAAGGCAATTCTGGAAGAGAAGTCAGAGCAAGAGCAAAGGCACAGAGATGGGCGTGGCCACAGCGCGGACAGGGCCCGGCATCAGCCTGGCTGAGCGCGATGGTTTGGGTCAGGGCAGGTCAACTCTTGGAAGCTTGGGAGCTTCCAGGCATTTGTCCCAATTCCTCTTCCCCAGCTGAGCACATCACCTCCTTCACTGCTTTGGAGGTTGACTTGATAGAAATCGGAGTCTAGTTCACTTCAATGTACTTAAAACTCAAACTGGAAACCCTTTCCTGCAGAGACAGTTATATCAGCTCTCTGGATCAGAGGGGGCTATATCTGGGTCACAGTTTTAATTAGGACAGTCAACTCTAACGGAAATGCTCTCAGAGGGAGGTTGGGTGTGCCCATCTCTGCCAATTAGGAAGCAGATTCGGGCTGCCCGCAGTCATAGGTGCAGCGTTTGTTAAGCTCCCAAGTTATTTCACCTTGCAGGCCACCAAGTACTCGTTTGTTCATAGAATTAAAACTCAAGAGAGAGACGAACGGAGCTGCCTGACCCTCTGCGGAAGCGTTCAGTTTCCTCTCCAAAGCCAGGGCGCTTTGAGGGAAAAATTCTAAAGTAGACCCAAGACTACAAGAGGCGGAGAAGGGGAGAGGAGGATGGGTTTCACCACTTAAACTAGAACTAGAAGAACTGACTCCACGTGATCAGGCCGAGAGAACACATTTGCGCTGAGCATCATATTAGCCGGACAGAAAGTACCTGGCTCTTTAAAATTCTTCTTTGATCTTTCACAGGCTCACAGCATTTTCAGAAGGGCCTTTAGCAGTTTTATTCATAATCACTAAGATCACACAACTAGTTGGTATCAGAGCCTCGCCTCGCAATGATATCTTTCATTACTTTGTGCTTTTTATATTTTCCAAGTCCTTTTACATACTTTTGTTTCTCAAAACCAGCTATATAAGAATTATGATCCCCATTTTAAAGATGAGGCAGTTGAGGTTCAGAGTCAGAGTCAGCTAAATGGTACAACGTCCAGTTAAGAGCTGCTTTCTCTGGTCCTCTCTCCCTCTTATTATGACTTACCCTAGGGAGATTGAAATTAGTGCTGAAGCCAAAGATGGGTGTCTGCAGAGATGCTGCTCTGAGGCTCTGTTTATGTGACAGAAAGAGAACCCTGACCGCTTCGGGAGAGTGTCGGGAGCATCATTTCTTCATCACTCAGCCCTGGAAGTCCCCAGGCAGCGGAGCCTAAGGGATGCTGTGCACTCCCTAAGCGGTTCCGGGGCAGCACTCCTGGCATGCTATGCAAAACCTCAGGCACACATTTTCAGACAACCATTCGCAGGCCACAGAAGTTTCCCCAAGACACTTGGTAAACCTTCCTCAAATCTGTGCTGACTTTGTGTGGGCGTCTGGGTTTCATCAAGAGAACGCTGAAAGCAGCAACCCCACAAGGGCTGACTCAGGTCCTGCTTTCCCTGCTCTATTGCTTTACAGTCCGCCTACCTGAAATGCAAACACGGACAACACGTTCAGGTACTACACATGCTTTATTTGCAGGCTGTGCCAGGATACGATATGTTGAGATATTATGAGATATTTTCTCTAAATCTGTGTACAGCTGTAGGTTCTCAAATTCTGCAGAATTATGTGTGAGTAGGAATCCACTGTGGGCTCTATGGGTTCTCAAAACACACTTAAGAGACGCCAGGCTCACTGGCATTGCCCCTAAGTTCAATCACTTTTCCTGATGATTTCTAGTTTTAAATTTGTAGTTTTAAAAAATGGATGGAGGAGAAGTTTGAAAAAAAAAGTCTTCAATTTTCATTTATCACCAAGTCCCAGCTTTCCAAAGGAGTTACTGGACCTTGTTAGTTTCATCAACTTAAAAACAACAACAAAAACCTGCCTTTTTTTTTTTTTTTTTAGTCCACGGAGTGAGCTTCTGGTAGCTGGGGTCAGGGCCGCCAGCACTGTAGCTCTGTGGCTTTCAGGGACTAACCAGATGGCTTCGTAAACAGATTCCCTGGGTGGCGGGGGCAGAGGTGAGGACAGACAATGAAGATGGGGTGTCAGAGCAAAGCTGGAACATCCCTTGACGACAGAAATGGGAAACAGGGAAGCAAAACATCTGACCTGGTGTTTAAGGAAGGCTAAATAATGGGGCTCCTGGTATCAGACTGTTTGTCTCTCCAAAGGACCTCAAGAGACACATGTCTAAAGTTCCCATAAACCTCAGATAGAGAAATCCTCTTGTCTTTTTTTTCCAACTTTCAAAAACGGCCTATATTATTCAAGAAAAACCACAAAGCTGTGAGCTGGTATCAGGTAGCCCAATTTAAGGTCAGATTTTGCATAGAAGATTCAGACACAGGAAATACACTGGCGTAAAACAGTCAAGAGGGCACTGAAATAATGCCACCATTTCTACAGTCTTCACACCGAGATGTGCTATGTCATCTGTGGGCATGTTTCTTCTGATGGTTGGTTTGCAAAATAACTAGAGTGCCTTAGCATAGCCAGTGGGCCTCTGTTGTGAAATCTCACAGAATGAAAGAGAGGGGAATTTTGCTGTGAACCTGAAGTCTATTCCCAGGAGGGAGGAGGAAGAAGCTTCTGGTCCCACTTGTTTCCACGGTTAAACAAAATAGAATATTGGTCTCTTCTCTCATTAGAAATGGTGTCAAAATTGTCCAAAAGAAACCACCACCATCTTACCACACACTTCAGGAAACAGATCTTTGGAGCAGCATCTTCACTATGTATCTTTTAAAATTTTATGCCCTTAAAGCATCGTTCATCTCTGACAGTTCTGCCAGGTTGGCCTGTTAAATTTTAAACTATTGAAATTTCCTAATCCTTTTGTAAATGAATATAATCCCAACTGGCGATTACGCCTGAGAAAACTAGAAAGTGATCTGAAAAAGATGATAATTTATGATAATATAAAGCAGGACTGATTGTTCCCCTTGGATTAAACAGTTCAGAGTTGAGCTGAAGTCCAGGGACTTGAATTTCTAATCAGTATTATCCAGTGGTCAAACTTTGTGGACCAGTTTTGCCATTGGTAAAACTTCCATTTAATAGATAATAGAGTGTATTTCCTGAGACGGCTTGATTTAAATATATTAGTCAGCTACTTCACACAAGATTATTTGTTAAAATTTTAAATTATAATAATACATATTAACAGGTATGTTCTGATTTCAGGTTGAAGAGTCAAAGATATTTCCATATGAAGTCAACACATCTATAAATTAGAATTAATGACATAATCACAGGAATGATAATATCAAGTTGATGTTTATAAACAAGGCTTATTTAAGAATTTTATGGACCAAACTACTACTCCCAGAGATTTCCCACCGTACATCCAAGCATACATATTACAAAGCACCCATATTTCACATTAAACACACACATACACACAGTCTTATGGATTTTTATAAATTAGATTTTAAAATTATATAGTTATTATAACTTATTTATTTGTAATTGACTAGAATTGGCCATGATTCATGAATAATTAGAAATCCTTTTGACGTGAGAAAAATCTAGCCTGCAAATTCTTTTCAAATATAATTCCGTTTTTACACATATTAAATTTAACAATTGGTGACAGTGTCAAGTTTGTTATATTTGTAGCTATTGAATTAAATATTTATTTAGATTCTGTGATTTTATTTTTTTGTATTTTGAAACAAATACATTTTTCCCCCAGTCTCTAACATTTCTATAGATTCCTGAGAAGCCTTGTGTCCATACCACCTGATATTTATAAAGGCCCAGTTTATAAAATCCTTTAAAGTCATAAAATATTTTAAAAATGCATAGGACCTTGAAGAAGTATTATTGTGTCATTGTTGCTTTTTGCCTCTTGTCCTCAATAGCTAGATTACATAGGTCCAGGATCTAAGAGGACCAGCCCCTCATATCAACAATTCTCATGACCTGCTTGTGGAATTCATACTTCTCATCCTTGAGAATTTAGGCTGTGCTGGATTAGAAGACCTGGTTTTGGGGTTTTGGTGAGAGGGGCTAGAGAACCACAGGCAAGGGACCCAGCTAAGGTTCTGCTGAATCTGAAGCTATGATGACCACCCAGTCAGTTTAGGTTCCTTATGCTGATGGACCATATTTGCAGGAGTGACTGACCCTGACTATCATTAAGAACTAGAATTGCTGCTACACAATGGGGACAGGAAGGACTGTATCTGGAATGAAGGGGATTCATTGGGGTGTCTCTATGCTAACTGTAAATGAGCAAGTGCAGCAACCACAGTCCAAGAAGAGTAAAGCCACTGAGGATTCTGATTCAAGGTCTGAGCTGTCACTGCAGTGCTGGCTGAGGGTGAGGGAAACCTACAACAAGCGATGGAGGAGGGAGATGAAAAATACCAGATACGGTCTTGGCATCAGCAGGGACTAGAGTTTAGACCACTAAAGCTATTTGAAGGTTTCTGTTGAGATTTTGGCTGGCTGACACCTTGAAGTTTCTGTGATGGTTTTGACTTAAAGGAAGGCTTGAGCAGAGCTGAGCAGTGTAAGGGGTGGACTTATCTGACAGCTTACGTAGCTTGCTTCATATTATCTTGGCCCGCCTTTTAAGTTTCAGCACTGCTGGGGTCACCAGCTGCATACAATTAGATCCTGAGAACATCGTTCTTCAACTGATCCTCATTTCTCTTGCTTTCTACCTTGGACATTCTCTGCTACTTCACAAGAGATGCTCAGCCATGCTGATGCATTAAAAAACCTGAAGCGTGAGGTATTACCACCATATGGAGCATCCTTGACTAAGGATAATAGAGGCTTGTGGATAAATGCTCCTATCTTCTTTCCTTCAGTTGTATAATCCTAAGGTGCATTTACACAGACCATCGGAGTCCCCAGTGGGACTGACCCTCAGGTACTTACTGTGATGATTATCTTGGAGATGTACCCTTTTTCTCTGTTTCATTATTCCTAGTTGCCCACACTTGTTCCCTGGGATCGCTTCCTAAAATAAACTATTGAAAATACTTGTACATAAGTCCTTGCCTCAGGCTTTGAATTTGGTGAAACTAAGACTAAGAGATGCAAACTGTTTTTTTTTTTTCTCTGTCCAGAATCTATTGGTTTTTTCTTCTGCAAGTGTCTGTGTGTGTGTAACATAAATTTATGAAATCAATTAACTTTGAGATTTTACAGTGAAGGATTGACTGACACAGTTCTCAAACCTGGCTGGTCATTGAAATTGCTTGGGGACCTCTCCCTTCCAAACCTACTACATTAAAATCTCCAGGGTTGGGATCCAGAACCTTGCATTTTCTTAAAGTTCTGTAATTCACTCTATAGCATTTGGGCCCGAGAACTACTGGTTGGGATGCTCTAAGTCTGTTCCAGTAACAGAATATTGAGAATCTATGAGCTTTTAAATACTCTTGAGTAGGAGTGGGCATGCATAGGGTCCTAAATTTCCTTTAGGCAGAGAGAGCCAGAGGAAAGGCAGAGGCACACAAGTTTTTCAAAGGACCATTTACTCTGTCAGACTTCCCACAAAATTGACTTGATTTACGTGGGGTGCCTAAGATTTTGGTTTGGATTTATATAAATGCTTTGTGAAGTTACTGGCTTGTTCTGTATTTGAAGTTGGTATGACATTGCTTCAAAAGTTCTTTCTCTTCCCTCTGTAGATGATTATATACTTTTCTTCATCTGGGAGCCATCTATTTGTTTCCAAAGGGGGTCAAGTTCATGACACAGAGAAAAAGCCATGATAATATTACATTTCTACTTGCTTAAGGTCCTGAGAATATTTTTCCATGTGTAAATTCTGTGACATTTGAAAATGCTCTCTTTAAGGGTATCAGCTTAAGAATCAGAAGGGATGCTCCCCACTGATATTGTCTGAAAGAGACTCTCAGAGAATTTTATGAATAAGGCCATTTATTCACTAGGCACTATAGGTACAGCACCAAGGCCCTCAGGCTTCACAAGGTCTGTGAAGATGGTCCAGAAAGCACTCCCTCACCAGTGCTTTCGTTTCAAAGGGTGTACCCTGTAGGCCCTTTCAGAGACACAGCCTAGGGGATGGTTCTCAGCTTTACATAACAAATTCACTTTAACATTTACATGTTCCTGAGCCTTCCATTTCCCCTCTTCCCCCATTACCCCACCGAGACAGTCTGGTGAATCTCTATTGCATTTGAGTCCCATTGTTGTGTTCAGGCTTCAAGGAGACATCCTAGCAGTGTATTAGGACTGGTTCCAGGTATCCTCGCCAGGAAGAATATTAAACCCAGATTCATGGGACAATGGTCTGATCTCAGTAAAATTCTTCCTCATCCAGCCTTATATTCAACTTTCAAGATCCATTCACCTGCTCCCTCCTCTGGCACATATAACCAGGCTTGTGCTCATGGTAGAAACACATGATGCAGGGAGATAGTGATTCCATCAGAAGTGAAGATATAGAGTAGCCAGGAGGTTGGTGACCCTCCCCTAGGGGTCTGAGCAGATCCTACAATTCTTTGGTTTTATATGCTATTTCCTTCCTTCCTAGCAAGGGCTGAGTGTACTTGCTTGGGTTGTGCTGTAACCTGACTCCAATTTTTAGTCTGGAGGTTATGAGGGGAAGCAAGGTGATCTTGAGAAGGACAGGTGTCATCCTACAAGGTTCTTTCCTCAGGAGAGGTCCTATTGCTGTTTGCAGATGAGAAGAGACTGGTTTTTTTCTGGAGAGGGAGAGGGAGCCACTTGCTAGGCTGCAAATTAAGAAGATTCTGAGCATTCCAAGTGTGCAGGCTCATCTATCCAAATGTCCCCATCCTGAGTTTTGGGAACCAGCTCTTTGAGGTTTCTGACTTTGTTAAAGAGATTGACTGAGGCTGTGCATTCAGTCTCCTTTGGAGCTCTGCTAACCTTATTATTAAATCCTGCCCGTGGTTTTCACCACAGCCTGTTCTCTGGCTTTAGGAAATAAGCTATATCTTCTATCTTAAAAACTACAAAAGATACATTTTCACTTTCACAGGGTATCTTGAAGTTGATCGTTGAATATGTATCTTCAGTTGATCTCTCTTTTTCTTTTTACCAAAGTATCTAAAGTCATTGACAAAAAAGTGCATACCTCCATAATTCTTGAAATGACATTGTCCCTACCATTCAAGGGCTACCACTACCACATAAGCCTATGCTTCACCTTTCACCTATGCTTCATCCAGGATGACTACCAGTGAGCATCTTAGTTATTGTGATGCTACTGCACACCAGTGCTTGTTACCACCTCACTTACCACCAGCAACAGAGGGTTTCTGACCCATGAGTGAAAAAATTCCAAAATCCCATCCCAAGAGTCTGCTTTCTAGGTCCACTTCTGGTATCCACTGTCTTAACCTTGGTTTTTCCCAAAAGTGTGAGCCTGAGAGAAGGGCTTACATCCATATTATTTTAGGAAGTGACCACAAGGTACCGGGAAGAGTGTAACAGGCAAGGAGGGGAAGTTAATTCAAGAGGGCATTGTTAACTGAATGAGTTGGGCATCTCTTTGGGACACTGGGGCTTGATACCAATGGGGTCCCTTTGAGGAGCTATGCAGCATATGCCTAAGGAATGTCTGCTTAGGAGACACAAGACAGGAGTGTTTGTCCAATGTACCCACTGTCTCCCTTCCTCCATTAGTCAAGGTTTGCCCCAGCATGTGTTAACTCCTCACACTTCCAGGCTTGTGTCCTGTTAGAAATGCATGGTGTCCCATATGGTGTTGCAGGGAAGCTCTGGGGCAGCTGAAACAAGGTGTTGTCAGGTTATTCCTCCACACGGCTGTCGCCTCATCACTGGCTAGAGTGAAAAGGTGAGCCAGGAGGACATGAGGTGGAGCACATCTGATGTCCCATCAGGACCCATCCAAGAGCTTGTCTGTTAAGCTAAGACCAGAACAGAATGTAAAAAAAAATCCATCAATGACATATATCTTATGGTGTGTGTGCTGCTCTGTTTTTTAATGTATGTATAGAAAGATGATCCCATTTTGTTTTCTTTCCTTTTATTTCTTTTAAAAACATTTAAACCAAGGCAATAAAAAATACCCATAGAAGAAGGCCACTTGGGTATTCCAAAGGGTAAAAATAAGATTTAAAAAATGAAGAAAGGAAAATAAAGGAAAAGCCAGTTGCCTAAAGGACTTAGAAGTAAAATCTACCCTTGAATGACTGACTTGTCTCTAAGATACCACACCCCTCTGTCCTGGGTGAACTCTTCCTCATCCTTCAGGTCCCAGTTCATTTCTCCTCTGTGGTTTGTCCAACTCCTTCCACCTTCTCCTGCTCAGCTGGTCCAGACTTTCCCCAGAGGGTCACTTGCAGTCTCCTCTGTGCTCCCAAAGCCTTTGATACAAACCTCCATTCCAGCATCTGTCGTATTGTATAGCAGCTCATTGGCCTTCCTAATAATGGTCACCTCTTCTCATTTTTTACCCTCAAAGCTTTTTCCAGTGCTTCATATGAATATCTGACATTAACTTATTGATCATTTAGCAGATGACCTTTCAGGCTCTGCTATGTGCTGGGCACAGTGAGGGAGACACCATGTTGTAAGACCCAAGTCCTATCTCCAGTGGGAGGCAGAGAGATCAAGTGGGCAGTCAAGAGGTGACTGATTAAAAGTCCAACCCCCATTATAAAGCCTGAAATCCTAATTTCAGCTGTTAGACTGATGGTCCTGAGCTGGTGAAACCCATGGGGGTGAGCCAGGGAGATAGTTCTTCCATCAGAAGTGAAGACATAGAGTAGCCAGGAGGTTGGTGACCTTCCCCTAGGGGTCTGAGAAGACACTTCCTACCTCACACAGGAATGTGTGGAGGGGTCCCAGAGTAACGTGCCTTTGCCTGAGCCAAAGTGAGCCTGGGAGCGGGGGAGTGGGGTGTCCAGGTTATGGGCCAAATCAGATTGTAAAAACCTGTCCAGATGAAATGGTGTCTGTTCCCCAGATCCAGGCAGGACTATGTCCCTTTTCAGCAGGAAGTAGCCAGAGCAGTTGTCACCCTATTCCCTTGAAGATTTGAGGGAAGTTAAAACAGGAGTGGGGATTAATCGAGTCCCCCGAAACTGAATACCCTTACTGAGTTTATGATTAACCTCTCTTTCCAAAACTTTATTCCCGTCCTTGTTCTGTCCCCGTTCCCCTCAGGATTGAGGAGTGTCAAAGAAAAGAGGGGACTGAAACCAAGCAGGACCCTGTGGGACCTTCTCGGGTACAAAAGCCTTTCTGCATCTCCTGTTTCTTCTTTGTAAAAAAGGCTTCGGTCTCCTAGGCCTTCCTCGAGTTCCAAAGAGCAGGCTCAAGCAGTTAATGATTAGGACACTAGAGTCACAGGATTCCTAGTTCCTCCTGAGGGATGTAGATAACAATCTGATGATATCTTTGAGTTGTTCTATAGAAACTAACACCCCTAACCAAATGGAGGATGGTGACTATACTGACCACAAATACATAGACCCAAGACTGGGAACCAGCAGTTTGAGATTCTCAAAACATCACCTGCTATCTCACCATCAACCAGTCAGAAGAAGGTCCAGGAGCTGATCAGGCATCCTATGACCTTCTCCCATAAAAGCGTCTTTAAAAACCCTTGCCAGAAAGCCACTGGGGGTTCTGTTTTTTTGAGCATGAGCTCCCTGTTCTTCTTGTGTGGCACCCTGAAAATAAACACTTACTTTACATCAAACACCTGCTGTCAGAGTTTGACTTTCTGTGCCGAGGGCACACAGTCCTTGCTTGGTAACACAGTTGCATTGGGAAATGAGGAACTTGGTGCCCTCGTTAGAAAAATAGTTCTTTAGAATGAGAAGCAATTTAAGCCAGATCTGCATTGCCTGGCTCAATCCATATTTTCCCCGCCAAGCCCCTTTACCCCACACCAAGCCTCTACTTCCTCCCCAAATTTTGACCTTCTCAGGTCAAACAGCTCTCCCAGAATGAAAGCCCCCAGGTGTCAGTAGGACCCTTCTCTTTTAAGTGATATTGACTAGGTCTTCCAGGATGGGGCTAGCCTGAAGACCAGACCTGTGAGTGCTTCAGAAAGAAATACCCTGGGAGGAAAGAGTGATTCAAGGAGGCTGCCCACAGTCTGAACATCAGTTCCCAGGTTGGTTTCAGTTCTAGGTCAAGAGTTCAAACAGCCCAGACAAGTGATCCTCTGCTCCTTCAAAGTTAGGCCCTGTTGAACCTGTCTGAGGTTTCTGGTCAGGCATTTGTGGAAGCTTGTCTAGGCCTCACCTGTCATATGGTGGAGTGTTCTGTAAATTTGGAAATTTTCATGCATTATTTTTCAAGCATTCAGACAGATCCAGCTTGTCTGTGGGGAGAGAAGTGGCTGCCTGATTTGTCACGTCTATTTTTTTTTAATTGGGACAAATTCTTATAAAACACAATTAGCCATTTTAAAGTATATAATTTAGTGACATTTTGTACTTTCACAATGTTGTGCCACCACTACCTCTATCTAAGTCCAAAACATTTTCATCACCCCAAAAGGAAATCCCATACCCCCAAGCAGTCCCTCCTCCTTTTCCCTCCCACAGGCCCTGGCAGCTACCTCTCTGTTTTCTGCCTCTGTGGATTTATCTATTCTGGATATGTCATATAAATGTGATCATACAATGTATGACCTATGTATCTGGTTTCTTTCATTTAGCATATTTTTGAGGTTCATCTATGTTGTAGCATGTATCAGAACTTTGTTCCTTTTTATGGCTGAGTCCACTGTATGTTTATAACACATTTTATTTATCCATTCATCCATCATTTCTATTTTTTGTTACCTGTTAAGATCCAGGGTGTTGATAAGTCTGAAACTGGGTGACGGGGGCCCTTCTGTATTTTTCAAAAGGAGAATCAACTTGTAAAAGAAATGAAGACAGCCCAATGTTGTGATTCTCTAAAGATGACCCCTTCAGATGAAACACACATTTATCTGGTCAGGAGTGTCTCCTTCTTCTGAACTTGGTTGTTAAGAAAATGTGAGAGAGATCTTTGCTGTATTTTAATTTTTTCTTGTTCAAGAGAAAGCACTCAGCTTGAATCCTCTAAACGGGGCTACCCTTACCTGATGAGACAGTTTCTTCATGCTCTTAAAGGAGGCTTTGTAGGTAAGGTGAAAAGACAGTTGGTGAACACAGTTCTCCAAATCTCTAAATGTAAATACAGCAGGGCTCCGACAAAGAGGAAGCAGACACCTGCCTGGGGGTTGGTGTTTAGGTCTGGCTTGTCTCCCACCCTTGGAGGCCCAGTCTCACCTTATCTCTAGCCCACCATTTGTGCCAACAGAACCGGGACCAATGAAGGCAAGAGAGCTGCTCTTTCTGTGATGCATTTCCTCACCCAGTCACAAATTGCAACAGAAGAGATGAGATAAAGAAGAGGAACCTCAACAGAAAGGACGCAGTAGGGAATGGATGTAAACAGTGGGTTTGCTGCGCAGTGACAAGAAATCAGCTTGAGAAGGGGAAAGCACAGTTAGACCTGGCTGGGAGGCAGGACAACCCTCCATCCTTGTGGGAGGGACCCTGTAAGGCCATTAAAGCTAAGGGGTCCATCAGGGCAAGTGCCCCTTTGGTTTTATCCCCAGAGGATGGACTCCTGGATACCAAGGCTGAAATTTACTAGCAGATCTTTCTAGAAGAATTTTCCCTCCAGTCCATTTACCTGAATGAAGTAATTAAATAAAGCTGGGGTCTGAACCTGTTCCTTAAATGTGATTAGTGGGAACAACCACTTTATGGGGCTACAAGTGTCGTAGCTGAATCAGCAGTCACTTTCTCCATTTAAAGTATCACTGGGTTTAATCTACCGTTGATGCCACTCTTAATTTTGACCCCCCATTGGGTTCTTAGCCCTTTTCTAGGAACAGGTGACAAGCCTTCCAGCGTTGCTGTATCTATACCCCACCTAACACTGCAGTGTGGTGTGGTGAGCAAAGAGAAAAGGCAGGAGACTTGAGTTTTAACCCATTTCTTGCCATGGGTAAATCATTTGCACCTCAGTACTATGATCTCTGAAATGAAATGGGCAGCATTTCCCAAGGTTTGTTCTGTGTACACCAACTCCTGCCAATCATTGGTTGGTGGATAATTTCTAGAAGGCTTTGTTTCCCAGCGTTTCCAGCCTGCCTCATGCAAGGGCAGAGAAAATCTTCAGGCAAAGTAATGCAGATAAGTTAAGGCTCTGAAGTGGTAAGGCCTGATGGCATACGTGTTGCACCAGTGATATAAATTTCCCTAGTGTTATAAATTTAGGATGTTGTCATTTTTTATATTAAAAAATAATAGTTGAATTGAACAAAAGCTTAACTCATTATTATTGTTATTGTTGTTATTTGCTATTTTAGTGTTATTTCCTCACTAGTGTGTCCTGAAGTGGAATTATAGTGTGTCCTGAAGTGGAATTACTTGGCCAAAGATATTTTAAAACTTGTAATGGTTAGGGCACTGATTAAATTGCTAGAAGTAAAGCCCTAAATACAGTGAAACTCAAAAATATAATGACTTAACAAAGAAGGAAATTTACTTCTCTTTTATACAACAGACCAGAGCTAAGTGGTTCTGCCATGTCCACACCAGCTTGCACCTCTGGTCCTGGTGGCTTTTCCAGCTCCCATCCTGTCCCAGCCAACAAGGGAGGAAAACGTTAAGAGGGCACATGGGCTTTCCTTACAAGGGCATGACCCAGAGGTGCCACATATTTTTCTACCCACATCTCCTTGTCAGGACTTGGTCCCATAGCCATGTATTAAGCTGCAAGAAGGCTACAAAATATAGTGTCTAGCTTGGCTATGCCTAATTAAAATTCAGGCGTCTAAAGATGGGGAGAATGATTATTGGTGGGCAGCCGTTGTCTCTGCCGGAAGACTCATGCCAAATTATTTTCCCAAATGATTTGTGCTAAAAGTTCAGTTCTACCAAAGTTGCATGGGCATGCTCGTTAAACACACTTTCATTAATAACCTTCTATTGTGTAAAACCGCCAGACACCATGGGGATGTTGACATAGAAGACAGGTGAGGCAGTTTTGTACACAGGAAGCAGCTAGAGTCAGGGATTAACTGAGATGCTGAGCTGTGAGGGTCAGACTCTGCATGGTGTGGAAAGGATTGGTGAAAGTTGGAGCACGCAGGCATTTCCCTGGAGGAGGTGACTTCAGGCGGAGGTTGCAGGATGACGTTGCTCATCAGCTCTTGATCATCCCTGCCGATAGGGCCAAAGGTCAAAAAGGAAGTCTTCACTCGACCCTCAATGTCATTCCAGCCAACTCTTTACCTTTCTCCTAAATCTTTCCACTGCCAACCAGTAGCCAAATGGTAGGGTTTTGAAATGTACTTCATTTTCCGGATCTTTGGTGGAATATTGAGTCGGTGTAAAGAGATCAAAGGGGCGGCAGGAAAAGAGAACTTAGACGTGCCAGAGGAGTTCAAGGTTATTTACACGTGCAGAGAATGCGGGTCTTCCAGCTGCTGAGAGTGTGTGCTTCTCCCAAGCCACACAACAACCCTTGTGGCCAGTGAGGTCCACTCTAAAGATCTATCCAGGGGTCCAGTTACTAAATATCCTTAACCGGACAATCTTCCCTCTGGGTCGTTTTCCTTTACATTCCATGAGTTGGAGAAGGGAAGGGACTAGTGTAGTAGTTGGATGAATGGCTGGAATGAAATGATGGTTAATGGCTCTATGCACAGCTGAGATTCTGACTGTAAAAAACCTTGGTCAAAATTGTGAAGAAGATATTCATTTTTGTCTCACCTCTCCTAGGATTTCCATCTGCATTTTCATTTCCATCTTCCACCCTCCACCAGTATTGTCATGGTCATCTACATCATCTCCTCTACAAAATGGGTCCTATCCTATTAGGCAGTCTCTCATGTTCTTTGTTTTCCTCTTCTCATTTTCTTACCCCTACTGATGTGTGTTCTACTGTCTTATTCTATATTTTCTGGAGCCTAAGTCTGCCTTCTCTCCATCCCTCCATCTCTCCTTCTATCCATTTATACTTTTATCCACTCATCTCTCCCATCCTCCAACCAACCACCATCCAACCAACCAACTGACCATTCGGGCAAGTTAATTTAGAGTACAGTGCTAATGGCTTTAAAAGTCTTAACATTAAGCCTTCCCCTGTTGAAGGGATTTCTGGCATGATAACAGGCGAATGGGGTAAATATTTGGGGAGGAACATATGGTGAATTTAGCTGTCCCATTCTCTGCTTAATCATAGAGCTAGTTAGCTTAAATCTGTTCTGTCAGGATTCTGCTTAGTCCAAAGTCATCTCTGCCTAATTGCTGTCATTATAGAATGTGAAATCACCTTGTAGCTGAGGCCGCAAAGGCCCTACTGCTGGGAAGGCCCAGGTTTGTAGCAGGTGAGGAGGCCTCTGCAAGCACCTGCCCTGGGTCCCGCTGCTGACCTCCTTGGAGGGTTTCAGTGGTGAGCCTCCGTCTGTGGTCAGGGCGCTCAGATTGTGGGTATGATCTGTCCCGTCAGCACTTTCATTCTGATTAGCTTCACTCGCAAGAACTTTTGACAGCTTTTCACAAACACAGGTCAGCGTGGGAAAACCAGTTTCTCTGTATGGGACTGATTTAATCTCTCTGCGTAGAGGCTGATCTTGGGAAAGAAATGCACTCCCTGTCACGTCACACACGTACGACATGTCAGCCCACAGCTGCTCCAGAGGCATCTTGGGACAGCCCGCTAAGAGGTGTTTGTCTGCCTTGGGCCCTGATGCATCAGTCACCGCTGGGCTTGGGGCCACTCGGCTCTGGGTGTAATCAAACAGTCTGTAGGTTAGTGGAACATCCTGCTTGCTTTGGGTGACGCAGAGCTCCCCAGCAGCTGGTTGAAGTTTTGTTTCTAACGGTGCCGCCTGCTCACTCCATACCCCCAAGTCCCTATAAGCCACTCCACAGGTGGCCTGACTTTTGGGGCAAATAGAAGTTTGTCAACTGTTGCTTTCTTTCTCGTGTGTGTGTGTGTGTGTGTGTGTGTGTGTGTGTGTGTGCACGTGCACGCTTAAACTTATCTAAAAAGAATTAAGCTGTGGGGAGTCCATTAATAAAAGGTTTCTATTACACTCTGAAGGCACTTTGGAGGGAAGCAGGAAGATCGATAGTACCTAGAATAAAATAGCAGGGCAGACGTTAGTCAGGGGAAAAGGCTCTTAAGTATGAGAAGGAATATAGGTTTCCACCCGTGCAGTGAATGTTTGAATATGATGAAACAGCGTGTTAGAATCCAAGGTCTGGCAACTATTTGAAAAGTCTTGGGGAGACTCTAAATGCGCTTTAAAAAAAAAGAAAAACAACCCACTCCCCCCCAGAAACCCTCACCTAAAGCTTCTCAGAAATAAAGAGCAGTTATTTCCACAGAAGACTGGAAACCCAGAGGCAGGGCCTTTGATGAATTTGTGGAGCTATCAAAGGCCACAGAAGTGGGGAGCCCACTGGATTTGCTTGGGGATGGGGGAGGGGACAGGGGGCCCAGGCCGTCTTCTAGAAAAGGGAGGCTAATGAGAAACATTCCTCATCTTTAAGCCCGGTGCCTTCACCTGTCTCTTGGAAGCTTTGTGAAAACAGGTGGGGAGCACAGTGGATTGTTACCCAGAGAGGATCGATTTAATGGGGTGCAGTGGACTCTCCATCTCTGTCACGTGAGCCAATTAACCTGGAGGCTGGTGACATGGAGCTGGCAGCTAACAGGGCCATTGTTGGAGCAGTGCCCACCCTCTGTACCATTTGCAAATTGCTGAGGTGGTGATCTCTGGATGGCTCCGGGGATGAGGGGAAGCTGGGTCAGCTACAGCTATGGTGGGACATCAACTCTCAGGCCCAAGGAACGGCTGTGCATTGTCAGGGAAGGTGGGCAAGGAAAAGAGGGAAATGAAAGGGAACCCCCAGTTTAAAAAAGGGGAAGGAGGGTAAAGAAGGAGAGAGGAAAGGAGGGAGGGAGAGAATGGAGAAAGGGAAGGAGGGAGGGAGAGACTATATCCTTTCCTCAGTATGGGGGCGGGGGATTGGTTCCAGGACCCGCTCAGATACCAAAATCCTTGGATGTTCAAGTCCCTTATATAAAATGGCACAGTATTTGCATATAACCTGCACACATCCTCCCGTGTAATTTAAATCATCTTATAATACCTAAAACAATGTGAAGCTATGTCAATAGTTGCCTGCATTCAAGTTTTTCGTTGTTGGAACTTTGGAATTTTGTTTTTTAAAAAAATATTTTCCATCTGTGGTTGGTTGAATCTAGGGATGCGAAACCTGCAGATACGGAGGGCTGACTGTGTAACACTTGTGGGTGCTGCCTTTAATCTTAAACAAAAAATAGTTGAAGGGATCATGCACCCAGGCCAGCTTTCCCCAAAGTGTATTCAGAGGAGGGCTCATGTCCCGTATGGTATTCATTGGTGTTTTATGTGGCATTTTTTTTTAATGGACGAGAGATGTACTATGGCCTCACCCATTTGAGAAATGTTTGGTTCAACAGGTTTCTTTAGCATGTTCCGTCTCAGAGCTTTGAATAAGTGCATTATGGGGCTCCATTACCAGCCCGTGGTGTGTAGCCCCTCCTTAAATTATTTCATGGGGGAATTATTTATTCAAGGATGATATCCTGGGACAAGCATTCTGAGAAATGGGGTTTTGGAGATAATGATCCAGGCCTTTGCTCTGCTTGCAGCCAACACTGAGCCACTTCCATGCTGGCTCTGTCTTTAAGCTGGACAACCCCCTGTCATCATCCTTTGGTTGGAGCCCAAAAGCTTCCTGCCTGGGCATGTTCCAGCGTTGTCCCCATGACACCAGCCCTCCGTTCATTCACTTATTGTTGTGCTCATTCATTCAAACTCCATCCTTGTTTGCTCTTGTGCTGCTGGTTCTGAATGAGCAGTTACTCTGTCTTCAGACTTAGACCCCCAGGCCCAGCTTGCATCCCTCCAGAGTTGGAAACACCCCGATCCTTCTGGCATTTTGACATCCAGTGGTGCCGTGTAGTCCTGGATATGTTCTTTGGCTTTGCCTTCTCCTCTGAGTTTATTGTCTGCAATTGTCTTCAAGGTCAAGACCGTGGGCCAGGGCAGCCCCTGGCCTTATATACCCCTCTTGCTCAGTTTTCTCAGCCAGGAGAAGCTGAAACCCTCCTCTCCTCCTCTTGAGAGCATGGATTTGAGTACCATTCATCCTCTGAGCCTTGCCCAGTTTTTCCTGTAGTGACCTAAATGTTTCTTACAATTGATGAGTGAGTTACTTCCTCTTGTTTTTTCCACGAGAGCAGTGGAGAATGAAGGGACATCAGCATTGGCATGTTAGTGCTAAGGGCTTGCCAACTCTGCTTTCCTGTTCCTGGAAAAGAACAGCTCCCAACCCGGTGCGGCCCCTCAGAAGCCCTCAGAGGACCTCCACTGGGGCTGGAAAGGAGCCAGCAAAATCCTTTCTGGCCCTATCCTCACCTCCACACCATGGTGTCATTTAAATGGTGACAACCCTCAGAACCCCCATCCCAGAGAGAGCTCCTGTTAGAGACATCACAGGCATGTGACCAGTAGAGACAGTCCTACTGTGCAGGTCTGTGAGATGCGGTCCCAAATGTCTTACTTTTGTGTTGACTCATTTCTTCCTTTAGAGGCTCACAGGGTCCAGCTCTCCCTGGTGAAGGTATTTACTCCACCTGTTTGTTTTTTTTTGTTTTTGTGGTACACGGGCCTCTCACTGTTGTGGCCTCTCCCATTGCGGAGCACAGGCTCCAGACGCGCAGACCCAGCGGCCATGGCTCACGGGCCCAGCCGCTCCGCGGCATGTGGGATCCTCCCGGACCGGAGCACGAACCTGCGTCCCTTGCATCGGCAGGCGGACTCCCAATCACTGCGCCACCAGGGAAGCCCTCCACCTGTTTTTTGATAACATGGCAGGAAAGTTATTCCTACCCAGAAGCTCAGGGTAAACAAATAAAGGAACTGAAGAACTCGAGATTTCCTCATACTCCATCCGTGAAGTCTGGGAGGGATTAGACAGAGTCACTAACCACTATTAGCTGCTTCTTAGATCCATTTTCTTTCAATTTCTGCAAATGACATTCTTTACCCTACCAACCAGTGGGACCAATCAGGAACATGCAATGTGGGGAACACATGCATCTTTCTGTCTCCAAAATTAATAGGAAAATAGGCAGTGGGGAAGGGAAGAAATTATGTTTTTAGACAGTTAATTTACCCAAAGTACAATTGCTATCTGTTTATTACAGACATTTTGGAACACACAGAAAAGTAGAAAAAAAGGAAACTTGTCTATAAAGATAAATGGCTGACTCCGGTGTCAGCAACCAAAATGGTTGTATGTTTTTCAAGCGACTGCCTGGTTTTACCCACAAACTTAGTAGATCTCATATCTAATCATATCTCTAAACTTTGCACCAGTTTCTAGAAAACTCCGCACTGTTCATTCATGGAATAGCAAATTAGTCATTGAACACTGTTTATGGAATGCCTGTCATGTGCCAGGAACTCTGCTAGGCCTTGAGGATACATAAGTGAGCAAACCAGTATGGGCTGCCCGTACACACGCACCATTCCTAGGCGGTGTGGTCTGATGGATGTCGACAGGTATTAATGTGACTCACTGAGTGTGTAGCTAGCGCTGTGTTAGCAATTTGCCTGTGTGTCAGGAAAATTTAATTCTTTTGGTATTGTACGTGTATTCTCTCAGAGTTTTCCTTCTCCCCACTCCAAGGGTACTGGCCCACACCGATGTTCTCTTGCCAGAGGGTGAGGTTCATGTTGCCTGGGAACACCTTCTCTCCTCATCTTTTGTGGAGGCCTCTAGGCATAATCTCAGAGGAGATCATGGCTGGGGTCCAAGAGGAGGAGAGGACAGAGCACTGTGGTTGGAGGAGACAGAGGTGGGCACTGTGAAAGCCAACAACTTCTGCAGAACTGGAAAGGGGACAGACGGGGCTGGCTGAGGGCAGTGGAGATCTGCGTTCTTTTCCCTGGGGGAGTCGGAGGGAAAGGCTTGTGGCACATCCAGGAGGAGGACTCCAGGTCCCTGTGCTTGAAGCAACAGACAAGGTCATCAAACCCACTTGTGCAACAGAGCACTGAGCCACCTGTCTCAGGGGCCCATGAAGACCTTGACAGTGGCACCTGCTTGCTGACCAGTGTGGAGGGATGATTGTAGGGTCCCTGATGTTTCAGGATCCATGTGGTCTTTAGAGCCTTTGTAGAGCTGATCTAAGCTACTTTGATCACACACCAGTCTTAAATTCTTTTTGCAACATAACAGTTGCCAGCATAAACTCATTACCAGATTAGAAGAAAATCAGATCCAGGTCAAATGTTGCCACACAGCCATCATTGAACTAGCATTTATTATTATTATTTTTAACACCTTTATTGGAGTATAATTGCTTTACAATGGTGTGTTAGTTTCTGCTTTACAACAAAGTGAATCAGTTATACATATGTCCCCATATCTCTTCCCTCTTGCCTTATTATTATTGTTAATCATTATTTTTAACTTTTGGAAGAAAGTGTTATTAATTTAAGCACTGAAAAATAAAATCTTATAACTTTGGAAGGGATATAAGGATCCCTTATCTTTAGGGAAGTGGTACTTTAATCGGCCAGAAAGAAAACGTGTGCTGTTTTAATAGACTTCCACCAAAGGAGTTTCCACAACATCCTTGATGTCTCATTAAGGAATTCTTTCTTACATCTCACTTGAAATCCACTTGCTGTGACAAACTTTATATTCCTTACCATTAAGAAGCACTTACATAGCCTGCTTGCTTGTACACGAAACACTGGAGGACCAAGTCTTTATGTTTAGCATATGGTCCAACATATTAAGGGTTGGTCTGCAATACTCCAAAGAAAAATGTTAAAGAAACACAGGTAGTAAGAATAAGTGAATTTCAGAGATGTGGAGGGTAGAGTAGCTTGAACTAGCGTTTAGTAGTGAGCAGTCGGCACACTCTTCCTACCACATGCTCTTGTACACTTGGTGAAGCCCCGGTTCTCTGTCCTATTAGGTGCTTTGAACACTTCCTATGTGCACTAGTCACTTGATACAGATGTAATAGTACACCAGAGGCAAGGTTCTAGTCCCTTTATAGTCGACATCAGGCATCCAGACCAATAGCTCAACACGGGATTGTTTGTAGATTAAGTCTGTGTATCCTCCCTACACGTCCAGGCTAAAGGCCTTGGTGGGTTCTTATGCTAGTTCATGTAGAGATGGGGAGTATCTCTCACCTATTTTTTTTTTAACGTATACATATGTATACTTTTTCAGATTCTGTGCCATTATAGGTTATTACTAGATACTGAATATAGTTCCCTGTGCGATACAGTAGGTCCTTGTTGTTTACCTATTTTATATATAGTAGCGTATATATGTTAATCCCAAACTCCTAATTTATCTCCCCCCCCATCCCCTTTGGTAACCATAAGATTGTCATCTACATCTGTGAGTCTATTTCTGGTGTGTAAATAAGTTCATTTGTATCATTTTTTAGATTCCACAAATAAGTGATATCATATGATATTTGTCTTTCCCCGATTTACTTCACTTAGTAGGATCATCTCTAGGTCCATCCATGTTCCTACAAATGGTATTATTTCATTCTTTTTTAATGGATGAGTAACATTCCATTGTATATATACCACATCTTCTTTAGCCATTCAAATGTTGATGGATACTTAGGTTGCTTTGATGTCTTGGTTATTGTAAATAGTGTTGCAATGAACATTGGGTTGCGTGTATCTTTTTGAATTAGAATTTTCTTCAGATATACGCCCAGGAGTGGGATTGAAGGACTGTTTTTAAGGAACCTCCATACTGTTCTCCATAGTGGCTGCACAAATTTACATTCCCATCAACAGTGTAGGAGGGTTTCCTTTTCTCCACATCCTCTCCAACATTTATTATTTGTAGTCTTTTTGGTTATGGCCACTCTGACTGGTGTGATGTGATACCTCATAGTAGTTTTGACTTGCATTTCTCTAATAATTAACGATGTTGAGCATCTTTTCATGTGCCTGTTGGCCATCTGTATGCCCTCTTTGGAGAAATGTCTATTTAGGTCTTCTGCCCATTTTTTGATTGAGTTGTTTGTTTTCTTGATATTAAGCTGTATGAGCTGTTTGTATATTTTGGAAATTAATCCCTTGTTGGTAGCATCGTGTCTCTCAACTATTTTAGTCAGTCCTCATAGTTGACCAATGAGAGCTTCTTTCTAGCATCTTTATGTAGTTTAGCACACTATTAGTGTTATCAATGTATTAGTTTACTGTGAAAGCTGTAAGAAATTACCACAAATGTGGTTTCCTAAAACAACAGAAGTTTATCCTCATATGTTTCTGGAGGCCAGAAGTGTGAAATCAAGGTGTGTCAGGACTGCACACCCTCTGGAGGCTTTAGGGGACCATCTGTTCCTTGCCTCTTCCAGCTTCTCATGGCTGCTGGCATTCCTTGGCTTGTGGTCACATCACTCCAGTATTTGCCTCTATCTTGACACTGACTCCTTCACTTCTGTCTCTATAATCTCCCTCTGTAGGGACACTTGGCATTGGACTTAGGGTCCAACTGAATAATCTAAAATGATCTCCTTATCTTAAGATCTCTAACTTAATTATATCTGAAAAGACCATTTTTCCAAATAAAGTCACTTTCACAGGTTCTGATGATTCAGACATGGACACATTTTTGTAGTCACAATTCAACCACTGCTCAATGAAACCCCTTTCTACTATTTAGGATGCTATATAGTAAGTCTGCTAATGATCACAATGTAGATAACAGATGAAAGAGCAGTAGCTACCTCTGGAGGGTAACCTTCCTGATATATACTAGCTGACCACCTGTAGAGTGGGACTTTAGGAAAGAGCAAGTAACAGTCCCTGGAGTGCAGCTTAGAGAAACTAATGAACACATATTTATATCACACCATGAAACAAGAGAGAACCCTAATAATGCTTGTGATGGAATTTACTACTAACTTTTAGGATGGGGATTCAGAGTTAGATTTACTTTTATCTTAAGGAAATATTTCTTGCATCCAAGGTTGTGCTGGAAAATTCCTGCCTTATACACATTAGCATGGTTAATTCTCACAGCAATGCCAAGGTAAAAATGATTATATACATTTTGTAGGTAAGGAAACTGAAACTAAGAAATACTAAAATGATCACACTGATAGGGTAGGGCTAAGACTTGACCACGTTTCTGCCTGACTCTAAAGTTAGATTGCCTTACTATAGAGCTAGACTGCCTTCTCTAAGGGGGTCCAACCCACCTAGAAACATCTGCCCCTGCCCAGTTTCTGGTGGTACTTGCAATTCTACCTGCTTTGGATAAGTACCCCATGGGAGAGGTAAGATTAATGAAGAGGAAGACGGAGGCAGAGGAGTGTAAAGATAAGAAAGGGGGCAGGAGAGAGGTGGGGCTTCAGAAGAAATCCTCCATCTGTTTCAGTTTTTAAAGAAGAAAGTTGAGGGCATGGACTGATGTCTTAGTCACTTTGGGCTGCTATAACAAAGTATCCATACTGTAGACTGTACGGGTGGTTTACAAACGACAGAAATTTATTTCTCACAGTTCTGGAGGCTAGAAGTCTGAGATTAGGATGGTAGCACAGGGTTCTGGTGAGAGCCCTGTTCTGTGTTGCAGACGGCTCGTTGCATTCTCATGTGGCAGAGAGCAGAGGGAGGATGAAAACTCTCCCATGACTCTTATAAAGGCACTAAGCCTCTTCCTGTGGGTTCCACCCCATAACCTTATCTAATTTCAGTGACCACCTAAAGGCTCCATCTCCTAATACGATCACATTGGGGGATAAGGTTTCAACATATGGATTTTGGGGGAATATAAACATTCAGTACATAGTGAGTGACAGAGTTTTTCCAGAGCCTCCACCAACCACCAGGATGGCAGACCCTACAGGGCATCAGAAGAGTCAGGCCAGGCAGCACTGGTGTGTCCTGGCTACCCCTAACCCTGGGGTGATTTTACCCCATTGGTCCCATGATTCTTCTCTGGCTCTCTATCACCTTGTGTCCTACTTGAGTCGTTGCATACTCTTGATGCCTATGCTGGTTGGCCTATCATCTATGTGGTAGATTGCATTATTGGCCTCAGTTCTTCACTCTTCACCCATTGCTATGTGAGTTTGCAGTTTCCCTCCTTTGCAGGAGTTTGCAGAATATCTCCTCATCCCGCTGATATTGGGCTTGGCCATGTGACTTACTTTGGCCAATGGAATGTTATCATATGTGATGTGAGCCAAGGCCTGAAATGTACCTTGAAACGGAGTTTATGTTCCTGCATTTCTACCGTTAGCACAAGAAGAACATAATCTAGCTGCTCCATTGCGCCAAGGTGGATTAGAGAGACATGGAGATTATACCCTGTAGCAGTTTGAAACCCAGCAGAGCTGAACCCAACCTAAGTCAGCCAATCCCTAGCTAACCAATAGATGCTTAAGTAAGAATAACTGATTACTGTTTTAAGCTGCTTTATTTGGGGATGGCTTGTCATACAGCATTACTGTGGCAAGAGCTGACTGATACATTCTGTCTCTGTAATTGTCATACCCACCCCTTCCCACCACCATCTCTACCATCACTGCCTCATTACTGTTTTGGGGTGCCCGCAACACTGGCAGGAGTATAGCCCCAGGTACTAAGGCAGATTCTCACCATAGAGCTAGACCCCTGAGGGGCACCATGCAGAGCCAAGCCCTTCATAGCACATCCAGGCGCTGGAAGGGAAGGAGTTGGGTCCTTTTCCTACCTTGCACAATGCTGTAACCACTCCCTCCTTCAATCTCTACAGGGGGGTCCCCGTCTCCGCCTGAAGCCAGGTTTTAGAAGGGGCCCCTGCACATTTAGAAAGCCCCCTCACTCCATCTGTAGATTCAGCATCTGCCCAGCTTGTTACAGACATGGATGTTTGCCTCTTGAATTGAACCAGCCATTTTAAGTTGACCTCCATCCTTTCTACCTTTCTGATTACCTACATCCAAGCCTTTGCTTCCAGCTTTCTTGAGGGGAATGGCATCATGGCAGAGAAGCTTTTTGAAGACAGAAAAGAGGACCATTAATCTAAATCCCTACAACTTCAATAATGAGTGGCCAGCCAGGCTGGATGCCAATGGTTTTCTCTGGATGATGGGGTTAGGAGGCTTTTTAAAAACCTACTCATTCTCCTCTGTGTTTTAGAAATTTTCCAAATGGGGTATTTTTGGAATCTGAAAAACAATAGCCTCTAATAAAAGAAACAATGAAACAAGCCCCACGGCTTTGAGTGAAACCCTGCGGGTGGGCTGAGGTGGGTGGGCACAGTGGCTATGACAGCAGCTACGACAGTAGCCAGGGGTCAGCGCCCAGTGCTTTTGGCAGCAGCAGCCCTGGATTGCGGAGTCCAGCCCAGCCTGTCACTTGGCACTGGCTCCCACTGAGGGTCTGGGCTTCTAACCTTAGCTGGGCAGCTTGCAAAGAACGCTGGTTAAGGACGTGTGGGGGGACCCTAGGACCTGGTGAGGGACTATGGCTGGCTCAGCCGAAATCTTTGGGTTTTCAAAAAATTGTGAGCATCACAATTCTAAATTCCAAAACCATTTTACATGTGCTAGGGGAGTTTCCTGAATACAAACTCCTATTGTGAAGCCCTGGGTAAAGTGAATAATCCTTCTCCATTTTAGCATTGGCATAAATCTGGATTTTCACTTAGGGTGTTTTGGGTTTCCATGAGAAAACAGATGGCAGGTGCTCTGGAAAAGCATATCCTGGCACTTCTGCTGAGGGTTAATGGGCAGTGGCATGGTCTCTAATTGGAAGGACAGCCTGGCCTGGTTTAAGTCCTAGTACTGGTGCTAATGTGTCCTCTGCAGGCCCTGCTACTCCTGCCTGGAACGCTCTCCCTCTAAAAGGGCAAATGGCTCCCTCATTCCTGTCCTTTGAGTTTGTGCTCAAATGCCACTCACCTTCTTAGAGAGGCCTTCCTCATCATCCCACTTAAAATCTCCCCTTTACCTGCTTGATTTTTCTCCACGGTACTTATCACCAATTGTTATACTGTATATTTTCATGATTTTGTTTACTGTCTGTGTCTCTCACTGGATGTCAACCCTACAGGACCAGAACTCTGGGTCGTTGTGTTCACTGCTGTGTCCTTGGTGCCTGGAATAGTACCTGGCACAGAGTCTGTGCCTCAATAAATATTTGTTGAATAAGTTGAATTAATGACCTTGGGCATGTTACTTAAATTTTCTGCAAGTCTAAAACTTAAATGAGTGAAGTGGTAACTGCCCGTTGGCCTGAGAATTGGGGAGACAGCAGTGGTTGGTGGGGCCTGGGGCAAACTTCCGTGAGCAGCTCTTCTTCATCTGGGGGGCAGCCACTCCACAGCTCCAGCCAACTCTTGTCACAGGGGTGCTGGCTCAGTATTGCAAGACTTTCAAGTTTTTCTTTTAAGAAGGCCAGAAAGGGCTTCCTTGGTGGCGCAGTGGTTGAGAGTCCGCCTGCCGATGCAGGGGACACGGGTTCGTGCCCCGGTCCGGGAAGATCCCACAGGCCGCGGAGTGGCTGGGCCTGGGAGCCATGGCCGCTGAGCCTGCGTGTCTGGAGCCTGTGCTCCGCAATGGGAGAGGCCACGGCAGTGAGAGACCCACGTACTGCAAAAAAAAAAAAAAAAAGAAAGGCCAGAAAGTGAAATTTTTATAAAAGTGAAATCACTTGATTTTTAAATGTTGGTAAAGAAGTCTCATTTTTACGAAAGCCTCACATAGTTTTTTGTAAAACATATCCATGAGTCAGGTCTGAGAGGTGGGCACCAGGATGGGATGTCTGGACTAGATACTCTCCCTCTAAAATTCTATTTTATTCTATCCTATTCTATTTTAAAATTCTATACTTCTATTAAATTGTTTTTATCTTTCCCACTGCAGTGAGAACATACAGACTAATTAAACTCAAACCAAATTATTTGACTAAAATGGGAAAGATTAGGATATTTGTCTTCCCAACCTGACAGGGGAAAGTTTGCTCCTTAGAGAACCAATGGCTGCCTCTCCAATGACACAGAGAAAATCAACTCACAGCTTGGCAAGGCTGGTTCAAGTAGCAAGGCAACGGGACTCCCATCACGTTATTTTTCAGATTTATAGGATGTGGAGGATTTCCTCCCTGCAAGATAGTCACCCCACGGGGCCTTAGCTACGGGTCACTTGGAGGGAAAAAATATCACCCCTTTTCCACTCTGTCACTCCAAAATTGCATTTTATGCAATGCATTTTATTCTCACATAATGGTTTCTGCTCCTTGGCTGCTATTAACCATCCTTAATGCATGTATTTGATAACTTGTGAAATGTCCCAGTGAGTCCACCAGGATCTGTAAAGGAGTGTGATGAAGGCATGGCTGAAACAAACAGGAAAATGTCCAACAAAGGGAATTGCTCTGATGACCTCCAATCCCATGACCATTGTGATGAATGACTCTCTTTTGCCAATTATATGGGTGGTAATTGGACCCCTTCCTGCCTCAGAACAAGTTATTTTATGATTGTGATATGCTGTATGATACGGGAATATGAGTCTTGGGACTAACAGGTGTAAGTTGTTGGACAGGATCAGACAATATGAGATGAGAGAGAGAAGGCAGGAAATGTTAGAATGTGCTAATGGAGAGGTAAAATGGGTGTTGTGGGGAAGAGGAGGTGAAAGGGATTGGAGGCAAGAAAAAGCAGTCATCATGGTGGGAAAGAATGGCCATGGAGGAGCACAAAGAGCCTGGTTTTAGACCCACAAAGACCTGGGTTTGAGTATCAGCTCCATCTCTGACCAGCTATTTGTGCCTATGGGCAAGTTACTCAACCTCTTTGAGCCTCAGTTCCATCATCTATAAAACGGCGCTAGTAAAGCCTTCCTCTCAGGGTTGAAATGAAAACCAAATGAAATAATAGGTGTGCTAGCAAGTACAGCATAAGGGCTCAATACCATGAATGCCACCCAAGATTCTAGGCCTCAGAATCTTCAATTATAAAATGGCAGCTGGTATTGAACTAGACCAAGGGTGCAAACTCAAATGCTTACAGAGTTGAGACAGATAATGTAAATGAGTGAAAGCAGACAGGTATAAAAACTGCTGCAGACTGAAAAACGGGACACTGGCTGAGTAGAGCCTATTAACTCCACTGTGTCTTCTCAGATCTTTAGCATTTTCAAGAGAAGCCCCACTCTGGTCTTAAGGTGAAACGTCCTGATTCATAAATGTGGGCACCTAACTCCTCTCCCCTCTTTTTAGAATGTATTGTTTGGGCCACCAGTATGTATACAGGTCAAATAAAACTTGGGTCATTTCTAACCTGTGGGCCACCATTTTGCAGCCTCTAAATGAAGGATTTAGAAGGATTGTAAAAGAATTGTTTATCAGAGCCTAAGTAAATAATTCTGGGGTCAGAGGACCACAGAGAGTGTAATTTTGACTTGGAACCCAAGCTGTGCCTTGAACTCAACAGAAAAGTCAGAAAACTTTGATGCTCCAAGATCTGGCATGCAGAGAGGGTATATCCTCTGTGGATTAGGGGCAGAACTAAAAAAGCTGGACATACACCAAATAAATGATTTTCCAACCTCAAACAGTTGCATCAGAATCTCCAGGGGCTGAGCCTTCTCTGGGAGATTCAATAGTGCAGCCAGATTGAGAACGACTGTAACAAAGTTTTCCAAAGGTAATCTGTGATTAAATAGAATAATAATTCTAATCTATCTAGAAACATAAATTTTGTGAAAAAACAAGCAAATTTGTTTTCTAAGAACTTTTTTTTTTTGCGCTACGCGGGCCTCTCACTGTTGTGGCCTCTCCCGTTGCGGAGCACAGGCTCCAGACGCGCAGGCTCAGTGGCCATGGCTCACGGACCCAGCCACTCCGTGGCATGTGGGATCTTCCCGGACCGGGGCACGAACCCATGTCCCCTGCGTTGGCAGGCGGACTCTCAACCACTGCACCACCAGGCAAGCCCTGTAAGAACTTTTTATTTCATTTTGTAGTCTTACCTCTCAGATTGGAAAATAATAAATCTACCTGCCCTCCCTTCCTACCTAATTTTTTGGTCAACATCTTTACCTGAATAAACACAGTAACATATATGTAGCTCTGAGACCAATATGCACAACTAAAAAAAAAAATTGTGTTGTTGTTAGAGAATTGCTTTTACATTTCTGATAATTTTAAACTATGGGGACTGCAAGTACTCTGGGTGATAGGTTAAACTTGGCCAGAAATTAATGAAAGCTCCTTTCATCAGGAGGTGGAGCTTATTTCCACACTTCCTGAAGCCGGACTGGTCTTGTGACTTGCTCTGACTGATAGAATGCAGGAATCTTATGTGTGACTTCCATGCTCAGGCCTCAGGGTCTTGGAGAACTTCTATTCTTACCCTCTTGGACCCAGCTGCCGTGTGCAGAAGATGAGCTGCCTGCTTGAGAGGCCATGGAGGAGAAATGAGTTATTCTCACTGACAGGTCAACTGTCAGACAAGTAAGCAAGACCATCCCAGACCAGCCAGCCTCCAGCTGACCTGCCAGTGTTTCCCTCAAGACTTCAAGACATAGACATTTCATAGCTATTTGCCTTTTTATGAAGTGCTTATTCTGAAATTACTCTAGCTGTAACACAGAGATATTTGCTGATGTGGTAAATGGCATTAAGAGTTTGAAGAACTGAATCAGGAAACTTGCACAAGCCTCTTAGATAGCCTCATTCGCCAGAGGGCAGACAGCAGAAGCAGGAAGAACTATAATCCTGAAGCCTGTGGAACAAAAATCACATTCACAGAAAGAGAGACAAGATGAAAAGGCAGAGAACTATGTACCAGATGAAGGAACAAGATAAAACCCCAGAAAAACAACTAAATGAAGTGGAAATAGGCAACCTTCCAGAAAAAGAATTCAGAATAATGATAGTGAAGATGATCCAGGACCTCAGAAAAGAATGGAGGCAGAGATCAAGAAGATGCAAGAAATGTTTAACAAACCTAGAAGAATTAAAGAACAAACACCTAGAAGAATTAAAGAACAAACAAACAGAGATGAACACAATAACTGAAATGAAAACTACACTAGAAGGAATCAATAGCAGAATAACTGAGGCAGAAGAACTGATAAGTGACCTGGAAGACAGAATGGTGGAATTCACTGCTGAAGAACAGAATAAAGAAGAAAGAATGAAAAGAAATAAAGACAGCCTAAGAAACCTCTGGGAAAACATTAAACACAACAACATTTGCATTATAGGGGTCCCAGAAGGAGAAGAGAGAGAGAAAGGACCTGAGAAAATATATGAAGAGATTATAGTCGAAAACTTCCCTAACATGGCAAAGGAAATAGAAATGCAAGTCCAGGAAGCACAGTGAGTTCCATACAGGATAAACCCAGGAAAAACAATCCGAGACACGTAGTAATCAAATTGGCAAAAATTAAAGACAAAGAAATATTATTGAAAGCAGCAAGGGAAAAATGACAAATAATATACAAGGGAACTCCCATAAGGTTAACAGCTGATTTCTCAGCAGAAACTCTACAAGCCAGAAAGGAGTGGCATGACATATTTAAAGTGATGAAAGGGAAGAACCTACAACCAAGATTACTCTACCCGGCAAGGATCTCATTCAGATTTGATGGAGAAATCAAAAGCTTTACAGACAAGCAAAAGCTAAGAGAATGCAGGACACCAAACCAGCTCTACAACAAATGCTAAAGGAACTTCTCTAAGTGGGAAACACTAGAGAAGAAAAGGACCTACAAAAACAAACGACAAACAATTAAGAAAATGGTCATAGGAACATACATATCAATAATTACCTTAAACATGAATGGATTAAATGCTCCAACCAAAAGACACAGGCTCTCTGAATGGACACAAAAACAAGACCCACGTATATGCTGTCTACAAGAGACCCACTTCAGACCTAGGGACACATTCAGACTGAAAGTGAGGGGATGGAAAAAGATATTCCATGCAAATGGAAATCAATAGAAAGCTGGAGTAGCAATACTCATATCAGACAAAATAGACTTTAAAATAAAGAACGTTACAAGAGTCAAGGAAGGACACTATGTAATGATCAAGGGATCAATCCAAGAAGAAGACATAACAATTATAAATATATATGCACCCAACATAGGAGCACCTCAATACATAAGGCAACTGCTAACAGCTATAAAAGAGGAAATCAACAGTAACACAATAATAGTGGGGGGCTTTAACTCCTCACTTACACTAATGGACAGAACATCCAGACAGAAAATTAATAAGGAAACAGAAGCTTTAAATGACACAATAGACCAGATAGATTTAATTGATATTTATAGGACATTCCATCCAAAAACAGCAGATTACACTTTCTTCTCAAGTGTGCACGGAACATTCTCCAGGATAGATCACATCTTGGGTCGCAAATCAAGTCTCGGTAAGTTGAAGAAAACTGAAATCATATCAAGCATCTTTTCTGACCACAACGCTATGAGATTAGAAATCAATTACAGGGGAGAAATACGTAAAAAACACAAACACATGGAGGCTAAACAATACGTTACTAAATAACCAAGAGGTCACTGAAGAAATCAAAGAGGAGATCAGAAAATACCTGGAGACAAATGACAATGGAAACACGACAATCCAGCACCTATTGGATGCAGCAAAAGCAGTTCTAAGGGAGAAGTTTATAGCTATACAAGCCTACCTCAAGAAACAAGAAAAAGCTCAAACAATCTAACCTTACACCTTAAAGGAACTAGAGAAAGAAGAACAAAAAAACCCAAAGTTAGCAGAAGGAAAGAAATCATAAAGATCAGAGCAGAAATGAATGAAATAGAAACAAAGAAAACAATAGCAAAGATCAATAAAACTAAAAGCTGGTTCTTTGAGAAGATAAACAAAATTGATAAACCATTAGACAGACTCATCAAGAAAAAGAGGGAGAGGACTCAAATCAATAAAATTAGAAATGCAAAAGGAGAAGTTACAAAGGACACCACAGAAATAAAAAGCATCCTAAGAGACTACTAAATGCCAATAAAATGGACAATAAAATGGACAACCTGGAAGAAATGGACAAATCCTTAGAAAGGTATAACCAATAAAATGGACAACCTGGAAGAAATGGACAAATTCTTAGAAAGGTATAACCTTCCAAAACTGAACCAGGAAGAAATAGAAAATATGAACAGACCAATCACAAGTAATGAAATTGATACGGTGATTAAAATTCTTCCAACAAACAAAAGTCCAGGACCAGATGGCTTCACAGATGAATTCTATCAAACATTTAGAGAAGACCTAACACCCATCCTACTCAAACTCTTCCAAAAATTGAAGAGGAAGGAACACTCCCAACCTCATTCTATGAGGCCACCATCACCCTGATACCAAAACCAGACAAAGATACTACAAAAAAAAGAGAAAATTACAGACCAATATCACTGATGAATATAGATGCAAAAATCATCAACAAAATACTAGCAGACAGAATCCAACAACACATTAAAAGGGTCATACACCATGATCAAGTGGGATTTATCCCAGAGATGCAAGGATTCTTCAGTATAAGCAAATCAATCAATGTGATATACCATATTAACAAATTGAAGGAGAAAAACCATATATGATCATCTCAATAGATGCAGAAAGAGGTTTTGACAAAAATCAACACACTTTTATGATAAAAACTTTCCAGAAAGTGGGCATAGAGGGAACCTACCTCAACATAATAAAGGCCATATATGATAAACCCACAGCAAACATCATTGGTGAAAAACTGAAAGCATTTCCTCTAAGATCAGGAACAAGACAAGGATGTCCACTCTTGCCACTCTTATTCAACATAGTTTTGGAAGTCCTAGCCATGGCAATCAGAGAAGAAAAAGAAATAAAAGGAATATAATTGGAAAAGAAGAAGTAAAACTGTCACTGTTTGCAGATGACATGATTCTATACATAGGGAATCCTAAAGATGCCACCAGAAAACTACTAGAGCTAATCAATGAATTTGGTAAAGTTGCAGGATACAAAATTAATGCACAGAAATCTCTTGCATTCCTATACACTAATGAAAAATCTGAAAGTGAAATTAAGGAAACACTCCCATTTACCATTGCAGCAAAAAGAATAAGATACCTAGGAATAAACCTACCTAAGGAGACAAAAGACCTGTAAGCAGAAAACTATAAGACACTGTTGAAAGATATTAAGGATGATACCAACAGATGGAGAGATATACCATGTTCTTGGATTGGAAGAATCAACATTGTGAAAGTGACTCTACTACCCAGAGCAATCTACAGATTCAATGCAATCCCTATCAAATTACCAATGGCATTTTTTACAGAGATAGAACAAAAAAATCTTAAAATTTGTATGGAGACACAAAAGACCCTGAATAGCCAAGGCAGTCTTGAGGGAAAAAAACGGAGCTGGAGGAATCAGACTCCCTGACTTCAGACTATACTACACAGCTACAGTAATCAAGACAATATGGTACTGGCACAAACACAGAAATATAGATCAATGGAACAGGATAGAAAGCCCAGAGATAAACCCACGCACCTATAGTCAACTAATCTATGACAAAGGAGGCAAGGGTATACAATGGAGAAAAGAGTCTCTTCAGTAAGTGGTGCTGATAAAACTGGACAGCTACATGTAAAAGAATGAAAGTAGAACACTTCCTAACACCATACACAAAAATAAACTCAAAATGGATTAGAGACCTAAATGTAAGACCGGACACTATAAAACTCTTATAGGAAAACATAGGAAGAACACTCTTTGACATAAATCACAGCAAGATCTTTTTTGATCCACCTCCTAGAGTAATGGAAATAAAAACAAAAATAAACAAATGGGACCTGATGAAACTTAAATGCTTTTGCAAAGCAAAGGAAGGTACAAACAAGACAAAAAGACAACCCTCAGAATGGGAGAAAATATTTGCAAACAGATCAACGGAGAAAGGATTAATCTCCAAAATATATAAACAGCTCATGCAGCTCAAAATTAAAAAAAACAACCCAATCAAAAAATGGGCAGAAGACCTAGAGAGACATTTCTTCAAAAAGGTCATACAGATGGCCAAAAAGCCCATGAAAAGCTGCTCAAGATCACTAATTATTAGAGAAATGCAAATCAAAACTACAATGAGGTATCACCTCACACCAGTTAGAATGGCATCATCAGAAAATCTACAACCAACAAATGCTGGAGAAGGTGTGGAGAAAAGGGAGCCCTCTTGTACTGTTGGTGGGAATGTAAATTGATACAACGACTATGGAGAACAGTATGGAGGTTCCTTAGAAAACTAAAAATAGAATTACCATATGACCCAGCAGTCCTACTACTGGATATATACCCAGTGAAAACCATAATTCAAAAAGACACATGCACCCCAATGTTCATTGCAGCACGATTTATAATAGCCCGGAGATGGAAGCAACCTAAATGCCCATCGACAGATGAATGGATAAAGAAGTTGTGGTACATATACACAATGGAATATTACTCAGCCACAAAAAGGAACGAAATTGGGTCATTTGTAGAGACGTGGATGGATCTAGAGACTGTCATACAGAGTGAAGTAAGTCAGAAAGAGCAGAACAAATATTGCATATTAACGCATATATGTGGAACCTAGAAAAATGGTACAGGTCAACTGGTTTGAAGGGCAGAAATTGAGACACAGATATAGAGAACAAATGTGTGGACACCAAAAGGGGAAAGCAGCGGCGGGTGTTGGTGGTGGTGTGATGAATTGGGAGATTGGGATTGACATGTATACACTGATGTGTATAAAATGGACGACTGATAAGAACCTGCTGTATAAAAAATAAATAAAATTAAATTAAAAAAAAGAGTTTGAAGGACTGGCTTACCACATTAGCAAACTGTGGAGTCATGTCACAGCCTGAAGTAGAGACTTCCTGTTAATCCTTTGTGTCTTTGTAACAGGCAGTCAGAGATGAGCCTTCTATGTGAGATGCTTTGGGAGGTTGGGTCAAAACCAAGATGGTGTCTTCAGTGATCTCTAGACCTTGAACTATATTAGGGAGGAAGGTAATTCTCCACATCTTTTGAAACAACCTCCTGCTTCAGGTTGCCTGGTGATGGAGTTGAGATTGCGTTTGGACACTGAGGGAGACATATAATTGTTGCCTTCCTCATTTCTGTCAGACCAGCTTTAGGCCACCAGGGTGGTAGTGCTCCTTCCAGACTGGCTTGAGACCTGACCTCTTCAAACCAAGACCTTTTACTAGCATCAGACTAATTTTCTTATTATTTTTAAAAGCAAGTTGGCAAAGTTTCACAAATCACCTGTTAAATTTGACCAGTTACATTTCAGACCTTTGGCAATTTGTTTACTTTTTTCTTCCCTCTTACTTTTTAATCCCTTCAGTTTACAGAATTTTCTCTGTGGATTCTTTCTCCACAGCTTTGTACATGACAGAATACCTGGAATCATCCTAATGGCCTCCTCAGACAGTGTGCAGTTAAGGATCGGAAAATTCAGTCCTGGGGGATATTAACAGCTAACTGAGATCTGCCTGGGAACAGTAAATGTAACTAGCTTGGACATTCTATGGCCAACCCAATAGTCTGCCTTAAAAGAATCCTTTCTTCTTCTTAAAATTTAAGTGATATGGACTAGTCAGAAAATAAAATAAAAATAATTTATAATTGTAGTTCTCAGAGATAACTGTCCTTTCTATTTTGATGACTATCCTTTCAATCTTTTTGGGAGGGGAGAATATTTCATATATATTTACAAAATTGGAATCACAACAGATATAACTGTTCCATACATTTTTTTTAACAATCTCTCATGAACATATTCCATGAACATTTTTCTTTTGTTTTTAACATCTTTATTGGAATATAATTGCTTTACAATGATGTGTTAGTTTCTTCTTTATAACAAAGTGAATCAGCTATACATATACATATGTCCCCATATCTCCTCCCTCTTGCGTCTCCCTCCCACCCTCCCTATCCCACCCCTCTAGGGGGTCACAAAGCATTGAGCTGATCTCCCTGTGCTACGCGGCTTCTCATGTACATTTTTCTGATGAACGTTTAACTCTTCTTTAACCAGATTTTTACAATGATCATGCCATAATATATTTAATTAATCTTTTATTTTGAGACATTGCCATTGTTTCCATTTTTTTCCTATTATAAGCAATGTTATTCTGAATAGCATTTAGGGCTAAATATTTGATCACTAAACATTGGTGGTCGTATTTTTAGATTAAATTCCCAGCAATGGAGTTAGTGGTTCTCCAGCAAACTGCTGCCTGGTACTGGCTTAGCAGTGCAGTGAAGCAGTGGGTGGAACGTGGCCAAGGGCTTATCCTGAGGGGCATTAGGTGTGGAGGACACATAGGGGATACAGGGCGTGAGAAGGCTGCCTGGAATCCTCCAGTGAGGTCAGTTGTTTTTAAAGTAAATTCTGCTAGATTAGTTTCTGTTTAGTGACAAATACCTGCTTGGTCTTGGCTTTGCACTGTGCTGAATAGCAGAACAAAAGTCATATTGGGGAGTCAAATATAGATTTTTTTTTGCCTGATAGCCTCATGCATATAGTTGGAAGAAGGAAAAGAAAGAAGAGGAAGTAGAGGAAGCCATGTGTTCTAGGAGCAAGAGTGGGAAGATTTAATGCTTGGAAGCATTCAATGACTTAGTCAAACTTTTGACCACAAGTCTAGCCTCTGTTGTGCGATCTTAGGTTCCTAATCTAGGGTCCATGAATCTAAAACATCAGTAATTTAATCAAATAAAATAGAAGCTCAACCAAAGTGGTGGTGAATTCTGCTAATTGTTTACCTTGTTGAAATACTTTTCTTTGGCAATTTCCCGACTGCAACCACTGTTTGCATTTCTATGCCCTTTTTTGCTCTGCTATGTGTTGTAATGTAATATATAATTTAGTAAGAGATTTGCTGGTCTGCCCCTTGGGACATTTAATAGAAATGGATAAATTAACAATTAGTCTAGGTCTCTGACTGGGAGCTTTTAAACCTACAGAGGGATGAGTGTGGGAGTTAATGGTAACTTTTAAATTTCTCTTCATACCTTTCAAAGCATATAAATACGTATTTTTTTGAAGTGCACTTTCTCCTCCCCCTCTCAGTTTTTCGATCTCCCAGGAGGGTAAGAGGGGCATGGTGTAATGTCAGGCACAGGTAATGTGCAGCCACACATGCCCGGCTGTGCATCCTGCTTTGTCCTCTCCTGGCTGTGGAGACCTTGGGGCATTTACTTCCTTTCAGCCTCAGCTTCTGACCTGTAAAATAAATGTTTCATTAAATTTTTGTTGTAATAAATGAAACCCACTCTGGTTAACTTAATCCAGAAAAAGATCTACAGGTAGGCTATTGGATAGCTCATGAAACGGGAGAAAGAGCTAAACCACCAAGTCTTGGGAAACGCTGGCTGGGGATTCAGCCTGGGAAAAGCAGGTGGCACCTGCCCTTGGCCCTAACCTCTCTTCGCTCAAGTCAGGCTCCCAGGAGGAGGATCCTGATTGGCTGGGATTGAGTCACATGTTCTCCTCTGACTCCATCTCCCCAGGGGGGTGGTACTGGGCCGTTTGATTGGCAGTTCTACCTGAGTCACATGACATGGGGGAAGGGCACTCTCAACAGAGGGAGGGATGCTGGGTGTGCATGCGCCAACCCAGAATTACCCCCCCCCCCCCCCAGCTCTTAGGAAGACTCCACTGTCCCTAAGGTCCTGGAATATGGTATGTGCTCAATAAACAATAACTATTGTGGTTATTCTTGCTGTTAGAGGGCCAAGATTACTCATTGTTTTAGTAGAAGAGCAAAAATAAGATTTAAGGGTTTTTTTTTTCTGTTGAGTCCAGTGCATTCTCTTTAGACCACATGTGATTAAATGCAGATTTCCTGAGTCTCTTCTCAGACTGACTGGATCAGAATCTCGGGGCGGGGTGTGGGGGGGGTTCCCTGGCCTCCTCCTCTTTAACAAGCATCCCAGATGTCTCTTGTACACACTAAATTTTGAGATCCAAAGCCCTTAGTAATTAGGTGGGAGGATTTTGACTGCTGAGGACGCGGGTTTTGGAAGGAGAGATTTTCCTCTACCACTGCAACTGTGGAAGAAGTCTGTTTTGCTAAAAGAGTAAAGCAACCTAGTCAGCCAATTTGGTAAGGAAGCTGTGCCTCTCAACCCTGACCGTACACTGGGATCACTTGAGGAGCATTGACAACACGCAGGACCCATGCCGAGAGCTCAGGCAGGATGCTTCCCACCAGCAACCAGATGCTTTCCATGTACACCCAGGCTGGGACTAGAGAGACATCCTTGGACCTCCACTCCGGAAGCCCAGTGGCCTCACCGTTCTGGAAGACAGCTAAGGGTGTGTAGAACTTTGGGGTTTCAGAGCATGTTCTCCTTAATTACCGTGTTTGGTCCTAAGGCAGATGGGAATGGGTCGTAATCTGCTCCTGATTTTGGAGATGAAGGAACCAACCACTCGGAAAGATTCATTGACCAGTGATTCCACCAAAGTTGCCCAGTCAGAAAAGGCAGAGCCAGAACTCAGGTTTGTCCCTCTGGCTCCAGGCTCATGGCTCCATCCACGTCCCTCTCGGAGACCGGCACACTCAGATCTTCCAAGCTTGCTTTCTGTTACAGTTCCAAGGAAACCTAAAGGTGAGCTCAGAGTCCTTTCCAAGAGAGCTTATGGCCTTCAGCCACTTTCTGGGAGGTCTTTTAAGTCATTTCTGTCCCTCGTGCTTTGATTTAGCTACTGGTTCTGAGTATTGTGCCTTCTGGGGGCTTGAGGAGTGAGGGCTGTGATTACAATGGCAGCGCCCCTGCCAGCAACCTGTGGGGTGGGCTCATCTTCTGAGGAATATTCCCAAATGAGCTGTTAACTCGGCTGCAGCAGGATCCTGCCTTAGGTTGTTTTTCCCCTCCACACAGCGCCGAGCAGAGAACTAAACCCAGTAAATGCTTGATTAGACAGCGACACGGAACGGATTTTCTCACGCTTCTGACTTCCCCAGCGTCTGCTGCCTCTTGACTACCTTTTTAAGCTTATGTTTTCATTATAAAACTAATGTTTGGTCACCGAAGGACATAAAGAATTACAAAGGTGGAGAAGGAAAACACCACTTGTAAGAGTAGTAAGTGTTTGTTATAAACACTGGGTATCTAATAAACTTTGTTTTATTTAATCTGCACAACAGTCCATCTACACATGAGGACTTTCAGAACCTGAACACTTACCCACCATCCACCTTCCCGTGCTCAACTGCCAGGAAAACACGCAGCCCTCCTGAATGCTGCTGCATTTTTGTCTGGCCTCTGTCCTGTGTTTCCACCTATGAGAATTTTTGCCACCCCCTGAAGGAGACAAGTGTTTCATATCTCTGGGTCTTTGCTCTGCTGGGCTTGACATCACAAATAGTTGCCTGTTCTGCCCATCTGGCTGGTTTTGGCTCTGCTATTGTGGCACAGCCAAAGGTAGCCTCTCTGTTACGGGCTGAATTGTGTCTCCCCCAAATCCCTATGTTGAAGCTCTAAACACCAGTACCTTAGAATGTGACTGTATTTGGAGATAAGATCTTTAAAGAGGTGATTAATTTAAAATGAGGTCTTAGGGTGGGCCCTAACCCAATCTGACTGGTGTCCTTGTAAGTAGAGAAAATTTAGGTGTACGTAGAGATACCAGGGATGTGTACACGCAAGGAAAGGCCACTTGCAGGGCAGGGAGAGAAGCCTTAGGAGAAACCGACATTGCTGACACCTTGATCTTGGGCTTCTAGCCTCCAGAATGGCAAGGAAATACACTTGTGTTGTTTAAGCCCCACATTCTGTGCTATTTTGTTATGGCAGCCCTAGCGAACCAGTACACTCCCTAAAGCCTTCCCTGACACCCAGCCCCACCCCCAGGAAGAATTAACACTCTTTCCTTGGTGCTCTCACCAGGTCGCCTTTATTGAGCTGTTTTCCTCTTTGTGATGACCCCTGGGCCACACGTTCCTGAGGGCCACACCTGGCTCATGCGTTTCTGGCATCTAGTACAGTGCTGGCCGCATCCTGAACTTGGGAAAAGGTAGGTGAATGAATGAATGAATTAGTGAATGAACAAGGGGTCTGATAATTGCTTGTGGGTAGTTTGACTCTTTGTGGAAGTTCTGGAAGGATTGAGGGATCCAGAGACGGAGAGGGATCAGGGAGAGGGGCAGGACCCAGGAGTGGTGGTCGCCTAGACCCTCACCCACTGCGCTGCCTCCTGCTGGCTCACAGGCCTTGGAACTGTCTTGTGCTTTGCAGCCTCCTGGCTTGGCCTTTGGCTCTCAGCCCTCCCTTCAGCCTGTCGGCCACTTAATCACACGCAGAAGATGTAAATTCCCCAAGGCCCCCTTTGTGTGGTCCTCTCCTCAAAATTCCGTCTCCCCACCCCAATTTCTGGAAGTCCCTTTAAAGGGTCTGACAGCCAGTCTCCTTTTCCCACCCATCCAGCTGGACAGGCTCAGGGAGCAGAAGGAGTTTTCTGGGAACAGACTGGGGAGGAGAGGCCAGGAAAATTGACAAAGGCACAAATTTGAGCTTCCTGTGCCCTGTGCCCGCTGCCCACGCAGGGTTCTGAGCTGCCTCCAGAACAGCCCGCTGGTAACAGGGGAAGCAAAAGAGATTTGCTAACAGCAGAGCATTTACTCGTAAGCTGGCTCACCCTGGGATTCAGCCCTGATGGTGGACAATCTCTCTGCATAAGGAAACCCTCTGGAGGGAGCTGTTTTAAGTGAGAAACAGACCAGGCAGACAAGCCTGGCCTAAGATCAAAGCTCTGGGCCTCACAGGGTGGGCTGAGTCAAGGATGAGCTGGATCTAATTTCTGGGTCAGTGCCATGAGCAGGGCAGCGGGGAGCAGGGCAGGCACGGCATGACATGGGGGGAGGGCAGCACCCCTCCCCCACCTTGTTCACTCTCAGGCCCTGGCCCTTTGGGTACCTCCCGAGGAGGTGTGTCAGAAACCGGCAGAGGCGGTGTGTGGTGGCTACAGGGTTGGTGGTGTTCCAGCGGGTGGGAGACGGCCTGGGAGGCGGGGCCCATTTCTCCTGCAGCCTCAGTGCCTGGGGCCCAGGACACTTGTAGGAGCCACGAGAAGGTTTTGCTTTCTTTCAAAATCAGAAGGAGGGAATTCCCTGGCGGTCCAGTGGTTAAGACTCCTCACTTTCACTGCTGAGGGTCAGGGTTTGATCCCTGGTTGGGGAACTAAGATCCCACAAGCTGTGTGGCCAAAAGTAATAATGATAATAATAATAATTAATAATAATAAAATGGATACAAGAGGGAAAAAAATGAACCTTGAAGACACGAAGGGTCACGTGTTGCATGATTCCATTTATATGAAGTGTCCAGAGGAGGCAGATCCTAAGAGACAGAAAGTAGATTAGAGGTTGCCAGGGTCTGGGGAGAAGCGGGGAGTGAGGGGTGACTGCTGATAGATTTAGGGGTGGCTTGTTGGGGTGATTAAAAATGTCCTGAAATTAGATAGTGGTGAAGGTTGTACAACCTGGGGAATATACTAAAAATCACTGAATTGTACATGTTAAAATGGTTTATTTTATGGCATGTGGATTATATCTCAATAAAGCGGTTATTTATTTTAAAGGCAAGGGAGTCAGGGACAGAAGAAAAAAAGAAGAAAATCAAGAACATTAGTATAGTATGGAATCTTTAGCCAAATAAACAAGAAACGTGTTAAAACAGAAAAAACATGAGATGAGGTTAGACAAAACTAAAATTGGAAAAGTTTCATCTGGTCTATTGAATCTGTCGTGGCTTTTTGGAATGGTGAGCTAAAGAGAATTTTAAGGCTGCATTTAGACTCAAAAAGAGCGAGCACTGTGATCAATTAATGATGTCTACTCTGGGCACAGGAGGCGAAGAAGGAGGTGCAGGGGGCAAGTATTTGCCATCCCCGCCTGCAGCTGATCTCTGTGGTCCCTCCCAGCTTTCACACTCCCTGACCTGAGACACTCGGCATGGAACGGGGAGGGGAAATGTGGGCCGCAGGGATCTGGGTTAGAAGAAGAGGGAGGTGGGATCAAGGCAGCTGAGCGTCCACTGTAGACCCTGCTGCATCCACGTCTGCCAGCTTTGCTGCATCTTCCCCACACCAGCTTCATTCCTGTAATAGCGGCGTCCCCTGAGAACATGCTGCCCCCACCCCAGTAAGTAGCAGCTCTCAAGGACAGCTCTTAACCAGTTCTGTGCAGCTCAGCAGTCACACCACCTCTTTTCTAATCGCCCCCCTGCTCCCCATTTTCTCCACAAGACAGAGAACTCTCCTTGGAGAACAGGCAGGTGAGCAAAGGGTTTAAATCAACCCTTCCTGGCAGTGCAGACCCTCTCATTAAAATAGTGCGTTGTTAGCACTCTTCTCTTTTTCCAGTGGGGCTTAGCAATTAACATTCCCCCCCTTGCGAGTGTGTCAAGAGACGTGCGCTCTGGGCAGCAAAGAAAAATACATTTGTCATCGGAATGACAGCCACAGCCTTCAAAGCCATTTTTATCTGGTGGCGGTGGAGCTGGCCTTATCGCTTCTGGGAAAAATAATGAATATTAGAGGTTCTGTTTACAAATATGCACCTTTCGCTGATTTCTCTCACCACCCAGCAATTTTTCAACAGGACAGCTTTCTTGGAAACTGTCCCCGGCCAAAAGATGATAAAATGTGGTATCCAGAGAGACGCCTGGGGCTCTGTTTGTTTAACTGGGTAATTGGGCATAGATTCTGAAAGGCCATCTTCCTGTATCCAAGTCGCCCCAGGTGCTGGGCTGGAAGGAGGCTCCCTGGTTAAATAATTCAGTCTAAAAGCGCTTCTGCCCCTCTTAACCTGTTTCCCAAAGGGCCACTCTCTAGGTCGGGCTTACAAACCTGCTACTGACCTTTATGCAAGCAGATCTTGAACTCAACTGATTCGCATGAATCTTTCTGGAAAGTCAAGTGTGTGAGGCCTGTTTCCCCCATCCCTCTGCTATTTGGAGCAAAACCCACTTCCCCCTTCCCGACTCACTAATACACTTAAGCCCTGGAACTGCTAATGAGATCAGAAAGTGATTAGCTGTCAGTCTACAAGTGAAATTGATCTGTGGTGGTTTCAGATTGAGGAAAGAAAATGCCCCCAGTGACAGTCCACAGATTTTTCTGATCCTGTTTGTGCTCTTGTTTATCCTCTCCGAGGGTGGTTTTTTTTTTGCGCTATGCGGGCCTCTCACTGCTGTGGCCTCTCCCGTTGCGGAGCACAGGCTCCAGACGCGCAGGCTCAGCGGCCATGGCTCACGGGCCCAGCCGCTCCGCGGCATGTGGGATCTTCCCGGACTGGGTCACGAACCCGTGTCCCCTGCATTGGCAGGCAGACTCCCAACGGCTGCGCCACCAGGGAAGCCCATCTCCGATCGTTTTTATAGCCTCCTGTCTCTACAAGATTGCCTACAGAGCCTCATGGCAGGTCCTGCCCCCACGTAAGTGCATGCACACTTTAGAAAGCCCACGGTGACTATTATCAGAAACTGAGCTCTGGGTGAAGGCACAACCTTCAGGGTTTGCTACAGCTGAGATGCTTTTGTGTAAGAACCAAATATCCCTTTGCAGGAGGCCACATGGTATGATGGGAAAAGCCAGATGCACAAACTCCGGTGTGATTCCTGGGCTCTTACTCTTCCATCCTGTGTGACTTTGGTAAACCACTTAGCTTCTCTAAGCAGCCTCGCTTCCCACATCTGTAAAACGGGGAGGCCTCCTTTGTAGGCAGAATATCTAGCAGTGTCCAGATGAGTAAAGAAAGGAGGCTGAATAAAAAATTAGTCATTATTACTGATTTCGTTTCTAAATGCCACCCCAGCCTGGTGTTAAAAAAAGGACACTTTGGATTCAATAACTCACATTTCTAATGCCTGTGATGCTGACGGGTCTGCCCCAAGGGACCAACTCCCAGTGGGACAGTCAGCCTCCACCCCCAGCAGGGCTGCAGAAGGCTTTTGTGGGCCCCCCTTTCCATTAAAAAATATATATTAAAAATGATACTTTATGACTCTGTTGGTAAAAGATTAATACAATCTAGGCTGGGTTAAAAAAAAGCACTTTCTTCAGCTCTAATTTTTTTTAAATTGAGGTGCATTCACACGACTTAAAATTAACCATTTTAAAGAGTATAATTTAGTGCATTTAGTATATCCACAATATTGTGTAACCACCATCTCTCTCTAATTACAAAGCATTTTCATCACTCCCAAAGGAGACCTGGTACCCATGAAAGAGTCCCCATTCCTTCTTTCACTTCCCATAATGTCTTCAAGATTCATCCGTGTTGTAGCATGTATCAGTATCTCGTTCCTTTTTACGGCTGGGTAATATTACATCATACGGATATACCACATTTCGTTTATCCATTCATTGGTTGATTCATTGGTTGTTTCCACTTTTTGGCTCTTATGAATAATGCTGTTATGAACATTCATGTACAAGTTTTTGTCTGAAAGTATGTTTATGAACATTCATGTACAAGTTTTTGTCTGAAAGTATGTTTTCATTTCTCTTGGGTTTATACCTGGGAGTGAAATTGCTCAGTCTTATGGTGACTCTCAGTTCAACTTTTTGAGGAACTGCCAAAGCGGTTTTTTCCCAAAGCACTGCACCATTTGACATTCCCACCAGCAGTGTACGAGGGTTTTAATTTCTCCATATCCTCCTCGCCAACACATGTTATCATCTGTCTTTTTATTATGGCATCATAGTGGGTGTGAAGTGGCATCCAAGCTCATTTTAAGGATGAATAAGCTGAGGACCAGAGAGGAGACACGACCTGTACAGCCTCATATGTTGCAGAGTTAGGCTCTGGACAGCAAATCTCTTTAACACCCCACTTGATGATTATTCCCATCAGACCAAATGTCCTTTGTCTTCGACATTAAGGGAAAAGCAGAGTCAGACTGGTAGAGTGATGCTAAAATAGAGCCAGGCGCCCCTCACTGCCTGTTATAATTAACTCCAGTGGCTCACAAGGAGTGGAGAATAGCAGCCGTGGGCTTCATGGGGGAAGGGAGGTCTTCCCACCCAGCCAGCAGTCTAGCTGGGATTTGCTAGGCCCTTGCAGGACTAACTTTACTTTCTGGACTTTCCTTTGATGGGAGGGAGCTTTAGCAATGACATACGTCTGCTTCACCGACACATTTATTGAGAACCTCTTAGATGCTAGTCATGGTTTCACACGTTGGAGGTTCAAAGATAAATGAGATGCAGCTTGAACCTAACATATTCACATATTATCCTCTTATGATTCTGTTGCATATTAACAATACAGGTAGATACAAGACATGAGGGGAGTGCAGGTAAGGGCCACCAACTGGTCTGGAAAAGGGGATCAAGAGCTGGGTGTCAGAAGGCTCAGAGTGGTGGTGGGAAGCTCGCCAGGCCTGCTGTGCACACAGAGGTAGGTGAAGTGTGCAAGCAGCTTCTCTGGATGGGTGAGAACAGCTTGAAAGCCACATAGAACATTCAGAAAGGTTGAAGCCTCTTGCAGCGTTTTGACAGAGCTATGCACAGGTGAGAAACCATTCTCGAGGGCAGACCAATCAGGTTCTTGGGCAACGCGGCCTGTATAATCCAAGCTGAGGATTTTTGCCACGTGGTCAGAGGTGCAGTGAGAAAGGCAACTATTGACTAGTTGAGCAACAATGTTCACAGCCACAAATCAAGTTCTGACCTGGAGTGTGTACAGTACACAAAGTGCTGGGGCAGCAGGCTGGCTGTGTGGGTCACACCTCCCACACACACAGTGTGAATACTGTTCTCATTAGGTCCCCAAACAACCATACAAATAAAGGAAAAAAACCCTGCACTGATTCATCTTTTCCATCTTGGTCTGTGTAAAGTACGTCTTTTTTACATCGGGTTGTGGCTGTGTGGTTTTTGCCCAGGCGGCCCTCTGCAAAGTTGTGAAACGGGTGAGGTGTCTTGCTTAGGCCCATCTGAAGCCACTGCAAATTCCCCTGCTAATGGTCTAGACTGGACAGTGATACATGACGTGCAGTGTGCCACATGTGCTGTTGACTATAAAGTTGAATACATTCTTGATTTTAAATCTTGGTTTGGAAATTCTTTACTCTTCAATGCTGTGTTTCCACTGCTTTGGGCTGGTCGAACTATCTGCCACGTTAGTTTGAGGTTTTTCGTTTGTTTGTTTGTTTGCTTGTTTATGAAAAGCTCAGAGATCGGGGGACCAGTTGTAACGGCAAATAAACGTGAATATAGTTTGAAGCAAATGTCAGCCGATACTTAAAATTAGTGATTCCTATGGTAAGAATCCTGGCAAGCTCTAGACTTTATACCTAGGAGCATGTAGGAACAGTAGTCTTACTGAGCAGTAAGAGGGTGGGAGAGTAGGGACCCGTTTGAAGCTTAAAAAGAAAAAACTTAGGGCTTCCCTGGTGGCACAGTGGTTGAGAGTCCGCCTGCCGATGCGGGGGACACGGGTTCGTGCCCCGGTCCGGGAAGATCCCACATGCTGCGGAGCGGCTGGGCCCATGAGCCATGGCCGCTGAGCCTGCGCTCCGCAGCGGGAGAGGCCACAACAGTGAGAGGCTCCCGTACCACAAAAAAAAAAGAACTTAGGTTATGTAATACTGATCAATGAAGAAATGACATTTTTCCTAAAAGATAGTCACATTTTAAATAAAAACAACGAGATGGCAATTGTCCATGTCACAGAACGTTATCATTTAAAAAACCTGGGATTTCTAGGTGGGTGCCAGAGGCCTTTAAAAAAGCATCACTGTCATAGAAGAAGAAATACTCTCTTTTCTTTAGAGAACAAGTGTGACCTTCTGTTTGGAAGGAGGGTTAGTCTCCAGTGCATTAGAATAGAGACAGACCTGTATGAACCTGGTCTCCCTCTCTCTTCTTCCAGATGAAAAGGAATTTTCCTTTCCAGAGTGGAAGGGCTCTGGAAGGGCACCAGCATCTTTGTTTCTCTCTCTCAGCAGAGCTGGGTTATGGCCAGCAGTAGGTGGTAGACCAGAGGGAGCGGTGGGAGGAGACTGCAGGAATGTGGTCCATCAGGGAGGAGGTGGGCAGGGCTGTGTCTCGGGGGCTTCTGAAGTGGGAGTGGGGCTGAGGGGGGCTCCTGGGGTGAACATCAGAGTGAGGTTGAGTAGTGGGCCTGGAAGTAAGCTTAGAAGTGAGGGTGAGGGATGAGGAAGGTGTGGAGTTTGGTGTTTTTCCCTCCCTCCCTCTCTCCATCCATTCCTTCCCGCAACAGTTTTTACTGAGCACCTACTACGCGTCAGAGACTTGTAACGTACTGGTGTGTGAGAGAGAGATATGTGAGCCAGGGCTTCCATACTGCGCAGCAGGTCAAGCCGGGGATGTCCCAGAGGGGCGTCTGGTCTGGGGAGAGGGTATGTAGAGTGCAAGTCTTACCTATTGCTTTTGGGCCACGTGGGGCAGCTCATAGGGAATTGTTTTTCGCAAGAGCCCCGCATTGACTCACACCTCTCTTTTCCTGGAATTTAGTTTGCTCCACAAATACCTGCCGGTTTTCCCAAATTCAGCTGGAACATCACTTCACGGGGAATATTTCCTGCCGGTAGACACAGATCACAGCACTCATAATTCCCTGTTTCTGTCACTGCCTCCTGCGTCTAGATGGTGAGGTCCTGCAGTCCGAGACCATGCCTTGCAGATTCATCTGGTGTACCCGCTGTCCAGTGCAAAGATGGCACTGAGCTATTGTTCTCAAGTGAATGAGTGAATAAACCTCAGGTCTTGGAATCTGCTTCTCAAGCACCAGTTGTTAAGGTCATTTTTTTCCCTGGTCTGCAGCTTCCTTGGGTCACCACCCAGCCATCTAGTTTAGCCAGGGTCACCCAAGGAGAGGACTTGAAAACCTTCTGGTTATACAAGCATTTGTCCTATTAGTTTTCCATTGCTGTGGTTACCACAGACTTAAGATGGGCACCCCAAGCTGTAACGGACTGTCAGAGACCGTGAAATCCCAGGAGAGTTTTTGGTGACATGCACTGAGCCAGGGTGATGGACTATACAGTTAAGGAAAAACACAAGAAGAAAAAAAAGTGAAATGGAATCAGGCTGGAAAAAAAAAAGTTACCATAAACTCAGCAGCTTAAATCAACACAGATTTATTATCTGGCAATTTTGGAGGTCAAAGGGCTCAATGGGCTCAAATCCAGGTGTCAGCAGGGCTGTCTTCCTTTGGAGGCTCTGGGGACAGTACGTTTCCTCACCTTGGCAGCCTCTCGAGGCCACCCACGTTGCTCACTTGCGGCCGCTGCTTCTTCCAGTAGCTTCTTCCAGCATCAGTTGGTCCAGCCCTTCTCACGATACCATCTCCCAGATTTTCTCTCTTCTGCCTCCCTCTTCCACTTACAGAGACCCTTGTGATGACATTGGGCCCGCCCCAAATACGGGATCATCTCCCCATGTCAAGGTCAGCTGGTTCGCAGACTTAATGCCATCTGCAACCTTAATTCCTCTCCACCAGGTAACCTATCATACTCACAGATTCTGGGGAGTAGGATGTGGGTAGCGTTGGGGGCTCATTATTCTGCCTATCACAGCCTGTGACACATTTCAAATCCTCAATAGGGAATCTTTTGGTTACTTACCTGTCTTAGTCCATTTGGGCTGCTGTAACAAAATACTGTAGACTGGGTGGCTTATAAACAGCAGAAATTCATTTCTCAAAGTTCTAGAGGCTGGAAGTCCAAGGTCAAGGCACCAGCAGATGTGGTGTCTGGTGAGGACCCTCTTCCTGGTTCACAGATGGCATCTTCTTGCTGTGTCCTTCCATGCAGGAAGGGGTGAGAGAGCTCTCTGGGGTCACTTTTATAAGGGCATTAATGCCCCTTGTGATCCAGTTACCTCCCAAAGACCCCCACCTCCTAATACCGTCATATTGGTTTTTAGCATATGCATTTTGGGGGGACATAAACATTCAGTCTATAGCACTACCACTAGCTCTTTTCCATCCCTTTGAATAACTGAGAGTTAACTGTTTAAGGACTTGCCATCCAAGCCAAAGCCCCATGTTTGATCCAGAAAGAACCAGGTAAGGTGCTGTGTGTGGGTCATCACCTTCCTCCACAAATGCAGGCGTGGCTGAGACATGCCAGGCTCTGGCTTCTCTCTGGCTCTCAGTCACCACCACAGGATGCACTTGACCACAGATGAGCCATTCCTGGGATCCAGATGACTGTTGATAATGATAGCCACGTGGCAGGCGCTCTTTTGTGTATATCATCTCAATTACTGCTGTCACTGAGGAGTAGGTGTTATTGTCTCCAGGTTCAAATGAGAAAAAATAGGGGTTGGGTCAAATTGCATAACTTGCCCCAGGTCATATGATAAGTGGCAGAGCTGGCTTTAGAACCTGGGCTTATCTGATTTCACTCCATTTATGGTCAGCCCTGAGGAAACCTTTTCTCTTAAAAGTCCTCCCAAATTATTGCTTTTAGTCCTTAGCAGAGAGGCTACACATTAGAATTGCCTGGTGGGCTAGTAAATAATACCAATGGCCTGCTTCAAAGCAATTGCATCAGAATTGCTGGGAGCGGCACTTGGTCATCTGGTTTTTTTTTTTAATTTAAATTAAATTTTTATTTTACTTTTATTTTATTTTTTGGTTCCCTGGTTATTATAATGTGTGGTTAGGGTTAAGAATCATTGCCTTGGGCATGTTGTGTGTGCTCCCAGAACTCAGCTTTGCATCACTCTATGCCCTTAACCTGTGCCCAGAGCTGCCCCCCTCACATTCTGTCGCTAAAGAGGAAGAGTTGGGCAGGTGGGCTTTCTCTAGTTCCCTTGCGGCTGCGTGGCCCCTCCTTGCTGTTGGCAGGCTCCTTGCTGAAGGCCCCCGGTTTAGCGGGAGCTTCTCTAAGTGCACCTTTGCCCTGTCCTGACTTGGCAGCCGCTGGTGGTTGCCTTTGCCTGGGTATCTGTGATCACGCAGTAGAGCAGGGAAGCAGGGATGGCCCCATGGAGCACAGGAGTAATACTCTGCACTTCAGAGGAGTAAAAGTACTTATTTTCACTCCCTTACTCTCCTTTCCCTCATTGATTTTATGGTGCAATAAGTCCTCAGGACTAGCAGCAAATAGTGATTTGCAAAGGCAGTGATTTAAGTTTCTCCCCTGATTTCTTGTTGGTGTAGTAAATCCACATAACACTTTAGAGTGGAAAGAACTTGAACGCTTGTCCAGCACGGCAGACACGTGCTGTTCCAGAAAGAGCAGGCAACTGCGGTGGAGTGTAGCTGGGTTTCCGCGCCGTTTCTGTCACAAGTTTGCTCTCTAACTTCGAGAAGATGATTAACATTCTATGCTTTCACCACAGAAGTATTGACCCTGGGAAGGTAGGAGGATGCATCTGGGGATCCCTCAACTTTCTCAGCAAGATGGTATGTTAATATGTAATAAAACTTTTCTTATTTGTGAAACACTTCAAAAAACTACAGAAGACTAGAGGAAATAATATGATATTCCCTTATGTATCCATCACAAAATTTAAATGATGGTTATTATTTTGCCATCTTTGCTTTAGAGTTCTTAAAGAAGAGGAAGATAAGTTAATACCCACACAGCTGTTGCCCACCAGTATTGTCTTTTTCTCCTTTTTTCCTCTGTCCCCAGAGGTAACTATTCGCTTGAACTTGATGTATGTTATTCTCATGAACGTCTTTCTATTTTAACTACAGGGTGTGTATTCATAAATGATCATATTGTGATTGCTTTGTGTTTTAAAATTGACTGTATATTTCTTTTTCCTTTGTTTTTTTCTTTTTTGTGACTTGTGAAATCCTTTCCTATCCCAAATTCATTAAAGATATTTTCCTATGTTTATTTTACAGGTTTTACAGTTTTGCTTTTTCATATTTGTATCTTTAATCTGTTTAGAATTTCTTTTGGGGAAAGTATGAAGGAGGAACCTAATTTTATTTTTTTCATCATTTCTTCAAGAGTTCATCCTTTCCCTATATAATGTCACCTGTGTCATATGCCTGGCTTGTGTGTATGTAGTTCCCTTTTACGCTCTGTATTCAATTCTATTGGTCAAGATGTCTACTTCTATACTAAAACCACATTGTTTTAATTGCTATAACCCCATAAGTTATTATTATATTTATTGAGATATAATATATGTACCGTAAAATTTGCCTTCATTAAATATAAAATTTGGTATATTCACAAAGTTATGCAACTACTATCACTGTCTAATTCCAGAACACATTTATCACCCCAAAAAGAAACTGTATTCGCATTAGTAGTCTCTTCCTTTAAACCCTAGCTCCTGGCAACCACTGATTTACTTTCTATCTCTATAGATTTGCCCATTCTGTGCATTTCATGTAAATGGAATCATACAATATGTGATCTTTTGTCTTTGGCTTCTTTCACTTAGCATTTTTCAAGTTTCATCCATGTTGTTGCATGTATCAGTACTTCATTTTTTCTGTGGCTGAATAATATTCTATTGCAAGGCTCCAATTTCTCTCCATCCTCATCAACACTTGTTGTTGTCTCTTTTTGATTATAGTCATCCTCATAGGTATAAAGTCATATCTCATTGTGGTTTTGATTTGCATTTCCCTAATGTCAAGTGATGCTGAGTTTCCTTTCATGTGCTTTTTGGTCATTTGCATACGTTCTTTAGAGAAATGTTTGTTCAAATCCTTTGTCTCATCATGTGTTTCGATATACAGTAAATGGTACCGTCCTTTTACTTCTTCAAAATTGTGTTGCTATTCCTGGCCCTTCACTCTTTTATATGAATGTTATGATGAGCTTATCCTATATAAAAATTCATTGGGATTTATAATGGAACTTGAATTTATAGGTTAATGTGGGAAAATTGATTTCTGCAACTATCTATAAATATGGCAAATAACATTAGTTGCCCCAGTTTCCATACCAGCTGTGGAATGCCTACCTCCAAATTATTACGGAGAGAAAGAGAAAGAGGCTAATAGTTTAAACCACTATTATTTCAAAATCTCTGTTATACCCAGTCAAATCCGTGTCCCAAATAACAAAACGGTGTATCTCTCCATTTATTTAGTTTCTCTAAATGTACTCTTAAATTTTTAAAACATATTTTGTTCATAAATGTTTTCACATCATTTGTTAGATGTACTTCTATGTTCTTCATAGCTTTTGTTGCTGTTGTTACATACAACTTTTTCAAAATCACATCTTCTATTTGTTGCAAGTGTGTGAGAACATTATTGACTTTGTATATTGTTTGTGTGCCAGCATCTTTACTGAATGTTCGTATTAGTGCTGTGAGTTTGTCTATAGATGTTGTTGACTTTTTCTGTGTTGATCAACATTGTCTGGGAATTGTGACTATTTTCTTTTTTCGAATTCCTACATTTTAAAACTTCATTTTCTTATCTTACTGCACTGATTAACAATGACAGTACAAGTTTGCATAGAAGCAATAATAGCTGACATCTTTATATTTTTCCTCATTTTAAAAGGGAAGCTCTAATTTTTCACTATGGCTTTGTTGATGATTTGTTTTTGATAGATTTTCCTTTTTCTAAAAGAAATCACTTTTATTTCTACTAAGAATTTCCCCCCCAGAATGGGAATTTAATTTTATCATGTGCTTCTTTTTCTTATTTACTTTTTATTGGGTGGATTGTACAAATAGATTTCCTAACATTAAACCTTCCTGAGATGAAACCTGCCATCAAGGTTTTTTTGTTACGTCACTGAATTTAGTCTGGTAATCGTTTATAAAAATGTCCTGCGTGCTCGTGTTTATGAGATTGACCTATGGTTTTCGATTCTCACACTGCCCTGTCTCGTTTGGTATCAAGGATATGCCACTCTCATAAAATGAGTGGGGGGCATTTCCTCTTTTTCTGTTTTGTGAAACAATTTGAATAAGATTGAAAATATCTGTTCCTTCAGTGTTTGGTAGAACTTGCCCATGGAATCGTTTGAGGTTGGGTTTTTTTGTGGGTATATTTAAGTATGTATGTGCCTGTGTGCATGTGTGCTTATGTGTGAATAAATTTTAAACTAATGATTCATTTTCTTTACTGATTATAGATCGATTCAAATTTTATACATATTATTGAACAGTTTTTGGTGAATTATATTTTTCTAAAGTATTGTATCTTGAATCTAAATATTCTAATGTTCATAGTTTTGTTGTTCGTAGTATTTTCTTGTGATTTCTGACAATCTCCACTGTATGTGTAACTAGCTTCCTATTTTTTTTTTTTTTTTTATTGGTAGCATATGTGTATGGGTGTAATTTTTAACTCAGTCACTGTTTTCTTAATCAGTCTTGTCAGAGGTTTGTTTATTTTACTTAGTCATTTTTCAAATAAAAACTTTCAGTTTGGGGCTTCCCTGGTGGCACAGTGGTTGAGAGTCCGCCTGCCGATGCAGGGGACGTGGGTTCGTGCCCCGGTCCGGGAGGATCCCACACGCCGCGGAGCAGCTGGGCCTGTGAGCCATGGCCGCTGGGCCTGCGCGTCCGGAGCCTGTGCTTCGCAACGGGAGACGCCACGACAGTGAAAGAACTTTCAGTTGTATTGATTTTTCTATTGTTTCTCTTTTTTATTAATTTCCCTACTGATCTTTAGAATTTCCTTTATTATCCAGTTTTTGATGGGAGGTTACTGTTACTCTTTTCCCAGCTTTTTGAGTTGGATGCTGAGCTCACTAATTCTAAGTCTTTATTAAGTCCTATTATATGCATTATAAAAAATATCCTTTAAGTACTACATAGCTGCAATCCCCACATCTCGATATATGGTATTTTCATTTACTTTCAGTGCAAAATATTTTCTAATATTTATTAAAATACTTTTATTGATCCATGAATTATTTCCAAACAATAATTTGTTTGGAAATACGTTGGGAGTTTGAAGGGTTACCATTATTAGGTATAGACTTGTATCTAAAAATGTGTATTAGCTCATGCTTACTATTTACACTCTTTAGAACTTCTACAGGTTGCCTGTTATTCAACTTTTCTAAAGGTTTCTTTTTTAAAATTAGAGATTTAATTAAATAGTATTTAATTATTTTAAATACTACCTGCTGTTTTTAAAAATTCTTTTTCAGATTTTAATTCCATTACTTCAAGTTCTTGAGAGTCTAGTCTAGTATTTATTGCAGGTGCTGCCTTTTCCATATGGTAGATTTCTCCCCGTGGATTTTGAAAAGTTTAATTGATTAGCCTATTTTTCTTCCCTGAATTCCTTGTGGTGTTAATGATTTTGCTTTTCATGACCCTCAGAGTTATCACAGGTATATGATCAATTTTTATGCTAATTTCTCAACTGAGGAGTTCCTAGAAAATGTGGGTAAATTTGAGCCCCAGTTCTGTCTAAGATTTCTAATTCCCCAAGGAGACATTTTTTTCTCATCTAGAATTCAAAGACAGACAAGACTTCTTGTTTATCTGTGCTGATAGATTTTGCTCTAGTCTATATTTTCAGAGGATATCACTTTTCCAGCGTTCCAGTTTGAGGGTTCTCAATTCCAACTCTCCAGTCTTGCATTGGGTCCAGCATCTTATCTCTTACAGTTTTAAAACTCAAGCCATTGTATTATTTACCCACAGCATTACTAGCTTCTAAGCTGCTACTCTGGTTTCATGCTCCTTTTTGGCCTCTGAAAATTTCCACTTATTTTTTTCTTGGGAGTCTAACAATATAGTTTAAAAATATTTTAAAAATTATATTTTATCAGCAATTCTTGGTTTTTGAAGCAAGTGGTTTTGTTGTGGTTATTGGTTGTTACTTTAATCTCCCATATTTCCAGAACTGAAATCATCCTTAGAATCATGTTGTTGTGAAAGATGGCAGTTTCAGGACTCCACAAGACAAGTGTCTATTCGTTTTCTATTGAATTTAACATTCCAACAATATTTAGATGGGCCCTTCATTGCTGTCGGCCTGAAGGAGCCAGCATCACTGTTGGTGTTGTCCATGTGGAAAACCTTGATGGGGGCCAGCTGCCTATAGTGGGACCGCTGGAGGGAATCTCTAAATAGTGGTTCTCACAGATGGAGGAGATGTTTTATCTCTTTCTTAAAACACCTCTCCTGGGGCTGATGGTGAAATTTACTTGAACTGCTTTCCTTGAATCCTGCCTTTGAATTTCCCTTTGATTTCTGCCCATGGGGAGACACTCTTATAAGATTTTTCTTTACTTATTCTAGAAAGAAAGGACTCTCCCTGATTAAAAGTGATTCCCAAATGAAGGGTCTTCAGGAGAGAATTTTCCTGTTACTCATTCTCTCTATTCAAATACACAGATATCTTATGGGGAAATGTACAGAGGCCTTCATAGGCATTCCTTGCTTAAGAAAAATGATCACATTGATTAAAAATCTCTTTTCCTGTAAATAGGAATAATTATTACACAGCAGATGCCAGGAAGCTCAAGGGCTCTCCCATAACAACCAGGAATAATAATGTAACCATAAGAACTATAATTTCAGTGTCTCATAAGTGCTAGGCCTTGTCTTGATGCTAGGAATGCAGAGATGGCAGAAGGTGGCCTTTGCCCTCAAGGAATTCACTGACTAGAAGAGTTGAATAGACAATTACTAGAGAATTAAAGAAATGATACAGTTTTTTTAAAAACTGATGAATTAGTGTTCAGCAAAATTAAAAAGCTTTGGTCTTCAAAAGACAACATTAAGAGAATAAAAATACAAACCACAGATTGGGAGAAACTATTTGTAAATCATATATTTGATAAAGGATAAGATATATGGATGGCAAAAAAAGCACATGAAAAGATACTCAACATCACTAGTCATTAGGGAAATGCAAGTTAAAACCACAGTAAAATACCATGACAGACCTATTAGAATGGCTAAAATGAAAAAGACTGACCATGTCAAGTGTTGCCTAGGATGTGGAGAAACTGGAACTCTCATACAGTGCTGGTGGGAAGGTAAAATGGTACAACCACTTTGATAAACATTCTGGCAGTTTCTAAAAAAATTCTACTTACACTTACCGTATATCTGTTTCATTCCCAGGTATTACCCAAGGGAAAAGGAAATAATGTCTATAAAGAGATTTGTACACAGTGTTCATATAAACTTTATTTGTAATAGCCCCAAACTGGAAACAACCCAAATATCTACCAACAGGTGAATGGATATGCCAACTGCAGTATATCCATACAATGCAATACTCCTCAGCAATAAAAAGGAATGAGCTATTGACATACATGAGATGGATGAATCTCAAAATAATTATGCTGAGTATGAGAGAGGACAGGCAAAAAAGAGTATATGAGTCCAATAAATAAAACTCTAGAAAATGCAAATTAATCTATCTATAGTGATAAAAATCAGATCAGAGTTGGCCTGTGGATGGAGTTGGAGGAGTTAAGGGGGAGAAATTATACAGGATGATACAGAAACTTTTAGCGGTGGTGGATTTGTTTATTATCCTGACTGTTGTGATACTTTCATGGGTGTATACCTATGTCAAAATGTATCAAGTTGTTCACTTTATTTTAATTTAATTTTATTATTTTAGTTCCCTGTGCTATACAGTAGGTCCTTGTTGGTTATATGTTTTATACTTAGTAGTGTGTATATGTTAATCCCAAACTCCTAATTTATCCCCCCCTGCTTCCCCTTGGGTAACCATAAGTTTGTTTTCTTTGTCTGTGATTCCATTTCTGTTCTGTAAATAAGTTCATTTGTGTCCTTTTTTAAGATATCATATGATATTGTTTATATGTGGAATTTAAATTATTCGCTTTAAATATGTGCAGTATCCTGTAGGTCAATTATACCTCAATAAGATTCCTTAAAAATAGAGTGAATGCCTTGGAAGAGGCGAGTTCAGAATTGTATCAGTAGACAGTACATGGGAGAGTCCCTTAACTGAAACTCCCCAGTGGTCAAGTGGTCAACGAAGAGGGGATACCTGATCTGAGATTTGGAATTTGAGTGTCTGTTATTCAGGGGTAGGGGGTGAAGAAGGGCAGGAGGGGTGGGGAGCTCTCTACGTGGAGGCTACACCAAATGCAAAAGTTCCAAAGCACATAAGCGTGTGGTGTATTAAGAGATCTGCATGTGGGTTGGCATGACTAAAACATAGGGTGCTCATGAAGACGAGGCGATATGAGAGGAGAGCCAGGCAATGGCTCTCGTATTCCTTTCCAGCGCGAGGGAAATTAGAAATTCTTATGAAATTCTCACTCTAATATGTCACTCACCCACGTGACCAGCTTGTCCAGGCATCCCCATCCCTGAACACAAAATGGGGTCACCTCTCCATTCATGTGCAAATTGCAGTGGTACCACTCTCGAAACCCCTGCCTGGGGGATAAAGTATCCCCCAGTTATCTGGGGGAGTCTCCAGATGGGCTTTCATATGCTCCCAGAACAGTCTGCTGTGTTCTTCCTTTCCTTCCCCAGACGCTTTTGATATCTACTGCCCAGCAAGCTGACCTGAAGAGCTGCATCCATTTCTCTGTTCTTGTTTTGGAGTTTTGCCCACTGGAAGAACTCCAGAGTTCACGCCAAACTTACTGAAACGCTGGGTGCCCAAAGCTACCAGTCTCAGTGCCAGAGCAGGGAGAAAATCTTGTTGTACATTTGCGTTCCGTCACCTTAGGTCAGCAAGAGCGACCTTTCACAGGATCCCCCTTTCTTTATAGGGTCAAGTTAGCACTGCTCGCAGGAAGTATTTTGCCTGAGATTTAGAAGGCGGCAGGGAAGCAGCAGCCATTTCCCCCCCCTCGGGTGGTCAGCTTGAGCACCATGGCAGCTCCCCGCCATGCATCACTGACCATCAGCTCTCTGGCTGGGGCAGCTCCCTCCAGATCCTCCGCTTCTGAGCATCCCTGGCCAGGTGCATCAGCAGCTTGGGAGCGAAGGTGGCCGGCGTCTCCCGTACATCACCCAGGGCGTGGAGGCTGCAGGTGGTGGGAGATGGATGCAAGTCCCAGTTAGTTCTCATAGGTTCCAGTTTGTCCTCGCTCTTGTCCACATCCAGTTTTCCTTCTTGACTGACAGTCTAGCTGATCTATAGCAACTTCAAGTTTAGCACCAGATTCAGAAGCAACATCCTGCGTGAAACAACCTGCTGCCTCCCATAGTTGGGTGAAGTCTGACCCCTGTAATAAATGCCTTATTCCGTATCACTCACAGTGACTCTGCTTCTCTGACTGGTCCCTGACTCAGACAGGTCTCCCACACAACTTGGGGTTACCTGGGCCCAGGAGCAGTTCTGCTTCGCTAAAACCGTTATAAAAGCCTCTCGTGAAAGCGGTGTCCAATGTCTGACCATCACCTTTACAGCCAGAGACTCAAACCGCAGGGCTGATGGCAGGAGAGGTGCCAAGGCAAACTGTTCATCTTCCTCTCTTCTCCCAATCTCCCCTCGCAGCTGAATGCCTTCCTCCCCCGCCTGCCCCCCGCCCCACCCCCCAAGTTAATCACAGCGAAAGATCCCTGCACGTCCATGGGCGCGAACAGATGTTCTGTGTGGGCGTGAGTGCCGGTAGAGGGCTGCTCTGCTCTCCGCACCAGCTGCCTCGGGCCGGCTCCCACCACCCCCAGCGCCCTCCCAGCCGCGAGCAGCTCCTCTCCGAGGCTTTGATTCTCCTGTTCAAAGAGCCCCAGCAACTGGACCCTTTTCTCATATGTCTTTATTTGCACTCATTTCCTTTCCATGCTGCTGTGCCAGAATTCTGGGATGGATTACAAGGCCTCCAGGAAGATGGAGTGGAGTGGGCGAGTGCAGTAATTTCCTGGCTTTGGGAAGCCATGCAACAGTGTGTCTGGTAAACTTGAGTCTACGGCGCCCACAGCAAATGAGAAAATCCGAAGGATAGAAGCGGATGGACTAGAAATGGATAATTAGAGGACCTGTAGACGTACACTGTTTCCTTCCCACTGGCCCCATAGGACACTGTGAATATGACAGAGAACGTGCTCTGAGGCCTGAAAAGCTGTGTTACCTGGTGCAGCCGTTTCTAAACCTGACTGGTCATTGCGCCCGCCTAGTTGGGTAGCTGTTCCTACGTATGTGTTAGAAACCAACACAGCTTTCTGGCTCTGCCTCCTCCTTCCCAAGATTTTAACTCAGCAGGCTGGACTGGGACATGGAATCTGTACTTGAAAAAACAAAACCAAGAAACAAAACTCTGCAGGTTATGCTGAGGATAAGCCAGGTTTGGAAACAACCGATGCAGTGAACTAATCCAGTGAAGGCAAGGGTCTTACAAAGTTTGGGGGTTCTGTCGCCAAGGCCAAGGAAAATGGAAGCAACTGTCCAGATAATTCGAGCACAAAAACACGTTTTTATTAGAATTATGCGAATATCAAGTAACTCTTTTGAGACATTTGGGTGGAAAGCGTACTGGCGAAGCAAAAATCTTACCTATTTCAGCTCAGACAGGCCTCTGGAAAAGGTGACAGTGGTGGGAGGTTGAGCAGAGCAGGAAGAATTACATTTTCCGAGCAGTTTTGCTCTCAGTGTGGCCGCCATACATTTTGGATGTTCTGGAAGTTTCTTCCTTTCATATATGCTTTTGTTAAGTACTCATATCTCACCACGAATCCCCATTTTTGACCTGCAGAGTGATGCCTGTTACTTAGAATACACCGTGATTTGGCTAACCACGAGAGAATAGATTTGGGGACACCTTTCCATTTGCATAGGGTGTACAAATTTTAATGCCTCTTTCATTGTGCAAATTCACCACCAGTTGCCTTGTAACTAAGATGGCTATGTGTCCCAGATGCTTTGGGGGGGCCACTGGCCCCATGTTTCCTAATTCGAGTGTGGGAAATTGTGGCTGTGTCTTTAGAGACTGAACGGAATGCAGCTCTGCTTTGGGTCTCTGTTCCAGGCTTTGCGTTTGCTGGGTGGGGAATGTCTTCAATGCCAGGTTTCCTGGGAGGAAAAGCTGTAGCCTATTTTGGTTCCATCACATATATTAGTCGGTGGCTTATTGTCCTGCTCTGGGTAGTCAGTCCCCCAGAGGAAGGTGGGTCTGTGGATCCAGCATGACATTTCCTGACTGAGCCCTGCCATCACGTGCCTGGGGCTGGGCAAACTCTAAAGGCTACTGGAGACTTTAGAGCAACCTTCCAAAAAGGAACCAGACGTTCAGCGTGCATGTTCTCTACCTGCTCAGCAGTAAAAACTGACCGTGAAATCCTAACAACTGTCCGTCTCTGCTTTTCTATTTCCTGAATGAAGAAAGCAACTGTTGTATTGTTAAGGTCTCACCTGTTCTTTTAAAGAGAAAGGAATTCATTCTTGTTTGGGTTTTGGTTATTTTGGGGATCAGGCAATATTTTGAGCCAAGGTTTCAAAAGTTTAGGGAGAAGGCCTTAAAAATAAGTCTCATAGCCAAGACCTGAAAGAGGGGCTGGAAGTGGAGACAGGTGAGTCCTACCTCTGGGGCAGAGGTTCTCAAAGTGTGGTCCCCACACCAGCACAAGCAGTAGCGTCTGTATCGGGAAACTTGTTATCATGTATATTCTGGGCCCCCAGCCCAGACCTGCTGAATCAGAAACTCTGGGGTGGAGCCTAGAAATCTGTGTTTTCAGATGATTTGGAAGGAGGTCAAGTTAGAGCATCACTGTGTTGGGGGATAGAAGCCATCATTGGACAGAGATGAAGGAGATGACATTCAGTATCCGTGTGGTTCTCCATTATACTCATCCCTCTCCCGGTGCTATTGAATCAATGAGCAACACATATTTATTGAGTGGCTACTAATGGGTGATGTGGATATAGGATTGATCTGAACAAAGGCCTGAGAATTTGCCTTTGTAATGTTTTCCCAAGTGATGGAGATGCTGCTGGTCTGGGGACCACATTTGGGGAACCCTGGTTTAGGGAAAAGAGCAGCAGACCCAGAAGCCTTTGTAGTTTTCAGCTGGAGGGTGCATTTCAGCCCTTTCGGGATCCCTGTGGCAGGCGGGGAGACCTGCTTCTTGACTTTTCCTGCCTCCTGGCCCGGGCGCTCAGGAGACGCCTTTATCTGAACTGAACTCCAGTCCATTATAAAGAGATTAAAATAATATGCTGTGATTCCATCACCCAAAGTTTAGGCAACTCAAAAACCAAAGCACACAGGCAATTATTGAAAGGCCTGAGAGGAAGTTGTCAAGCGTCGCAGAAATATTGGCGGTGCGTTAAAAGACAGGCTTCCTGCTCTGTGTTGTCTCAGCCTGATCGATAGCGCATACGCGTAGCACATCATCTTCTTGTTTAATTTGCCATTTTTAAGTTTGGTCGGGCCAACGAATCTACACAATCCTAATGCAAAGACTAAATAAGAGGAGCAGCAACTCAATCTGGATTTGTGGGAACAATTATACAGTAAGAAATCTCAGAGGTGGGAGCACAACTCATTGCAGATTAGAATACAAACGTCTGCTTGTGTGTCATATGCAGTCTCTCCTATATGCTGACTGTAAACAGCGCTCCTGATTCATCTTCTTGCTGGCATTGTCTGGGAAGGTAAGAGTTGGGTTTTGCTTTGCAAAAGCTTAAGTCTTATAGAGAGAGTGGATGGGGCAGCTTAGCATGGTGGCCGATACTCCAAGCCTTGAGGTCAGGCAAAGCCGGCTTCCAAATCCTTTGTACCTTGTGGGAAGTTATTTGATCTCTCTAGATCTCATTTTCTTCACCTGTAAATTTGGAACATTATGGCCTACTTATGGAGTAGTTTTAAGGGTTAAATGGAAAAAGGTAGGCAGATACATAGTAGGGACTCAATGTATAGGAGCTATTCCTACGCTCTTGGTTTCAGAGGGCTGGGTGGGAAGAGGCAAGGAAGAAAGCAACTACACTCACAGCCTTTGTGCTCTGGCCTTCCTCTCCGTCTTAAGGTTGCTGTGTGTTAAAAGGTGAGTACAGGAGCCCCCGGTGGAGGGCACCCTCAGGGCTGTAAGAGCTCTGTTACTCCCAGGACTGCAGAAATGCTGGCTTCCAGCAGCAGCATCAGATGGTCACACTGGAGACCCAAACACAAGACTTTACTACAGAACTGACAGAATTGGCCCCCGTAGATTTGGCTGAAATAAGATGCGCTTGGATTGTAAAGAGATGCCCCATAGGCGTGGTAGGCACGTGCTAGTTACCGGAGCTGGGTTGTTGGAGACATTGCTTCTGGAAAACTCGCTAAGGTCAAGTGTGGTGGTGAAGCAACTGGGAGGGAAGAGGGAAGGCATGGGTGAAGGCCTCTGTGGAGGCATCAAGGGTCCAAACTTTGATGTGGATGGGAGAGCAAGGAACAAGCCGTGTCTGGAAAAATGGTGGAGACTGGATGTGGAATTTTTCTGAAGAAAGGCTCCGCTGGGTGAATCCTACTGTCAAACACTTTTCATGAATCATGGGTCACTTTTCCTACAGTGTAGCCCCATTGCTTAGGGAGTTTATAACTGAATGAGTGAGAAGCTGGGGGAGGGAAAAATCATCTCGATAGCTGTGTGATGAATATGTCAGGGAAAGAGTTTAGGCCATGGGGTCAGATGTGGTCCTGAGTTAGAATCCAGATCTTCAAGCTGAGTGACTTTGGGCTGGTGAGGTAACTAATCTGTGACTCTGGTCTTGCTGTAAAGCGGGATTAATAATAGACCTGTCTCACAGGGCGGTTGTGAGGATTCACAGGGATAAAGCAAGGAAGCGTTTAGCAGATTGCCTAGCTGATGGTGAGCACTGCACTGTCACTCGTGTTATGATGCTGAGCTCTTCTCTTTCAGTCCCCTTGTATGGGTTTTTAGCTATGTGACCTTCAAGAGGTCACCTATGCTTTCTGAGACTGAGTTGCTTCAGCTCTTTTAAAAACAGAAATAGCCCCAGGGACGTGCAGGTGGAGGTACAGGTCAGACGACTGTACTGTACGGTTCTGGGTGTGTGCAGACAAAGCCATTCATTACCAGGCTGGGTTGGAGGCGGGATGCTTGAATTGGGGCATCTGGGGAGGGCTGGGAGGGGGTCTAATGCTCATCAGGAGAAGTTTGTTTGGAAACTTCCCTGTGTCTTCCGTTTTGACCAAGAGGAAATGGTGAGGGGATGTGGTGTAGCCGCCAGAGGCAGGGGCTGCTGATGAAATTCCGAGGTCGTGTTTCTCAAACTGCCGGCACAGGTCCAGATTTGCAGGCCAGGCTGCGTTTGCACCTGTCACTGCTGTCCTCACTTGACTTGGGGATAAGCTGCTGAGGGAGCCAAAGCAACTGGGGCCTGGAAAGCAGCCTCGCCATTTACATAGGGACCCACTTTCCAAATTTTGCTGATTTTCATTTGTTAATTGCACATTTGTTAAACAATATATTCTCGGTTTTGAGGGGATTCAGCAATGAACAAACAGGTACAAGTCTTGCTCTCAAAGACCTTTCAGTCTGGTAGGGGATAAAGGCAACAGACAAATAATAGCCTACATGGATGTATAATTAAGGTTTTTTTTCCATGAAGTAAAAGTGCAGAATGGTATGAGACTGGACTGTAGGGTCAAACCTAATTTAGATTTGGGGTTTAGCAGCAAAAAGAAATGAAATGGGAGTGAGTTCAGATGAGAGAGAGACATTGAACTGAAATGGAGACCGTTTTTTTTTGTTGTTGTTTGTTTGTTTTAAACACAAACCCTGTTTCATGGACAGGGAAGGACCACGGGAAAAGGCAGTTCCCCTGTTTCCTGATACTTTTGTCCTCTGAATACACACACTCTGTGCTTCCCTCTCGAGTCATTTACCTCCCTTCTCAGTTACTCCTGACTCACAGGTTAGTCCCGCTTGTGTACGACCTTCTGCACTCTTCTGCTCCCTGAGCTCTCTTGTCCTCTAGACATTTCTCAAGGTGCCTGGACTGCTCTTTCCACCCTGATTCCACTTGGTGATACGGCATATTGTCTTGTTAATCCCGTGTGACACGTGTGTCTGTTCATCTGCGTGCGGTACACCTATGCAAATATATATGTAGCATCTTCTCAGCAAGAATATCGATGGGCTGTAGACTCAGCCGGCTCCATCTCAATGAGCCATTATAGATCTTATCCTCCAAACTGAATAAGTTAAAGCTGAAACCCACAGAAGTTTAAGGACCCCACTAGTCCCTGGATGGGAATCTAGGACTTTGCTCACGCCTTATTATTAAATCTTTTGCATTTATCGGGATGCTTGTTCTAAAGTCAGAATCCACATATTTTTCTCATTGATTATTTACTCCTCTAGTTGGACCATACGTGTGCTATCCCACATCCTTCCTTTACTCATTTCAAGCCGTGGGTGTGGCATGTGGTGCCCTTGGCCACTCTGGGTGACTTGATTTCCTTATTTGTCAAATGCGTGTTTTATTTCAAAGGAACATTCATTCAATACTGACTGTATGTCGAGAACTTTGCAAAGCTCTGAAGATAGAAAGCTGTAAGATGAATCTAGTCCCTGCCTTAGGGGAGCACTTAGTGGTAGAACTTGGTAAAGGAGCAGTTACAACACAGCAAAAATATCTGTCGTAAAGGGGTATACAACTTATGGGAGTACAGAGCAAACCAACTGATTTTGCTTGGGAGAATTGGAAAAGTTCATGAATACCCTCTCGACGCACTTCAGCTTTGTATTATGAGATGTCAGTGTGATAATGCACTGAAAATATGTTGAAAAACGGAAAGGATTATGTATGAGCACACTGCCCAGGGGTTGATACTGTGATTTGGGAGGCTTCAGAGTGAAGTCAGAGAGGAAAACGATGGCTGAGAAAAGAAGGGGAACAGTCACCCATTCTAATGGACCAGTAAACTTTGCATAGAGGAGATTCAGGTCCACAGCCATAGAGCATTGGAGCTACAGCCACCCAGCTTGTAAACAGATCTTTGTCACAGGAATGACCAAACCTAGTCATTCTCTTAACGCAGCTGAAAGCTCTCTGTGACCCAGGTATCATTATCTTCCCATTGGAAGAAGATGGCTGGGAAGACCCGTAATAGAAGAGCAGATAGGATATTGGTGGGGATCAGACCTTTGGGATGGAAAACCCATAGGAATGACCATCATGTCAGAGCCATGAGCCCTGATTTGGCTGGTGAGAGGGTCACTTCTCTTTTCCCGGCATCCTGGAGTCATGGAGATTTGAATAGTGTGTTGTGTTGAAATGAGTGGTTTGCAAACATAGGCAGCTGTCGTAATGAAAGCACGATGTTCAGAGAATTATTCCTCAGTTAGGGTACACAATAGCATGGGTCAAAGGACATTGCCAAAAGCAAAATATATATGTATGGTGAGAGTCTGACATCGTCCCAAGAGGCAGTGTTAAGAAACCCCCCCCCCAAAACCCTAAGTATTAATTTGTGTGATGCACTTGACACTTGGTTCTGTCCAGACTCAGGAGGGACGCCAACCTAGAGCTGAGGGAGAGGGAAATCTGACCACAGGGTACCCTCTGGTGGTCAGGCTGACCCACTACAGTTCATGGCTGGAGTCTGTGCCCCGGGGAAGGAAACCTGTGCATCTCAGGTTTTTAGTGTCCCAGATGTGGAGGGAAGTCTTCTGTCGAGAAAATGTTCCATGGATCTTCTTGCTGGGCTGTGTGGCAATAAAACAGGCAAGCACCGTGGACTCTTCCATAAATGATTCATTATTGGAGTGAAAATGATGCAGGCACAGCCCCACTGTAAATCACTGTGACAAATGACTAAAACAGAACTAGGGGCCCTCTGCCTTATACAGGTGTCCCTCCTTCCTTCTTTGCTTCCTCCACTTGGCCGACATGAACCAGCAAAGGGTACTCTTTCTTTGAAGTTGAATCTGTATTATAGTGCTGTGGAAACAGCAGTAATTGTGGTACTCCGCCCCCCGCAAAACCATTATGGTTCTCCTCTTTGTGGCTCTGTGAGCCTTCAGGAAGTACAGATGGAAAGAGAAAGGCTGGAAAGGAGATAATTCAAATGATCCCTTGTCCTCTCACCCTGGGAGGGATGCCTTTGATACTGATCGATACACAGACATTACATCGCTGTTGGCATAAGTCCCTTGAGTGACAAAGGGCCTGTGATCTCTGGGATCATGACTGGAGTCAGCCTCAGCTCAGTATCACGGTGGTGCAGGATGTTACCTTAATGGCAGCACGTTAAAAATAAGGAGACATCATATATACAATGGTGCCTCAGCGCTACCAGGTTTTATCTGACTTTGGCTAAAGCCGATTGAGATACCCAAGGCCAGCTGGAGATGACCTCGGATGTCCTTGGTTAGCTGTACCATCCTTTCAGGCTGATCATCTGTGGGTCATGACACAACAGCAAAGCCAGGTCAGAAAGCATAGTGTCTGGCAACAACCACTTTGTGTAACTGGGGCAGACCTGTGCTCACAGCAGAAGTTTGAGACAAGTACTGGGTGGGAGGGGGCATGGCTCTGTGACGGGAGATTTTGCCTGCCTCTGCTTTCTTTTCCTTTTTTTTAAAAACATCTTTATTGGAGTATAATTGCTTTACAATGGTGTGTTAGTTTCTGCTTTATAACAAAGTGAATCAGTCATACATATACATATGTTCCCACATCCCCTCCCTCCCACGTCTCCCTCCCTCCCACCCTCCCTATCCCACCCCTCCAGGCGGTCACAAAGCACCGAGCTGATCTCCCTGTGCTATGCGGCTGCTACCCACTAGCTATCTACCTTACGTTTGGTAGTGTATATATGTCCATGCTACTCTCTCGCTTTGTCACAGCTTACCCTTCCCCCTCCTCATATCCTCAAGTCCGTTCTCTAGTAGGTCTGTGTCTTTATTCCTATCTTACCCCTAGGTTCTTCATGACATTTTTTTCCTTAAATTCCATATATATGTGTTAGCATACGGTATTTGTCTTTCTCTTTCTGACTTACTTCACTCTGTATGACACACTCTGTGTCCATCCACCTCATTACAAATAGCTCAATTTCATTTCTTTTTATGGCTGAGTAATATTCCATTGTATATATGTGCCACATCTTCTTTATCCATTCATCCAGTGATGGACATTTAGGTTGTTTCCATCTCCAGGCTATTGTAAATAGAGCTGCAATGAACATTTTGGTACATGACTCTTTTTGATTTATGGTTTTCTCAGGATATATGCCCAGTAGTGGGATTGCTGGGTCATATGGTAGTTCTATTTGTAGTTTTTTAAGGAACCTCCATACTGTTCTCTATAGTGGCTGTACCAATTCACATTCCCACCAGCAGTGCAAGAGGGTTCCTTTTCTCCACACCCTCTCCAGCATTTATTGTTTCTAGATTTTTTGATGATGGCCATTCTGACCGGTGTGAGATGATATCTCATTGTAGTTTTGATTTGCATTTCTCTAATGATTAATGATGTTGAGCATTCTTTCATGTGTTTGTTGGCAGTCTGTATATCTTCTTTGGAGAAATGTCTATTTAGGTCTTCTGCCCATTTTTGGATTGGGTTGTTTGGTTTTTTGCTGTTCAGCTGCATGAGCTGCTTATAAATTTTGGAAATTAATCCTTTGTCAGTTGCTTCATTTGCAAATATTTTCTCCCATTCTGAGGGTTGTCTTTTGGTCTTGTTTATGGTTTCCTTTGCTGTGCAAAAGCTTTGAAGTTTCATTAGGTCCCATTTGTTTATTTTTGTTTTTATTTCCATTTCTCTAGGAGGTGGGTCAAAAAGGATCTTGCTGTGATTTATGTCATAGAGTGTTCTGCCTATGTTTTCCTCTAAGAGTTTGACAGTGTCTGGCCTTACATTTAGGTCTTTAATCCATTTTGAGTTTATTTTTGTGTATGGTGTTATGGAGTGATCTAATCTCATACTTTTACATGTACCTGTCCAGTTTTCCCAGCACCACTTATTGAAGAGACTGTCCTTTCTCCACTGTACATTCCTGCCTCCTTTATCGAAGATAAGGTGACCATATGTGCATGGGTTTATCTCTGGGCTTTCTATCCTGTTCCATTGATCTATATTTCTGTTTTTGTGCCAGTACCATACTGTCTTGATTACTGTATCTTTGTAGTATAATCTGAAGTCAGGGAGGCTGATTCCTCCAGCTCTGTTTTTCATTCTCAAGATTGCTTTGGCTATTCGGGGTCTTTTTCGTTTCCATACAAATTGTGAAGTTTTTTTGTTCTAGTTCTGTGAAAAATGCCAGTGGTAGTTTGATAGAGATTGCATTGAATGTGTAGATTGCTTTGGGTAGTAGAGTCATTTTCACAATATTGATTCTTCTAATCCAAGAACATGGTATATCTCTCCATCTATTTGTATCATCTTTAATTTCTTTCATCAGTGTCTTATAATTTTCTGCGTACAGGTCTTTTTCTCCTTAGGTAGGTTTATTCCTAGATATTTTATTCTTTTTGTTGCAGTGGTAAATGGGAGTGTTTTCTTGATTTCACTTTCAGATTTTTCATCATTAGTGTATAGGAATGCCAGAGATTTCTGTGCATTAATTTTGTATCCTGCTACTTTACCAAATTCATTGATTAGCTCTAGTAGTTTTCTGGTAGCATCTTTAGGATTCTCTATGTATAGTATCATGTCATCTGCAAGCAGTGACAGCTTTACTTCTTCTTTTCTGATTTGGATTCCTTTTATTTCCTTTTCTTCTATGATTGCTGTGGCTAAAACGTCCAAGACTATGTTGAATAAGAGTGGTGAGAGTGGGCAACCTTGTCTTCTTCCTGATCTTAGTGGAAATGGTTTCAGTTTTTCACCATTGAGGATGATGTTTGCTGTGGGTTTGTCATATATGGCCTTTATTATGTTGAGGATAGTTCCCTCTATGCCTCCTTCCTGCAGGATTTTTATCATAAAGGGGTGTTGAATTTTGTCAAAAGCTTTCTCTGCGTCTATTGAGATGATCATATGGTTTTTCTCCTTCAATTTGTTAATATGGTGTATCACGTTGATTGATTTATGTATATTGAAGAATCCTTGCATTCCTGGAATAAATCCCACTTGATTATGGTGTATGATCCTTTTAATGTGCTGTTGGATTCTGTTTGCTAGTATTTTGTTGAGGATTTTTGCATCTGTGTTCATCAGTGATATTGGCCTGTAGTTTTCTTTCTTTGTGACATGTTTGTCTGGTTTTTTTTTGTTTGTTTGTTTTGTTTTTTATTTTTTTGGCAGTACGCGGGCCCCTCACTGCTGTGGCCTCTCCCACCCATCTGGAGCACAGGCCCCAGATGTGCAGGCCCAGCAGCCACGGCCCATGGGCCCAGCCACTCTGTGGCATGCGGGATCCTCCCAGACCGGGGCACGAACCCATGTCCCCTGCATCGGCAGGCAGACCCCCAACCACTGCGCCACCAGGGAAGCCCTCTTTGTCTGGTTTTTTTCACTTAGTGAGTCCCTCAAAATCATTCTTTGGGGATGGCAAAGGACACACAGTGGCCGATGGTGGATTTATCCTCACACCAGCTTTGCGGCCACCACCCCTTGATCTTCCGAGCAGCCCTGGGTGAGGCAGCGAGGAGGACAGGGAGGGAAAGGATGGAACTCTTCCGATGATGGTGTGTCCTGCAGCAGACACGTGTCCAGGTAGACCCTGTGCCCCAGAGGACTCTGTGGCTGGTTCCACCTCTGTCGAAACATAGCATACGATGTATGTCTCTTCACATACAGCCTGCAAGTCTCTACTTCTAGCCCATTTTGCTCAGGGCCAGTGACTCTTTTTGGAAACTGGTACAGGGGTGGGTCTCATGGACAGATGCTGATCTCCAGTTGGGAGGATACCCCAGAGGGAATCAATTAAACCAGAATTTTTCATTCTTGCTTTCTTTTCTTTTCATTCTTTTCTTTCTCTCTCTTTCTATCTTTCTTTCTCTCTTTCTTTCCCTCTCTCTCCCCCCTCGCTTCCTTCTTTTGTCTCCCCCTTCCCCTCTCCCTTCCTCCCTCCCTCCCTCCCTCCCTCCCTTCCTTCCTCCCTTCCTCCCCTCCTTCCTTCCTTCCTTCCTTCTTTTTCTTTCAACTGATCCAATCCAAATACTTTAAACATTTAAGTAATTTGCACAGTGTACACTTTTAACTAAAACATGCAAACCCAATGTCAGTAGTTACCACATGATTGCAAAAACATTTTGATAACAAATTAATCTAGAAATTTCTAATATTTTAATATTCAGGCAGCTCCTGCCCAGTAGATACTGTAAATCACTACATCAGAACACTTGTTTCTAACTTAAAACCCTCTTGGAATCATCAAAGGAAAGTTAAGGAAATGACCTGCCAGGAATGTTCTGGTCCTTAAGGGGATTTTCCCACTGTGTGTTTGAAGAAAATTCCATCACCATCAAAAATTCTTTCCCTGGAAATTCTCAGGAAAGTCACTTATTGTGAAAGTTCCTTGATCAATGCCTGTGGCTGGGTGGGGGACTTGGGCAGAGTAGTTGAGTGTGCTGGCCTGTGCTGTAATCTGTTGTAGACATGTGATTATCTCTAGGCTTCAGACCATCAGGTCAAGTGGCTAGACAGCTCCAGATAGCTATTTCCTTTGACTCTCCCGTGCAGATCCACTGTGAGTACATTACTCATGTTGACGGCTCTGAATGCACTGTTCAGGCAGGCACCTGGTGCACACCCAGAGCAAGTATGGGACTTACTCTGTGGGGTACGGTGAAACTCTGGGACTTGATCAGCAAGAAGAGATGCTCTTCAGATGTCAAAATTTCAAGTTGACAGGTGTTCCAAAATGCTCTTCAAGGCTTGTAAGAGGCTAGGCCCAGACTGAGAGTCCGGGGATGATCATATAGGCAGTCCCACACGTTTCCACCTAAGGAAGTCCAGGGTTTCAACTTTGAGGGGCGAAGCACGGGTTTCATACTTAACTGGTTGCTCATGACGTGATTGCTCTTACTGGGGACAGTTCATTGATTCATTCAACAAATAATTATTAAACACCTACTAAGTGTCAGGGAGTGGGGATATGAGAGTGAACAATAGTTTAAATTTATTTTCTCAGATTTTTTTGTTTTAAATGTTTACCATAGTACAGAAGAGCTTGTATTGGCAAGCAGCAGTCTTTTGCCTGGTCATTACCTGTCCCCAGCCCCTGCTTTGATCTATTTATGATTTAATTCTTCTGGTGGTTATTGCCTTATAATATGCTATACCTCTATTTCTTGAATTATGAGTATTAGATAATATTTTTAAATTCCCACTATGAAAAATGAGGATTTATCTTATATATCCCTTGCCCACCTATTCTCATCTCTCCTCCTTCCTCTCAATAGTTGATAATTATTATTATCAACTTATTATTAACAATAATAATTCTTATTACTATCTGTTTCCTTCTCACCTCAAGTTAAGGGAGAAGTGTCTTTAAGGTGACCACTCAGAGAAAGTGGGAGTCTCTGCCAGTGAAAGAGACTGCGAAATGTTTTCTCATTTAGGTACCCCACTTCTCTGAGTGTCCTTTGTATGACAGTTGCTTGTGGCAACTCTCTGAGGTCTTGGATTCTAGATTTCTGGCTCCCAGTCGACCTTTCTTTTGGAAACTGATGACTGGTTTAAACTCCTTGCCTGAGGGTCTGCACATTGATTTAAGTTCTTGCCAATAATATGGAATCACAGCTTCCCCTGACTTGTATCACATCTACTGAAAACTATTTTTTTTTCCTTTTCTTCATAAGTTTAGGTAGGTTGCACCTGGTCTTTCGGGATGGGGGGCACAGGACTTCTCCTCAACTCCAAGAACTCAAACTCTCAAACCCTTCACCAAACAAAAGGGTTTCCTCTCCACCTCCTTACTCCCTCACCCTTGCTGAGTCATGTTCTCTAGTTCCTCAGTTGTTGACTCTTCTCCCAGTCCAAGCATGGCCAAGAGATTTATATCTCTGGTGCCAATTTGATCAGTAGCTAGTCGTGGGTGCCATGATACTATGGAGAATTGGACTTCCATAGTGGATATGATGATTGATTCCCCAATATCCATTCCAATGCAGATGGATAAGTCTAAGGCAGATAAGATTGTCTTCTCTGGGCCAGTAAATGATTTCGAAAGGACAAGCAACCCAACTCTGAATACGGACTTGTGAGAAGAAGCTTGCTTGTGGTTTCTGGGACAGGTGACTTTTCTCCTGCAAGTAGGGCATGATGATCTCTCTGTATCCTCTGAGCCTTGTTCTCCTGGATATGATTTCTGCTGCAGCCATCTTGTAGCCAGGATGACTATAAAGCCAACCTTGAGGATGGCAGAAGAGACAGAGGTGAGAAACTAAGTCCTTGGCAACTTCACTGAGCCACCAAATCAACCAACCCCCAAGCCCACCCCCACTCTGGCCCCATAGACTTCCTGTTACGTGAGGTAATACACTTCCATATTGTTGAAGCCAGTTTGAATCACGGTTTCTGAAGTCAAGCTAACTGATATGATTTTTGAAGTCATTTCTGGACTCAGCCTGAAAGGGAGCTGGGATCAATCAGCTATGTCTGTCAGATGGAGGTGTGAATATCTGCCAGCCCATGCCCCTTAGCTCCTCCCTAGCATCTTGTATAGGGTTTCTCTGTTGTGTCTGTTTTGCTTTCACTGCTTCCCAGAATTGTACTTTGAAGATGCACATGGTAATTATCGCTTAAAACGAGTCCCCTGCTTTTATGTCTCATTCTGTGCTTTACTTCCTGAACTGCCCAACCCAATCTACACCTCCCTTCTTCTGCTCCTTTTAACTCTCCTGGGTACTGACCTTTTGCTTATTCCATTCTTATGACTTTCTCTCTTCACCAATGTTGGGATTTAAAAATCCACCCAGGTGATGCAGAACACTGCAGCCTATCGGAAGCACCAGATGGGTGGTGCTAACAAGATCACACGTGAGGCCCATGTGGCTGCTGCCTGTGTGACTCCATCAATGGCTAGGGCTGAGCTGCCTGATCCAAGAGGCTAGGCTGGTGACCCTTCCTCCACAGTGATTTGTGGGCAGCCCTCTGGGGGCTGTATGCTTGGTCAAAGAGGATGCCATTCCCAGAGAGGAAGAGCTGTCCTTTGGTCAAGGGTACACAGACAGTGTCCTGATGACCCAAAGAAACACAGCTTCTGGGCTTCTCTACTGACATTGTACTATGAGCCTTTCTTAATTTCTGGAGTCCTCAAAGCATTTTCTAGGTCTATAGACAAAAATGAGGAGAGGTGGAGTGGAAACAACGGGGCTGCCATTTTTCAGCTCTCTTATTTTTTTGTTTTTAATTTTATTGAAGTATAGTTGATTTATAAGGTTGTGTTAACTTCTTCTGTACTGCAAAGTGACTCAGTTATACATATATATATATTCTTTTTCATATTCTTTTCCATTATGGTTTGTCACAGGATATTGAATATAGTTCTCTGTGCTATACAGTAGGACCTTGTTGTTTATCCATCCTTTATATAATAGTTTGCATCTGCTAATCCCAAACTCTCAATCCATCTTTCCCCTACCCACCCTCCCCCTTGGCAACTAAAAGTCTGTTCTCTATATCTGTGTCAGCTCTCTTATTTATTTATTTACTTATTTTTTGCGGTATGCGGGCCTCTCACTGTTGTGGCCTCTCCCGTTGCAGAGCACAGGCTCCGGACGCGCAGGCTCAGCGGCCATGGCTCACGGGCCTAGCTGCTCCGCGGCATGTGGGATCTTCCCGGACCGGGGCACGAACCCGCATCCCCTGCATCGGCAGGCGGACTCTCAACCACTGCGCCACCAGGGAAGCCCACTCTCTTATTTTTGATTTAACTTGGAAACAAGTTGCACGGGTTCGAACTGTGTTGCTTGTAAACTCAACTGAGAATCAACATGGACCATGCACATAGGTGTGGCTGGTGGGAGAGTTCATGGTGCTCCTCAGCAGTAGACTCACAATTTCTCCCCATTTGCTAATTGATTAAAAAATATGTATGTATTGCAAAGTTTATTTATTGATCGAGAGGAGAGTGAAAAGGATAGCTTCTCTAATTAAAACCGATTGGAGCTGTGAAAGTTTAATTAACTGGATGCATGTCACTTCATTTCCATCTTATGTTGTGCACAGTGCTCTGTTTTCATAATTAACGTGTTGTGTCAGGGTGGCGGGTGTCTCTCTAATTAACAGTCTGAGGGAAAAATGATGTATGGGCCTGTGGAGCAGGCAGAGTGGGTGGAAAGAGAAATCTCAGCCAGAATCCAGTTTCTGTTCCCTGTGGTCTGTTTCTGGCCATTTTATCATCCTTTGTTCAGTTAATGAGGTTTTGGTGGATCTTCCTGGAGACTGCTTTTTGTTTGATTATTTCCCAGGTGTTTTTCCATCAGAGGACAGGGAGACTGGATGACACTTCCAGAGATGGCAGGTGGGGGAGAGTCCCTCTGTCCCCTCTCTGCCCTCTGAACTCCCCCAACAATCATTGCATTTGTTCCTCGCAGGGTAACCAACGCTTGCCCACTGAGCCAAGACAAACTTTTACTGACTGTCTGCTCTGTGCAATGGCTGGTGATGGGTGGGTGGCTTTGAATCCAGACTGTAGCTTCTTACTAGACCCGTGACCTTGGGGAAATTCCCTAACTTCTCTGTGCCTCAGTTAATAAAATGGGAATACCTAGTAAAGGTGTTGTGAGGATTAAATGAAATCGTGTAAATGGCATCCTTAGCACACAGTAGTATCAGCCTAGATTTATTGAACAATCTTCTTTTCCTAGATGGCATCTTTTTAAAAAAATTTTATTTGAATGGTCCTATTGTACTGATAGATTGTAACTCCTGACTGACTTCACTCGTCCGTCTTCCTCCTCAAATCCATATTCTGCTTTGGCAACAGAATTCTTTTTTCTAAAATGGAAAGTTGATTTGATGCTTTGCTAAGACCCTTAAAGGCACCCTCTTGCCCAGATGATGTTTCAACTCTGAAGTATAAGAATTCTAACCCCTATACAAGCCAGCCCTCCCAGAACTGCATGCCCACTCCAGCCCCAAATCTCCCTCACACCTGACCACAACATGCTCTTTGCTCTTCTGCCCAGAATGTTCCTTTTCTTGGAAAAGTAAATATCCTACCAGTTTTTTCACATTCAGCTCAAATGCTTTTTTTTCTGATGACTTTTTTTTTTTTGGAGTCTCTCTTCCCAACTAGAGAGAAAGTTCCTACACGCTGAGCCTATGTCTTGGTCATCTTTGAGTCATGGTGCCTAGTAAGAGTGTAGTAGGAAGCAGGCTTTTCATCAATGATTCCTGCATGATGGATAGAAAGAGGAAAGTTTTCTCCATGTGGAATTACTATTTAATACCTGCTCTCCCACGACACTGTTGGCTTCATTTGGGCAGGGGACATTTTTGTTTTGTTCTTCATTGTTCCTTGTTGCCTGGTACAGGGTAGGTGCTCAAAACAAGTAAATAAGCTTGGCCTGGTCTAGATACCTCATAGGTTTGTTGCATGGGCGGATTGATGATGAATATAAAAGTTCTTCAAGTTTAAAAATGATTGGATAATATAGCAAAATTATTTATAATAGAACAATAGTTGCTATTGACATTATTACCTGAAGCTTTTTATTAGTACTGGAAGGGGGGTTCTTTCCTTTTAGAAGTAGATTCCCTGAATAGCAGTAGCCTCTGGGTCCTTCTGGACATTGTCATTGCAACTGGGGCGACAACATGCATAGACCTAGAGGCTGCCCACGTAACCCTCGGAGAGGAGACCTGAAGCCTTTGCTCAGAGGTACTGCATCTGAACTGCTTGCGAATCTCATAAAAAATCCTTTAACCCTCTGCTTTTCCTAATATGCTATTCTTCTACCTCAGTGACATGTACAGTAAATAATGCATTCTGGTAATTTTAGAAAATCATTTTATTTCCAGGCACCTGTATAGCATCTCTTCAATATTTATACTTATTCAAGGGGTTTTCTTTTTTCTTTTTCTTTAAGAGAGGTTTTCTATTCTTCTTCTTATGAATGTTTGACCTTGTATGAAATAGCAAGCCTTTCTTCTAGTGGAAAACCCAAAAAACAAAACCCAGCCATGCGGATCGTCACTGCGCCCCTTCTCACTAGTTAGGCAGTGCTTACAAGAAATCAGGCCCCGGGGCTTCCCTGGTGGTGCAGTGGTTGAGAGTCCACCTGCCGATGCAGGGGGCGCGGGTTCGTGCCCCGGTCCGGGAGGATCCCACGTGCTGCGGAGCGGCTGGGCCCGTGAGCCATGGCCACTGGGCCTGCGCGTCCTGAGCCTGTGCTCCGCAACGGGAGAAGCCACAGCAGTGAGAGGCCCACGTACCGCAAAAAAAAAAAAAAAAAGAAATCAGGCCCAATCACGTTTTCCAGTTTTATATCTCTTCATGTCTGAGTAGAGTTCAGAGAACTGGATCATAGACTAGGTCTGCTATCTCCAGCTCAATGCAGTGCCATTCTATCAGCAATATTCACAGTGCTTGGTGCTGGACGTTATGAAGACCCAAGGTGATTAAAAATAGCTTTGGGATTGAAATGACTTACTTTTCTCAGAGGCCCTCTTCCTCCTCACCAAACTATAATATTAATTTTAAAAAAATTCAGGCCCTGAACTATTTCCCCAGCTATATCTTGAATCTGATAGAAAAGCAATGAGTACTGGCCATGGGGACTTCACCTGGGGTGTGACGCATGGAGGGGGTGGTGAAGGTTCTGGGGGTCTGAAGGTCTAGGTTCTAGGCTGGTTCTGCCCCTGGTTGGCCATGTGACATGGAAAAGTCACTCAACTTTTGGGGGCTTCAGTTTCCTGGTCAGTTGAGGAAAATTGCGGTTTAGAGAAGTTTGTGAACTTGTCACAATTAACAAGGGCTGGCTGATTATTCTGGGTGAGTTTGCAGGCAGGCCGTTCACAGGAGTAGTTATTGCATTTCTCCCTTGTACCAGCACTGGGCTAGGTTCTGGGGAAATAGCCATGGAGGAGACTTTCTGGCTAACACGATGAAGCAAGGCTTGGGTGTGCTCGGCCCTCAGTCCCAAAGCATAGCCTCTGTGCCCATGTGACTGGCTCAGGCCAAAGCTATCTTTTCCTGTGACCCTTTAGGCCTGTGCGTGTATTGAGGCCGGGTCACCAGTTCAGGCTCCCACCCCACATGGCATCGGTTTCCCTCCGCCTGGTTCCCTTTCCTGCTGGCTGACTTCACCCCAATGCAGAACAGAGGAGAACTTCTAAAACGTGTTGACTCAGAAGAAGAGGAAGCGGGCAGCGCTCAGCTCTCTCTCTTCCCTGAGGCGCCCTAACCCCTCTCTTCTGACAGGGACGGTGTTGGCTTCCCAGGGCCTACACGGGAAGGAAGTTGAAACCAGTTCCACAAAAGCCCTTTTTTTTTTTTTTTTTTTTGCGGTACGCGGGCCTCCCACTGTTGTGGCCTCTCCCGTTGCGGAGCACAGGCTCCGGACGCGCAGGCTCAGCGGCCATGGCTCACGGGCCCAGCCGCTTCGCGGCATGTGGGATCCTCCCGGACCGGGGCACGAACCCGTGTCCCCTGCATCGGCAGGCGGACTCTCAACCATTGCGCCACCAGGGAAGCCCCCACAAAAGCCCTTTTCAGGGCAATGGATCCCTTCTTCCTTAAGTTACAGAATAAGGAGGACCCCTCCAGCATTCAAGGGAGAGCTGAACAAAACCTACTGAAGGTTATGTGTTCTGCCCACCAAGAAAGTAGAACTTTCTTCATACTAAAAGAAGTTCCTCTTTGCTCACAGGGTGAAAAGAATAGCAATTAGGAAGGCTTCAAGACACATTAGAGGCATTGAAACAAGGCTGGGGAGGAGGGGCAGGGGCTGGATGGTGCATACACGGGGGGTGTGTGTGTGTGTGTGTGTGTGTGTGTGTGTGTGTGTGTGCACACGTGTGTGCAGGCGTCCACATTTAGACATCTTCTGTTGTTCTAAGACAGTGGGTCTCAAACTCTAGTGACTACCAGAATCACCTGCAGGACTTGTTCAAATGACTTCATTGTTCCTGATTCAGTAGCTCTGGCTGGAGCCTGGAAATTTGCTTTTCTAACAAGTTTCCAGGTGATGCTGATTCTGCTTTTCACACCACTGTACTAAGGAGAGTAGCTTAAAGGGAGAAAGATCTTAATGAGTGCAATATTGGCTCAACTAGCCTCTTCCTTGGAATATTAATAAGCCAAGACAAGAGCCCTGGATGTATTGAACACAGCAGACAGCTCTGTAGAAATGAGGCTCCAGATCCCCAGTGATTTGTAGGCACATTGTAGATTGAGAAGCATTGCTCTAGGCGTTTCTCAGATGTGTCTTCAGGGTGGGTATCATTGGGGGTGGTGTGGGGAGGTGGTATATGTCATCTCTGTAATCGAGAAGTGCTGCACCCTAGCTCAGCCTAAGTACTGGGGTAGGGACTTTGTAGTGTCAACAGCTCAAGCCTTCACAGAGGATACATTCCTAGAAACAAAGCCTACAGAAGGTAGGGTGGTTTCAGTGTGTCATCTGTGAGTTTTGACAGTGTGTTTTTGAAGATCAGTATGCAATGTCTTCTTCAGCTTCTGTGTGGCAGAGAAAGTATGGAAGGCTTGGGAATAGTTCATAGCTGCAAGGGAGAAGCCAGGAGGGGAAGAAGTGGGCTCAGATTAGGCTCCTGAAACATGTAGCCCAGCCGCAGTTATCATATTTCTTAGGGTGTAGGGGGTGAGTGAAATGAGAAAATGTGGTAGGGCCTTCTTTCCTGCCCAGCATCACTAATGGTATCTCTTCCAAAGGCATACAACAGTTTTTTAATGGCTTTATTAAGATATAATTCAGGGCGGAGTAGAACGACGTGTGCTCACTCCCTCTTGCAGGAGCACCAGAATCACAACTAACTGCTGAACAATCATCAACAGGAAGACACTGGAACTCACCAAAAAAGATACCCCACATCTAAAGACAAAGGAGAAGCTGCAATGAGATGGTAGGAGGGGCGCAATCACAATAAAATCAAATCCCATAACCACTAGGTGGGTTACTCACAAACTGGAGAACACTTATACCACAGAAGTCCACCCACTGGAGTGAAGGTTCTGATTCCCACATCAGGCTTCCCAACCTGGGGGTCCGGCAATGGGAGGAGGAATTCCTAGAGAATCAGACTTTGAAGGCTAGGGGATTTGATTGCAGGATTTTGACAGGACTGGGGGAAACAAAGACTCCATTCTTGGAGGGCACACACAAAGTAGTATGCACATCGGGACCCAGGAGAAGGAGCAGTGACCCCATAGGAGACTGAACCAGACCTACCTGTAGTGTGGGAGGGTCTACCTGCTAGTGTGGGAGGGTCTCCCCATCAGGCTTCCCAACCTGGGGGTCCGGCAATGGGAGGAGGAATTCCTAGAGAATCAGACTTTGAAGGCTAGGGGATTTGATTGCAGGATTTTGACAGGACTGGGGGAAACAAAGACTCCATTCTTGGAGGGCACACACAAAGTAGTGTGCACATCGGGACCCAGGAGAAGGAGCAGTGACCCCATAGGAGACTGAACCAGACCTACCTGCTAGTGTGGGAGGGTCTCCTGCAGAGGCAGGGGGTGGCTGTGTGTCACTGTGAGGACAAGGACACTGGCAGCAGAAGTTCTGGGAACTACTCCTTGGAGTGAGCCCTCCCAGAGTCTGCCATTAGCCCAACCAAAGAGCCGGGTAGGCTCCAGTGCTGGGTCGCCTCAGGCCAAACAACCAACAGGGAGGGAACCTAGCCCCACCCATCAGCAGACAAGCGGGTTAAAGTTTTATTTAGCTCTGCCCACCAGAGCAACAACCAGCTCTACCCACCACCTGTCCCTCCCATCAGGAAGCTTGCACAAGCCTCTTTGATAGCCTCATCCACCAGAGCGCAGACAGCAGAAGCAAGAAGTACCACAGTTCTGCAGCCTGTGGAAGGAAAGCCACATTCACAGAAAGATAGACAAAATGAAAAGGCAGAGGACTTTGTACCAGATGAAGAAACAAGATAAAACCCCAGAAAACAACTAAATGAAGTGGAGATAGGCAACCTTCCAGAAGAAGAATTCAGAATAATGATAATGAAGATGATCCAGGACCTCAGAAAAAAGAATGGAGGCAAAGATCGAGAAGATGTTAGAAATGTTTAACAAAGACATAGAAGAATTAAAGAACAAACAAACAGAGAAGAACAATACAATAACTGAAATGAAAACTAGACTAGAAGGAATCAATAGCAGAATAACTGAGGCAGAAGAACGGATAAGTTACCTGAAAGAATGGTGGAATTCACTGCTGCAGAACAGAATAAAGAAAAAAGAATGAAAATAAATGAAGACAGCCTAAGGGACCTCTGGCGCAACATTAAACGCAACAACATTCTCATTATAGGGGTCGCAGAAGGAGAAGAGAGAGAGAAAGTTCCCGAGAAAATATTTGAAGAGATTATAGTCAAAAACTTCCCTAACATGGGAAAGGAAAGAGACAACCAAGTCCAGGAAATGCAGAGAGTCCCAGGCATGATAAACCCAAGGAGAAACATGCCAAGACATAGTAATCAAACTGACAAAAATTAAAGACAAAAATTATTGAAAGAAACAAGGGAAAAACGACAAATAACATACAGGGGAGCTCCCATAAGGTTAACAGCTGATTTCTCAGCAGAAACTCTACAAGCCAGAAGAGAGTGGCATGACATATTTAAAGTGATGAAAAGGAAGAACCTACAACCAAGTTTACTCTACCCGACAGTATCTCATTCAGATTTGATGGAGAAATCAAAAGCTTTACAGACAAGCAAAAGCTAAGAGAATTCAGCACCACCAAACCAGCTCTACAACAAATGTTAAAGGAACTTCTCTAAGTGGGAAACCCAAGAGAAGAAAAGGACTGACAAAAACAAAAACATAACAATTAAGAAAATGGTAATACAAACATACATATCGATAATTACCTTAAATATGAATGGATTAAATGCTCCAACCAAAAGACACAGGCTCGCTGAATGGATACAAAAACAAGACCCATATGTATATGCTGTCTACAAGAGACCCACTTCATACCTAGGGACACATACACACTGAAAGTGAGGGGATGGAAAAAGATATTCCATGCAAATGGAAATCAAAAGAAAGCTGGAGTAGCAATACTCATATCAGATAAAACAGACTTTAAAATAAAGGATGTTACAAGAGACAAGGAAGGACACTACATAATGATCAAGCAATCAATCCAAGAAGAAGATATAACAATTATATATATATATATATATATATATATATATATATATATATATATGCACCCAACATAGGAGCACCTCAATACATAAGGCAAATGCTAACAGCTATAAAAGGGGAAATCAACAGTAACACAGTAATAGTGGTGGACTTTAACACCTCACTTACACCAATGGACAGAACATCCAGACAGAAAATAATAAGGAAACAGAAGCTTTAAATGACACAATAGACCAGATAGATTTAATTGATATTTATAGAACATTCCATCCAAAAACAGCAGATTACACTTTCTTCTCAAGTGCACATGGAACATTCTCCAGGATAGATCACATCTTGGGTCACAAATCAAGCCTCAGTAAATTTAAGAAATATGAAATCGTATCAAGCATCTTTTCTGACCATGATGCTATGAGATTAGAAATCAATTACAGGGGAAAAAAATGTAAAAAACACAAACACTTGGAGGCTAAACAATACATTACTAAATAACCAAGAGATCACTGAGGAAATCAAAGAGGACATCAAAAAATACCTAGAGACAAATTACAACGAAAACACGACAATCCAAAACTTATGGGATGCAGCAAAAGCAGTTCTAAGAGGGAAGTTTATAGCAATATAAGCCTACCTCAAGAAACAAGAAAAATCTCAAATAAACAATCTAACCTTACACCTAAAGGAACTAGAAAAAGAACAAACAAAACCCAAAGTTAGTAGAAGGAAAGAAATCATAAAGATCAGAGCAGAAATGAATGAAATAGAAACAAAGAAAACAATAGCAAAGATCAATAAAACTAAAAGCTGGTTCTTTGAGAAGATAAACAAAATTGATAAACCTTTAGCTAGACTTATCAAGAAAAGAGGGAGAGGACTCATATCAATAAAATTAGAAATGAAAAAGGAGAAGTTACAGTGAACACTGCTGAAATACGAAACAACCTAAGAGACTACTATAAGCAACTCTATGCCAATAAAATGGACAACCTGGAAGAAATGGACAAATTCTTAGAAAGGTATAACCTTCCAAAACTGAACCAGGAAGAAATAGAAAATATGAACAGACCAATCACAAGTAATGAAATTGAAAGTGTGATTAAAAATCTTCCAACAAACAGAAGTCCAGGACCAGATGGCTTCAGAGATGAATTCTATCAAACATTTAGAGAAGACCTAGCACCCATCCTACTCAAACTCTTCCAAAAAATTGCAGAGGAAGGAACACTCCCAAACTCATTCTGTGAGGTCACCATCACCCTCATACCAAAGCCAGACAAAGATACTACAAAAAAAAGAAAATGACATACCAATATCACTGATGAAAGCAGATGCAAAAATCCTCAACCAAATACTAGCAAACAGAATCCAACAACACACTAAAAGGATGGTACACCATACTGAAGTGGGATTTATCCCAGGGATGCAAGGATTCTTCAGTATACACAAATCAATCAATGTGATTCACCATAATAACAAACTGAAGAATAAAAACCATAAGATCATCTCAGTAGATGCTGAAAAGGCTTTTGACAAAATTCAACACCGATTTATGATGAAAACCCTCCAGAAAGTGGGCATAGAGGGAACCTACCTCAACATAATAAAGGCCATATATGACAAACCCACAGCAAACATCATCCTCAATGGTGAAAAACTGAAACCACTTTCTCTAAGATCAGGAACAAGACAAGGATGTCCACTCTTGCCACCCTTATTCAACACAGTTTTGGAAATCCTAGCCATGGCAATCAGAGAAGAAAAAGAAAGAAAAGGAGTACAAATTGGAAAAGAAGAAGTAAAACTGTCACTGTTTGCAGATGACATGACACTATACATAGAAAATCCTAAAGATATCACCAGAAAACTACTAGAGCTAATCAATGAATTTGGTAAAGTTGCAGGATACAAAATTAATGCACAGAAATCTCTTGCATTCCTATACACTAAAAATGAAAGATCAGAAAGAGAAATTAAGGAAACAATCCCGTGCACCATGGCAACAAAAATAATAAAATACCTAGGAATAAACCTACCTAAGGCGGTAAAAGACCTGTACTCAGAAAACTATAAGATACTAATGAAAGAAATCAAAGATGACACAAACACATGGAGAGATATACCATGTTCTTGGATTGGAAGAATCAATATTGTGAAAATGACTATACTCCCCAAAGCAATCTACAGATTCAATGCAATCCCTGTCAAATTACCAATGGCATTTTTTACAGAAGTAGAAAAATAATCTTAAAATTTGTATGGAGACACAAAAGACTCTGAATACCCAAAGAGGTCTTGAGGGAAAAAAACGAAGCTGGAGGAATCAGACTCCCTGACTTCAGACTGTACTACAAAGCTACAGTAATCAAAACAATATGGTACTGGCACAAGAACAGAAATATAGATGAATGGAACAGGATAGAAAGCCCAGAGATAAACCCACACACCTATGGTCAACTAATCTATGACAGAGGAGGCAAGGATATACAATGGAGAAAAGACAGTCTCTTCAATAAGTGGTGCTGCGAAAACTGGATAGCTACATGTAAAAGAATGAAATTAGAACACTCCCTAACACCATATGCAAAAATAAACTCAAAATGGATTAGAGACCTAAATGTAAGACCGGACACTATAAAACTCTTATAGGAAAACATAGGAGGAACACTCTTTGACATAAATTACAGCAAGATCTTTTTTGTTTCACCTCCTTGAGTAATGGAAATAAAAACAAAAATAAAAAAATGGGACCTAATGAAAGTTAAAAGCTTTTGCAAAGCAGAGGAAGCTACAAACAAGACAAAAAGACAACCCTCAGAATGGGAGAAAATATTTGCTAATGAATCAACAGACAAAGGATTAATCTCCAAAATATATAAACAGCTCATGCAGCTCAATATTAAAAAAAACTAACAAGTCAATCCAAAAAGGGACCGAAGACCTAAATAGACATTTCTCCAAAGCATACAGATGGCCAAGAAGCACATGAAAAACTGCTCAAGATCACTAATTATTAGAGAAACGCAAATCAAAACTACAATGAGGTATCTCCTCACACCAGTTAGAATGGGGATGATCTGACAATCTACAAACAACAAATGCTGGAGAGGGTTTGGAGGATAGGGAATCCTCTTGCACTGTTGTTGGGAATGTAAATTGATACAGCCACTATGCAGAACAGTATAGAGGTTCCTTAGAAAACTAAAAATAGAATTACCATATGACTCAGCAATCCTACTACTGGGTATATACCCAGATAAAACCATAATTCAAAAAGACACATGCACCGCAATGTTCATTGCAGCACTATTTACAATAACCCAGTCATGGAAGCGACCTAAATGCCCATCAACAGACGAATGGATAAAGAAGATGTGGTACATATATACAATGGAATATTACTCTGCCATAAAAAGGGACGAAATTGGGTCATTTGTAGAGACGTGAATGGATCTCGAGACTGTCATACAGAATGAAGTAAGTCAGAAAGAGAAAAACAAATATTATATATTAATGCATATCTGTGGAACCTAGAAAAATGGTACAGATGAACCAGTTTGCAGGGCAGAAATGGAGACACGGATGTAGAGAACAAACATATGGACACAAAGGGGGGAAAATGCCGGGGTGGGGGGTCGTGGTTGTGGGATGAATTGGGAGATTGGGATTGATGTTTATACACTAATATGTATAAAATAGGTAACTAATAAGAACCTGCTGTATAAAAAAATAAAATTTAAAAATTCAAAAAGAAAAAGATATGATTCACATACCATTTACTCATTTAAAGTGTACAATTCAATTGTATTTAGTATATTCATAAAGTTATGCAACTCTCACCATAATCTAAGTTTGGAACACTTTTATCACCCCAGGGAAACCCCATACACGCCAGCAATCACTCCCCATCACTCTTCTCCTCCCACTAGCACTAGGCAATTACTAATCTGTTTTCTGTCTATACTCATTTGCCTATTCTGGACATTTGATAGAAATGAAATCACATACTATGTGGCCTTTCGTAACTGGCTTCTTTCACTTCGCATATGTTTTCAAGGTCATCCATGTTGTAGTGTGTATCAGTGCTTTATTTCTTTTTATTGACAAATTGTTTTCCATTGTATGAGTATGTCACATTTTGTTTATCTATTCAGCAGTAGATGGACGTTTGAGTTGTTTCAACTGTTTAGCTATTGTGATAAAGCTGCTATAAATATTCATGTGGAAGTTTTGGACCTATGTTTTCATTTCTCTTAGCTGTATACCTAGGAATGGAATTGCTAGGTCTTGTGGTAAATGCCAGACTATTTTCCAAAGTGGCTGCAACATTTACATTCTCACCAGCAACGTGCTGGGGTTCCAGTTCCTCCACATCCTCACCACACTTGTTATCATCCCTTTTTTGATCATCGTCATCCTGCCCCCCTTTTTTTTTTTTTACGTCTTTATTGGAGTATAATTGCTTTACAATGGTGTGTTAGTTTCTGCTTCATAACAAAGTGAATCAGTTATACATATACATATGTTCCCATATCTCTTCCCTCTTGCGTTTCCCTCCCACCCTCCCTATCCCACCCCTCCAGGCGGTCACAAAGCATCGAGCTGATCTCCCTGTGCTATGCGGCTGCTTCCCACTAGCTATCTATTTTACGTTTGGTAGTGTATATATGTCCATGCCTCTCTCTCACTTTTTCCTGATATACAAATATCTTTTCATGTGCTTATTGGCCATTTGTATATGTTCTTTGGAAAATATGACTATTCACATCCTTGCTCATTTTAAAGTGGGTTTTTTTTGGTCTTTTTATTATTGAGTTATAAGAATTCTTTGTGTACTCTAGATACAAGTCCCTTATCAGATAATATATAATTTGCAGATATTCACTTCTTGGTGGTGTCCTTTGAAACACAAAAACTTTTAATTTTGATGAAGTCCCATTTACCTATTTTTCTTTCTGTCCCCTATGCTTTTGGTGTCATACTTAAGAAGGCTTTGCCTAACCCAAGGTCATGAAGATTTACTATCTTTTCTTCCAAGAGTTTTTCTAGTGTAGCTCTTCCATGTAGGTCTGTGATCCATTCTGAGTTATTTTTGTGTGTTTGGAGTGAGGAATGGATTCCACTTCATTCTTTTTCATGTGGATATCCAGTTGGAAAAGACACCACATAATTGCTGTCAAGAAAAAAAGCCCTCAGGTGGATCCCTAGGCAGGTATTAGCAGAAACAGGGTTACTGGAGGCTGGGAATCAAAAAGCACATGCCCACTGCATTCCTCCTCCCTGGCTGGTTTCAGATCTGTCTCTCCTTACAGACTGGTGAATCTCACAGGCATCACACTGATAGGACACCACCCTCTTTCCAGTCCTGGAGGCAACAGTTCAGCTAGGAAGTGGTTTTGGAGTTCGATATAGAGAGGAAAAGTTAAAATCTGCGGTTGGCTGGGGTGTGTAAATGGATGTCATTTTTCTTGCAGACAGTTTGGCACTTTGTATTGCCTTAAAAATCTACATATCCTTTGACCTAGTAATCTTAAGATTGGGAAGTGTTTTCCTAGAGGATGGATCTGGTATGTGGGTCCATCTTTAGGTAAAACGTTATCTATTAAACATTATTTATATTAGTAAAAACTGACTACCAAAAAGAAGTCCAACATTGTGGGATTGAGTAAATAAGTTTCATCATATCTTTTGAATGAGATATTATGTAACCACTAAACATTATAAGGAATTTGAGTCCACGGTCAAATAATTTATTTGCATACATTAATATATGATTAATAATATATTAATATATCATTATATAATATATTAATGATATATTAATATCAATATATAATATTTATGTTATATATTAATATGTTACTGATATTAATATATTATTTACATGTATTAATAGTATATTAATGCTATTCATTTAGTATATCATATCATCCAAATTATATCAACCAGGCTTTTATAAAAAGATCAGAAACACATATACCAATAGAACAGTGTTACCCTGGTGGTAGGATAATTGGTGTTTGAATTCTTTTTCTTATATTTCATCCTATATTTTTGGATATTTTTATAAGTAAGGCTACTGTCATTGTGTCTAAGCTCCAGGGTAAGACCCAGAAGGGCAAGAAATAGAGTTCTTTTATAAGCAGAAAAAATGTTAATGAAACTATTCCTCAGCATTGCCTTCCACATCAGTTGAATTAGACTCTGGTCCTTGTAGCTGCAGGGAGAGTCAAGGGAATGAGAATTTATGGGCTGCATTGATTTTGCACTCCTTTTTTTCTTGCTTGTTACCTGGAACCCACTGAGGGACCATTCTGCCATGTGCAGTGAGCCCTCTTAGGAAGTACCAGTGGGAGGTACAAATCAAAGCCTGGGACAGTTGGACAAGGCCTCCTGCTTTGTGCAGGAGGGCATTGGAACCAGCAATTACCCTGGGAGAGTTCCGTGGGAATTCACTTCTGTGGGAGTGAAGAGCACCGGGGGTCTCTCAAATCTGGGAGGTGTAAACTTTTACCAGTTGGGCACTTGAACTTAAATTACTGCTGAGAACAGTGAGGCCTGAGAGAATTTTCTGAGGTCAAGTACGTGCAGCCTCCAGCTTCTTTGGAAGGCCTGACTCATCTAAGACCAGGCCTAGTAGTGGGTGAGCTTGGGGAAAGGTCCCTTGGTCTCCTTCCCCTGCCCCTCTTGGTGACCGCTCAGTGTTTCAGTCTCTGAGATCCCCCTGGACTCCCTCTCCCTGTTACTCCTCCCTTTCTTTGGGTCTGACAGGCTTCAGTGGTACCCGCAGGCCCTGTGTCTGTACCTCCTGTCAAACTTACTTGTCCAGGGTCCTATACCTTCTGTAGTTCTGATTTCTGCCAATCTGGCAAACTTCACTGCACTTCTGGGAAAACCGGCACACACACTGTACCCCTTCCCGGCTAGTGCTTGAACTTGCATTGAAGTTGTGACCCTATGGCCAATGACAGGCAGGGACCCCAAGAGCCCTAGAGCCCTTTTCTAGGTTTTGCACAGCCAGCCCTGACTGTCCCTGTGTTACTCAGCCTATTATAAGGACAGTGTGCTCACTTCCGTAAGAAACCGGTCCCATCTATGGGATTCCGGGCTCTTCTCCTGGACAATCCATCTTTCATCATTTGGGAGAACTATTTATTTGTCTATCTTTTTTTGCCCTTTAACTTTTTTTTTTTTTTTTTTTCGGTACGCGGGCCTCTCACTGTTGTGGCCTCTCCCGTTGCAGAGCACAGGCTCCAGACGCGCAGGTTCAGCGGCCATGGCTCACGGGCCCAGCCGCTCCGCGGCACGTGGGATCTTCCCGGACCGGGACACGAACCCGTGTCCTCTGCATCGGCAGGCGGACTCTCAACCACTGCGCCACCAGGGAGGCCCTGCCCTTTAACTTTTTTAAGTAGGCAATACTTTTGAGTAGGTCCAACTTCAAAAATTTATGAAAGCATGGAGAGCAAACTGTCCCACCTCTGTTCCCCATCTGCCCAGTTCACTCCCTCCTCATCAAAGGGGATGGAGGGCTAGAGCCAGCTTTTCCAGATGGCAGTCCAGTGGTCTCAACTCCGTTTACTGCATGCTCCATTTGCCTCCACTGATTGGAGAGACGATCATAATGTCCCATAATGTATTTGGATCTATTTCTGGACTTTGTTCTACTGCCTATTTATATGCCAGCATCACTGAGAACTGAGGGCGGAAGCAGCTGTGTAAGCCTTCCTCTTCCTCACCCCACTCAAAACTTCTCCTCCTTTCACATTTCACTGCTGATGTTACCTGAAAACTGGGTTTGCCTCTTGGTGAGAGTCGAGCCAACAGACACAACCAAGCCAAAGACTGGGAGAAGGAAGGATTTATTATTACTTGTAGCAAGTAAGGAGAACACCAGGGATCTTTCCCAAAGCAGTGTCACCCTGAACAGCTAAAGTGAGGAAGTTTTAAGCTAAGGGTATATACATATTCATGAAGGGGCTTGAGCAGAGGAGAATTCAGCATAGAATTGGGGCAAAGGTCAACATCAACATTTCATCCTCCACCTGGATGGGAGCCTTAGTTCCCGCAGAACCAGGACCCTGCCCCAAGACTGCACTATTGTTTCTTACTGCTCCTCCCTTGTTTCTGCATTCCCTCCCTTAAGATCATTAATTACTGAGACCTGTTCAAGGGCAAGCATTGTGGCCAGGCTTAGATCACAAAATGGCTTAGGCCAAAATTGGTTCTTTTATGTCAAGCAAGCCATTCCTGGTTCTCTTTCTCCGGGGCCCCCCTACCCTATCTGCTTACACTGATACGAATAATATTCCTCACAGTGACGTCTGTGGTACCTGCTATTATTCCCATTTTATGGATTAAGAAAACGAGGAACAGAGAAGTTGAAGTAACTCACACAAGGCCACACCAGCTGTCGTGTGGAAAAGCAATAGGAGTTCTGAGACAGATGTCTAGCTACCATGTCATCTATATTCTTTTTCAGAATATGATGATAATGAATACTAGTAACTACATTTTATTGAGTATCTGCTAGGCATTGTGTTGGGTGCTTCAAGTACTTGGCATATAGCATCTCATTTAACTTATTCTCCATAATAACCTTACAAGTAGATATGATTATCAGATTTGTCCACATGGGAAAATGAGGCTCAGAGGGGGTTATCTAAATTGCTAAAGGCCAAGGAAGGCCTGAGTTGCTCCAAAGACCATGCTGTTTACAAGTATGCTTTACTGATCCTTCATTTTCACAATCACGATCAAATATTCTTCCTTATTCCTTTGATCTCACCTCCTTGTCAGCCACCAGACTTCAAGCAGCTTCCAGAGGTGCAGAGGCAGGGGTGCACAGGTGTGTAAGTCTCCCACGACTCTCTCTTCTCAACTCCTGAGGCAGTCCCACTCTCTTCACACCTTTTGACACTTCTTTGCTTTCTTAGGTTATGAAATTCTCTTGAACAACATGTAAACTCTCACTGCAGGGTCTTTGTCTTCTAAGGCAATCCATAAATGTGTTGATGTCAAGAAAGCTGATTGGGAGGTCCGTGGTAGGTAAAAGAAGGAAAGCGAGGAGTGAATCAGCTAAGGGAGAACCTTAAAACCCAAACAGGGAAACTCAGCCTTGATGGACAGGCAGTGGGGAGCCTCAAAAGATTCTTGAGTTGGGAATAAGACACAAAAATGGTGTTTAAGGAAAAGTAGTTACGGCCCATCTGCGCTCTGTGTAATCCCTGCAAAGAAAGGAAAGAACCAGGACAACAATTAAACCCAATGAACCTTGTCTGTAAAGGCTTTGATCTTCAGGGCACTTTACTTTGTCCATCTGATCCAAACGTTGTATCATCTGACTGACCTAATACCCCACTATTTTTCTCTGTGGATTAAAAGTCCTGAGAGTCTAGGAGGACAGAGAAAGGCTTCCTCCTTTGAATGGATCTCTTTATTCCAAAGACTGGGAGGAACCTTAGGCAGACTTCAGAGCCCTTAACTCAGACGATAATGTGCTTCATCATCTGACTCCTGCCTTATCTCTCTGGCCGTCACCTTCTGGCTTTCTCTGCTGTGCCTGCATCCAAACTGAACACTTTCAGTTCGCACATGTGCTGTGTTCCATTCTGCCCCTGGGCAGTTTCCTGGAATAGGTTTTGCCTCTTCTTGTCTAATTCCTTCTCCTTCAGGAGGCCTCCGTCCTCCCTCTAAGGTGGGTTGGGTGCTTTTACTAGGGCTCAGCAGCATCCTGCCATCTCCCGGTCATTTCTGCTGGCTCTGTGGTGGTCTGATAGCTCGCTTGTTCCCTGGACTCTGAGCTCCTAATGGGAAAGGGCCATGCCTCACTTGTCTCCAGGCTGGCGCACAACAGCTGTCCAGAAAGCACTGGCACGTGGATAATGAAGGAACATTGCCATCGGCTGGCTGTCCCCATCTGTTGCACCAACTGACTAGCTGGTGGCTCTTGGCTCCTTGAATCTCCTTGTTATCTCAACGGGAAAACCTTTGCTCCCAACTCAAAGGCAAAGGAACTCCTTCCTTCCCCAAAAGAAGACCTTTCTTCCTGGATCCCTGACCTCCTGCCCTTCTGGGTCCTGGCTCTCTCCCCAGCCCCGCCAGTAGCACCCCTCACAGCCTCCTTTCCTCGGGCCAGTAAATCAAAAAGCACTACTTCCACTGGCCGTGTCACCTTCTGAAGCTACCGGGCCACTCTGACAAAGACTCTCTCTCTCTCTTCTTTTTTTTTTCGGCCACACTGTGCAGCTTGTGGGATCTTAGATCCCTGACCAGGGATCAAACCCAGGCCTACAGCAGTGAAAGCACCGAGTTTTAACCACCGGACTGCCAGGGAATTCCCAAAGACTATGTCTTTTTTTTTTTTTTTTTTTTTTTTTTGCGGTACGTGGGCCTCTCACTGCTGTGGCCGCTCTCGTTGCGGAGCACAGGCTCCGGACGCGCAGGCTCAGCGGCCATGGCTCACGGGCCCAGCCGCTCCGCGGCATGTGGGATCTTCCCAGACCGGGGCACGAACCCGTGTCCCCTGCATCGGCAGGCGGACTCTCAACCACTGCGCCACCAGGGAAGCCCTTTTTTTTTTTTTTGCAAGACTATGTCTTTGACCATACCTGAGTCAGTTTCCTCTGAGTCCTCCTCTTGTCTAATCCTTGACCTTGGGCTCTGTCCTTGACCTGCTTAGTCCAGTCTTAGCGAGAATCCTGCTGAGTCAGTTTAGCAAAGATCTCCTCACCCTTGGTGCCTGATCACCCTGGATATCTGATCAATGTCCTCATCCCCCACCTTTGGTATCATCACTCTGGCCCGTCTTCAGCAGCAATCTCTCCCCTACTGCAGAGCCCCCATTGCAGTGGTCCCTCTTCAATACAGTTTTCATTACCATCTTTAACAAGTGTCATGAATCATTTTTCTTTAATAGCATCGCCCCTGCCCCAACTCTGTATACCTTGTCCTGAGCCTCAGGCCCACTTTCCCATCATTTCCATCATTTTCCCATCACTTACTTCTCGTCCCCCTCCTCCTAGAAGCACTTCAGACTTTATTCTCTCTCTCGGCTAATTACTCGCTTCCTTTAAATTCTGTGCTCTCTCAGCACTTGATGTCCTCCTCTTCTATTTTCTCCCCAAGGTGGTACTTGTCCACCTACTTCTTAAATCTAGATTTTTCCAAGTTCATGTTTTTAACCCTCTGCTCCTCTTGTTCTGAGCACACTGCCTCTCCAGCGAGTGAACCCCCCCAAGGGCCTCCAAATGGATATCGCTGACCATCAGCATGGTTGAAGCCTCTTAAGAAATGCTCACAGGTTATCTGGGAGTCCAAACACAGGAGGTGTTAGCAGGCATCAGCATGGCCTGTGCCCCCCAAGATCAGAATTCCTCCTGCCTGTGGGGATAGGCTGGCCCTCAGGTGTCTCTCAGACGGTGTCTGAATGAATGGAGAGGATCTGTCGACCTGGCCCCCAGTGCTGCTATGAGCCCATCTACCACTTGCCCCACTCCCTGGACATCCGTGGGAGCAGCCACTTGCGGGGACCGCCCCTGCCCATTGAGGGCAAGGGCCCAGGGAGCAGTGGAAGGGGTTAGTGTCCCAGGTGCCCAGGGACCAAGGTATGTCATCCAAGGTGTGGGCCAGTCAGGGTGTCCTGGTGGGCACCACTCCTACAGTCTTCACATACACTGATTAATTATTTTTACAGCTTCTATACTTTTCAGTGGCATCCAAACCAGCTGTAGGCTGATTGTTGTAATAATTTATGTACATTTTGCAGATCTCCTTGTCATCATTATTTTGAAAAAGTTGGTTGAATTTGAAATCGGTTGACATTATCACAAAAATGTCAGTATTACTGATTTGAGAGTAAAGAAAAAGAGTTATTAGATTATTCCAGTATAATTCCAGTGTAGACTTTTTTTTTTTAACATCTTTATTGGGGCACAATTGCTCTACAATGGTGTGCTAGCTTCTGCTTTACAACAAAGTGAATCAGTCATACATATACATATGTTCCCACATCCCCTCCCTTCCGCATCTCCCGCCCTCCCACCCTCCCTATCCCACCCCTCCAGGCTGTCACAAAGCATGGAGCTGATATCCCTGTGCTATGCAGCTGCTTCCCACTAGCTATCTATTTTACATTTGGTAGTGTATATATGTCCATGCCTCTCTCTCGCTTTGTCACACCTCACCCTTCCCCTCCCCATATCCTCAAGTCTGTTCTCCAGTAGGTCTGTGTCTTTATTCCTGTCTTACCCCTAGGTTCTTCATGACATTTTTTTTCTTAAATGCCATATATATGTGTTAGCATACGGTATTTGTCTTTCTCTTTCTGACTTACTTCACTCTGTATGACACACCTCATATCCACCTCATTACAAATAGCTCAATTTCGTTTCTTTTTATGGATGAGTAATATTCCATTGTATATATGTGCCACATCTTCTTTATCCATTCATCTGATGATGGGCACTTAGGTTGTTTCCATCTCTGGGCTATTGTAAATAGAGCTGCAATGAACATTTTGGTACATGACTCTTTTTGATTTATGGTTTTCTTAGTGTATATGCCCAGTAGTGGGATTGCTGGGTCATATGGTAGTTCTATTTGTAGTTTTTTAAGGAACCTCCATACTGTTCTCCATAGTGGCTGTACCAATTCACATTCCCACCAGCAGTGCAAGAGTGTTCCCTTTTCTCCACACCCTCTCCAGCATTTATTGTTTCTAGATTTTTTGATGATGGCCATTCTGACTGGTGTGAGATGATATCTCATTGTAGTTTTGATTTGCATTTCTCTAATGACTAATGATGTTGAGCATTCTTTCATGTGTTTGTTGGCAGTCTGTATATCTTCTTTGGAGAAATGTCTATTTAGGTCTTCTGCCCATTTTTGGATTGGGTTGTTTGTTTTTTTGTTATTGAGCTGCATGAGCTGCTTGTAAATTTTGGAAATTAATCCTTTGTCAGTTGCTTCATTTGCAAATATTTTCTCCCATTCTGAGGGTTGTCTTTTGGTCTTGTTTATGGTTTCCTTTGCTGTGCAAAAGCTTTGAAGTTTCATTAGGTCCCATTTGTTTATTTTTGTTTTTATTTCCATTTCTCTAGGAGGTGGGTCAAAAAGGATCTTGCTGTGATTTATGTCATAGAGTGTTCTGCCTATGTTTTCCTCTAAGAGTTTGATAGTTTCTGGCCTTACATTTAGGTCTTTAATCCATTTTGAGCTTATTTTTGTGTATAGTGTTATGGAGTGATCTAATCTCATACTTTTACATGTACCTGTCCAGTTTTCCCAGCACCACTTATTGAAGAGACTGTCCTTTCTCCACTGTACATTCCTGCCTCCTTTATCAAAGATAAGGTGACCATATGTGCGTGGGTTTACCTCTGGGCTTTCTATCCTGTTCCATTGATCTATATTTCTGTTTTTGTGCCAGTACCATACTGCCTTGATTACTGTAGCTTTGTAGTATAATCTGAAGTCAGGGAGCCTGATTCCTCCAACTCCGTTTTTCGTTCTCAAGATTGCTTTGGCTATTCGGGGTCTTTTTCGTTTCCATACAAATTGTGAAATTTTTTTGTTCTAGTTCTGTGAAAAATGCCAGTGGTAGTTTGATAGGGATTGCATTGAATGTGTAGATTGCTTTGGGTAGTAGAGTCATTTTCACAATGTTGATTCTTCCAATCCAAGAACATGGTATATCTCTCCATCTATTTGTATCATCTTTAATTTCTTTCATCAGTGTCTTATAATTTTCTGCATACAGGTCTTTTGTCTCCTTAGGTAGGTTTATTCCTAGATATTTTATTCTTTTTGTTGCAGTGGTAAATGGGAGTGTTTTCTTGATTTCACTTTCAGATTTTTCATCATTAGTGTATAGGAATGCCAGAGATTTCTGTGCATTAATTTTGTATCCTGCAACTTTACCAAACTCATTGATTAGCTCTAGTAGTTTTCTGGTAGCATCTCTAGGATTCTCTGTGTATAGTATCATGTCATCTGCAAACAGTGACAGCTTTACTTCTTCTTTCCGATTTGGATTCCTTTTATTTCCTTTTCTTCTCTGATTGCTGTGGCTAAAACTTCCAAAACTATGTTGAATAAGAGTGGTGACAGTGTAGACTTTTGAATGATTGTAAAAATGATTTAAAGTTTTGTCTTACCTCTTTGTGTGAACAAAGTTTCTTGTTGATGGAGATCACCAAGAATGTGAAGAAGTTTCATTAAAGCATTGTTCCCAAGTTACAAGTAACCATTTCCAACCTGTGTCCCCCCTGAGAGAATGGGGAGAGTTTATTAAAAGTATGTATATGGACACAAATTCAAGTGTATCACTTACATATTTGAAAACATTTCATTTGGAAATTTTCTGTAAATTCAATATTTAGTACCTTTCTGCAACCTTAGTATTTTATTTTTCTTCTATTAATATAAATAAAATATAATGCTTTTTTTCCCTACTAAACTCTAAATTTTCTTCAGGTTACCCCAGGACATGATGCAAATGCTCTCATTTTCTCTGTGTGCTATAACATAAAAAATGTTGGGAATTTTTAAAAACAACTTTATTGAGGTATAATTTACATACTATACAGTTCAGCGTTCTAAGTGTACAATTCAATGACTTGGAGTCATGCAACTGTCACCACCCATTTTTAGAATGTGTTCCTCATCCCAATAAGATGGGAAGTTAGTTTTGAAGGAGAGTAAGAGGGACCAGAAGGTATTCCTGGCGAGGGCAGACCTTTGGGTCCTGAGCAGCCAGAGGGCGAGTATAAAGGTGCCAAATTCCAAGGAGTGGTGCCCCAATGGGACAAGGAAGGCCAAGGAAAGGGCTGCTGATTAGGGGAGGGTTTGTGGCTCAGCTCAAATGCCAGCTCCTCCAGGAAGGCGTTTCCAGCTCGCATGTAGCCTGCTGCTTCCTCTCCTGGGCTCCAGTGCCCACTCTCACGGTATAACTACAGGTCGATTTTTGGTTTGTGGCTCTACTCTTTCTGCTAGACTTGAGTCCCCTCTTTGTGTCCCCAGAATTTAGTTCCATCTGTGGCACCCAGCAGGGCCTCCATAATCAGTTGGCACAATGGATGAATGATCTCCAGCCCTTTGCCCTCTTCTCCAAGGTCCCAGGAGTTAACCAGAGGCGTGCAGGGTGATTCCCCACAGTGACTGGAGAAGAATCGACTGTCTCCATGAGTGGGGCCCCAGTACGGGCTGGATGCGGAGCCCCGGGTTCTTGGCTGGCCCTGCTTCTGACCATTTGTCCCTCTGTGCTGTCACTGCACCTTTCAGCTGTTCCACTGCCTCCAAAATGAGAGTGTGAGATCATGCATTGACTGGGTTGCCTTCCAGCTGTAAATCCCCATGATTCTGATGGTGCATCTCTCTCCCAGCGTCTAGTGGAGCTGCCTGCATTTGAAAGGACAATTTCCAGGGAGCAAGGGAGGCGATTGTAAAGTTTTCTAGCCCCGGCTCTGCCTGGGGACTTGGTGTCATAGCGTTTGCTACTGTAGCCATCCCCAGACACCAATGAAGGTGACAAGCAGACAGATTGCCTTCACCACCACAAGAAGCAGGCGTATTGGCAAGGTGGCTTCTTTGGGTGCCGGAAAAATGAAGAGGTTGAAAGTAGGCACATCAACCTGTTTTTGAGTGCACTTAGCAGCTGTCCAGACGTGCAACCCTGTTTTTAAAAGCAGAGTTACTTCCTTAATAATAGAGCTCCATTATGCTTTATCACTAGACTCTCAGCTCTGCTCCATATTTCCCCTCGGTGTTCCCCTGCTCACTAACTCATTTATCCTCTCTTACAAACGTACAATTAAAGCCGACATAAAATACAGCCGTGATGCCAAAGGAAAGCTTTCTGGTGATGCCTCGAGCTGGCAGAGCACTTGTGGCGGTGACAGAGAAGCCTCCCCACACTGTTTGTGGTTCCCAGGTGCCTCAAGTAGGTTTCTGGGGTTGGAGTGAGAGCTGCTTCTTGGTGTCCATTGGAATTTTAGGACTTCAGTGCTGACCCCTTGGTGTTAGGGCAGGAGGGGCAGCCCGAGGGGAGGCGGTGGCCCTCCCCCGACCACATCCCCCCAACTCCCTGGGCATCACAGGACCAGGCTGGGCACCCAGGACAGATCACACCTGACTCTGGTTTTCCTGTCTCAACCTGTTGTTTAATTAACATAACAAGTCTTCACAGCTGGTGGCTGCCCTCTGCTTCTCATCCCCCCTCCTCCTCCCTTTTGTATACTAATTAGTGCAAAAGCAGGGAGCAAATCTTCAAGCAGTGATTTGCCTTTGTAGTAATGATTATTCTGGGAACAACCGGACCTTCTCCAAACAGATAAACACCCACACCCTGAGTTTGAACCACATGCTTCCTTCCTCATAGATTTTGGGCTTTGCTAAGGCCAGGATTAAGAACCCAATTTTTATTTTATTTTATTTTTTTGCGGTACGCGGGCCTCTCACTGTTGCGGCCTCTCCCGTTGCGGAGCACAGGCTCCGGACGCGCAGGCTCAGCGGCCATGGCTCACGGGCCCAGCCTCTCCGCGGCATGTGGGATCTTCCCGGACCGGGGCACGAACCCGCGTCCCCTGCATCGGCAGGCGGACTCTCAACCACTGCGCCACCAGGGAAGCCCGAACCCAATTTTTGAAGAGCATAATACCACATTTGTCTCCTCTGGTTCTAAAAGACAAAAGGGATTGGGAAGAGAGAAGGGGAGATAACATCTCCAGGGGATGTGAGTCATTTAAAGGTGCTGGCTCCTCTTCTTTGCAGAAAGTCGACCCTTCTCTGCAAAGGTGGAAACCTAGTCTAGCCAACTGTCATGTGGAATGTCTCAAAAAAGCCTCTGCTAGCACCTCCCCGTCTATAAAGCGGCTCCCGCCTCAGACAGCTCTCAGCCATGCTGGTGCATCGGGGCCTCAGGGGACAGGGACTTACCCACGTCTGTGCCTGGAGCACCGTGCACAGCAGCAGCCTGGAGAGGGATCCGAGGACAGAGGGATGGAGGCGGTGCCCCTCCAAGGCTTCCAGAGGCAGGCAGACCTTCAACCCCATCCCTGGGTCCTCGCTAGGGCACTTGCCAACAGACCCCTGTGGCGCGTTAGTCCCCTAGTAAGGCTATATTGTAACATGGCAACAGAAAAGGTGTTTTTGGCCTCTGCCCACTAGGTGGTGTTTTAAAGAATAGATAGTGCACACAGACGTAGGGAACGGACATATGGACACCGCGGGGGGGGGGGGGAAGAGGGGGTGGGATGAATTGGGAGATTGGGATTGACATATATATACACTACTATATATAAAATAGATAACAGATGTGGACCTACTGTATAGTACACAGAACTCTACTCAGTACTCTGTGGTGACCTAAATGGGAAGGAAATCCAAAAAAGTGGGGCTACATGTATACGTGTGGCTGATTCACTTTGCTATACAGCAGAAACTAACACAACATTGTAAAGCAACTATACTCCAATAAAAATTAATTAAAAAAAAAGAATAGATAGTGCATATTGTGTTTGAGGGGATTTCGTTTATTGTGTCTTTTTTCCTCCCTAGTACTCCCTTCCACCTTGGAGGTTAATCTCCTTCATTTCGTCCCCACTTTCACTCCCTCTGCCAAACACACAGTCATATAACCTTAATCATTTCACTTTCTCCCCATCTCTTCTCACACTGTTCTCACCTGTTCAGGGGTTGGGAAGGCCTGGGCTCTGTGTGGGAGTAGTCAGTAATCAATTAGCGATGTCTGCCAGGGATGGGGATGTGGGCGGTACCAAGTAAGCTATTTATCTACCATTCCTACCCTTTAAAAATTTCTTTTTTGATTGTGGTAAAATCCATATAACTTACAATTTACCATCTTAACCATGTTTAACAATCTTAACCCTGTGGTAAAATACATATAACTTACAATTTGCCATCTTAACCATGTATTAACACACTAAATACTACCATCAGTAGTATTAAGTGTATTCACATTGTTGTGCAGCCAACCTCCAGATCTTTTTCATCCTGCAAAACTGAAACTAGACTCATGAATCAATAGCTCCCCATCCCCCCTCTCCTCCCAGCCCCTGGTAATCACCATTCTACTTTGTTTCTCTGAGAGCCTGACTACTCTAGACAAATGGAATCATACAATATTTGGTTTTTTGTGTCTGGCTTATTTCACTTAGCAGAACGTCTTCAAGCTTCATCCAGTTTGTAGCATGTGTCAGAATTTCCTTTCTTCCTAAGGCTTAACAATATTCCATTCTATGTATATTCCACATTTTGTTTATCGATTCATCTGTCAAAGGACATTTGGGTTACTTCCATCTTTGGGCTACTGTAAATAATGCTGCTATGAATATGGCTGTGCAAATACCTCATCCTTTAAAAAAATTTCCAACAATTCAATGATCTAACCCAGTGATTTTCAACTCTGGTTATATTAGAACCACCTGTAGAGCTTTTAAAAAATACTGTCTCCCCGGGCTTCCCTGGTGGCACAGTGGTTGAGAGTCCGCCTGCCAATGCAGGGGACACGGGTTCGTGCCCCGGTCCGGGAAGATCCCACATGCCGCGAAGCGGCTGGGCCTGTGAGCCATGGCCGCTGAGCCTGCGTGTCTGGAGCCTGTGCTCTGCAACGGGAGAGGCCACAACAGTGAGAGGCCTGTGTACCGCAAAAAAAAAAAAACAACAAAAAACACTGTCTCCTGAAACACCACCCTAATTAAATCTAAATGTCTAGTGGTAGAGTCCATTGACCAGAATCAGAGGTGCTGGGTAAAAATACTGATTCTTGGGAGACTGGGATTCAGTTGGTCTGGGATAGGGCCCAGAAATCTTTACATTGAAAAAAGAACCTCAGGATATTTTCATGATTGGGCATTTTAGAAATTACTGTCTAAATCATCAATTAAAGGTCACCCTGACCCCCACAAAACTTTTATCCTTTGGTCATAAATGGCCTCAAATCGTTTGCTAGTTATCTTGGTCTTATATCCCCACCTGGATTGTAAATTCATAAACTTGTATAATTTCTGAACTCAAAGAGACCCTAGAGACAAGATAATCTGTTCCACGGAGGCCACACCTTAGTCAATTTCAGGGCTGGGTCTAGAAGCAGTTCAAAATTCCCTCCACTCAATGGTAACTTAAATTTTTGCTTTCCCACAGTGCCAAGGCAGGCCAGCACTTTACTTTTAAGAAAGACCGTACGTGATTACTGTCGTTCCGGTGAAAGGGTTGGTGCTTACATGTAGACCTCCTGCTGCTCTGAGAAACCCCTGTCCATGGATAACTGGTATGGGGTCATGAAATGCAAGGAATTGAATGACAAAAGGTGCCGATATAACTGACTTGACTTTTAGGTCAGGTTCAAATCCACATCTGCTGTGAGACACTGGACCAATATGGATGTAATTATACTTTCTTAATTAAGTCATAAATCATAAGAGTTCACATTAATGGAACACCGACTGTTCATCAGGTGGCATGCTAGATGGATTACATGGAAAATTTCATAGGTCTAGGAAGAAACTAAAGCTTAGAAGTTTTGAGTGACTTGCTAGCAAGTGGCTAGCAAGGCTTGGATTTGAAGTCGGTATGATTTCTCAGTCCATTCTCTTAATCACTGGGATATTTTGTGTCGATAAAAAGAGATGAGGTGATAAAATGTTTAGCATAGTGTCTAGAAGCTCAGTAAGTGGCCATCATCACCATTGTCATCATCATTATCATCACTGCAACAGCAAGTAACCCTTACATAGCTCTTCCTATGTGCCAGAAAGGCACTATTTTAAGCACTTAACATAGATTTATTTGCAAAATACCCCTATGAAGTAGTACCATTATAGCAGATTTTATAGATGAGGAACCTCAGGCACAAAAAAGATTACATAACACGAAGTTATACAGCTAGTAAGTGACAAAGGTGGGATTCAAACTAGGGAATCTGGCTACAAACTTTAATGCCATTAACCAGTGCACTCTGCTGCCTTTCAGGTGGTAAATGGTAAGTACTGCTACTACTAATGGTTAGTAATAAGGCCCTCGGTTGCTTTCAACACAGTGTTTTCTCACATTCTTTCCTGTAGGCATCCCCTTAAGATAAAAATAAATATGATAATAGATTCGAGTGTCCTTTTTTTTTTTTTTTTGCGGTAGGTGGGCCTCTCACTGTTATGGCCTCTCCCGCCGCGGAGCACAGGCTCCGGACGCGCAGGCCCAGCGGCCATGGCTCACAGGCCCAGCCGCTCCGCGGCACGTGGGATCCTCCCGGACCAGGGCACGAACTCGCGTCCCCCGCATTGGTAGACGGACTCTCAACCACTGCGCCACCAGGGAAGCCCTCAAGTGTCCTTTTTATGTCTCCCCTTTCTGCCCACTCAAAATTCTTATACGGTTCAATCTAATACTATTTCACGGCACCTGATTTCTTAGTCATTTTGGAAGTGACCTCTGGGAAAGGGATATTCTTGGTGTTATTACATTTTTTAACCTGGAAGAGACCTTTGAGATTCTCTTAGGACAGAAGTCTGTAAAATAGAGTGCTTGTACCCTACAGGATGTGCAAGGTTATCCATTGGGATTGGGGAAGAGAAAAATACAAGTATAAAACCAAAGAAATTAAAGGCCGTGGTGATCTTCCTGTTGTTAAGTCCAACGGGCCCCTCCTAGACCTTATTATAGTGACTCCTCGGCTGGTCCCTGCCGAACCCCCCCTTCTTGAACCATTCATCTCCCTTAACTGAGTGAGGTCACTCTTGTACCTTTTATTCTGTCTCTGTCTCTGACTGCTTCTTCTCAGTATCCCAGTCCCTGTATTTAAAAGAATTTAAAAAAAAATAGTATATGGATTGACACAGTATCTTCACTTGCTCTAGGGGTCACGTATAGTAGGTCCTGTGTCCGAGTCAAAGGTGGAGGGTCTATAGCATGGACAAAGCTGCCTTCCTTGTTTCATTTGCTTTTGGCATGTTTATGCATGCTGTTATGGGTTGAATCGTTCCCACAGAAAGGTGTGTTGAAGTCCTAACGCCCCCAGTACCACAGAGTGGGATTTATTTGGAAATGGAGCTGGTTGTAGAAGTAATGAGACCATATTGAATTAGGGTGGGACACCTAATGTGCCTGGTGTCATTATAGGAAGAGGAGAAGAGACACAGAGGTAGAGACGGAGAGAGAAGACAGCCACATGCGATGGGGCATATATCGGAATGAAGACTCAATAAGGCAAGGAATGCCAAGGATTGCCAGCAAACACCAGCTGCTAGAAGAGGTAAGGAAAGCTTCTCCTCTTCAGGTTTTAGAGGGAGTCTGACCCTGCTGACACCCTGATTTCAGACTTTTAGCTTCCAGAGCTGTGAAGCAATACATTTCTGTTGTTTTAAGCCCCCTTAGTTTGTGGAACTTTGTTATGGCAGCCACAGGAAACTAATAACACGCACCTATGTAGGTAGATTTATGAATTATATTTCTGTTTAAATGAAACTTTCCCTCACCAAATGGGCACTCTGCAAAGACAGCCCCATTTGAAGACCTTTGATGCAAGGTCAAGTGGACCACAGGGACGTAGCAGTACTGCCCCTCTCTCCATTGACCACTATCATGAGGAAAAAATTATGACAGCTCCATCAAACCTGGTAGGAAGTCAGCCAAAATGTCTTGAGATTACCAAGATATTTGATCTCTTGATTATCATCTACTATTATTATGATAAATCAATCTTACCTCAGTTCATATTAGGCCTTGAGGTATTAGCTGATGATGGTATCAAGCCATCACAATCAACAGGACATTTAATATTCCTTATTTCATCTTTCTCTCATCCTATTAAATATTTTATTTTTATGCCCTTTAATAATACATGCAATATTTCTTCATTAAAGCACCTTATAAATTAAAGGATAAATAAATGCATATGTATAGGTAGTATGTACTCTTTTTTTTTTTTATTGACGGGACACATGATCAAGTCAACACACACACCCCTTTTATGCATGAGGAAGTAGGTCTCGGATGGTTATGTGAATTCGTTACCCAAGGTCACAATTTGAATTTGGTTCTTTTGTCTCTAGGCTGGGGTCAAGCTTCTACACCACTCTCTCTCCTTCAAAGATGTACTGAGATGCACACGTTGCCTGATTTTAGCATCAGGAGGCCTTGGGCAGTTTTGAGTAAGCTGCTTCTGTTTAGCAAGCCTTGTGGGGAGCAGAGGTGTTCCAGCAGGGGCAGGCAAATGTGGACTTGAATTCTGGCTCTACTTCTCACTAGTTGTGTGACCTGGGGTAAGTACTTTGATCTCTCTGGTCCTCACTTTCTTTAATTGTAAGATGCAAATAATTGTGTTTTTGGCATAGGATTATTTTTAAAGAATAAATTATATAATGTTGTCAAAGTGTAAACTACACGATAGTAGTAAAGTCTAGTAGTAAGAGTTGATGTTACTGTTGAGATTATGAAGGTATAGGAGATATAGTTCTGTCTTATACATGGAGGGGTTCCTGCAGACCAATGGATAAGACCCATGTCCAAATGTGAATATGATTCACCTGGCTGGGCATGTGGCACAGAGGTAGTGTGGTGCTGCAAGTGGCTCCCCAGCCCAGGGAGCCCAGTGATGGCTTCTGTGGGCTGAAATTGGCTGGATGGGAGAGCTGTAATTCCTACTACCTTTCCTGGAGTCCTGGTCATATTCTTGGTGCTAAGAAATCCGCATGGCTGAATGGGAGTCACTTAATGCTCTTGTCTTGGTCGCAGGCAAATGTCTTGAAGCGGGGTCCTCTCTCTCACCTCTATCCACTCCTCAATCCGCTTTTGCCCATCAACTGCCTGGAAGCTGCCCAACCAAGGGCCATAGTGGCCTCCTTGTTGTCAGGTCTAGCGGATACCTCTTGAGAGTTACCGTGCCACCTTGGCTGTTTTGGTCACTGTTTGGGAGTATTTGACCCCTTCCTTCTTCTGGAAGCATTCTCTCTTAATTGAGGAACACCACACTCGCTTGAATTTCCTCCTTTCTATGCAACGCCCTTTCTCACTCTCTGGCTCACGTTCTTCTACTTTATATTTATATCCTGGGATTTTTCCGAGTTCTGCCTCAGGCCTCTGTTCTTTCTGGACAATCCCATCTATGGGCTTGGCTTCCTATGCCCTTGGCATCACTGATTCTCAAACAGAGGGAGGGCTGTCAAAAATGTCGGGCGATGCACCAGCTATCACCAACATTCACTGTCATACTGGTCCTTTTGGGGGATGGTGGTTCCTCAGTTGTATATGTAATGTGTGTATCTGTTGAGAAACCCTTATTTGATGCTGACATATCCCAATCCATCACCTGTACATGTAGGTGCTACTACACATGTCTACTTGGATGTCCACTAAGTACGTCACACTCAGTCTACCCCAAGTGACACTAAACTCTCCCATAACCTTGCTCCTTTCCTTGCATCTCTACTTTCAGTGAGTGACACCACCATGCAAACAGTCACTCAGGCCAAAACTTGGCTGTCATCCTGGCTTGTATTGTTCCGTTACCCCTGATCTGATGCCCACAATCAATTGCCAAGCCCTTGTGAATCTACCTTCTGAAAATCATTGGCCTCAGATCATTTCTCCTCTTCCCATGGATGCTACCCTCCTCACTTCCACCCCCCAGTCCACTGGCCACATGGAGCCTTCTGAAGGCAATCTCATCACGGCACTCCCCTGCCTGAGGGCTTTTGTGGTTTCCTGTTGCCCTCCAGATTCAGCTGGGCTCTGCCTACCTCTTCAGCCTCATTTCTTGCTTCTTCTCACCATACTCTGCAAGCCTTGTGGGGAGTATGGGTCATACTTGGGGAGTGTGGGTCAGCCTTGTGGGTCATACTTAGGGAGACCTATAACTGATTTTCCAGACAAAATATATTTGAGAATGGAAGAGGGTGCTGTTAATAATTATTCTGGGACAGTAAGAGAGAACTAGAACTCTCCCAAGGAAAGCGGGAGGTACAGTCAACACAAATCACACTGAGCCTTTAGTTCCTCACACATGATTAGTTTACTTTCATCCACAGACCTTGGGTTTGATGTCCCCTCTTTGCCTTTCTGAGACCTCCACCCCGTCTGTGTGTTCTCCTAGCATCCTGTACCTCACCCATTTAGCATGTCAAACACTCCATTTTAACTGTCTTTTTTTCCCCACCCTCATCTAAGAGAAAAAGAAGAAGTCAGTTTGGATCTGCAGTTACTTTCATGCTTTTACCACTCCCTAAACTGCTTTCTCCAGCACAACCCTGCTCTCTTCTTAAATAAGAGAGAGTAGGTTTCAGGCTTAGATTCATCATGTAAGTGACAGACTCTAGCCAGAAATTTAAAACGTTGTCTTGTTTTCATTTTATTTACTGAGGTTTATCTTCTCTTTATAACAAGTAATGCTGATTTTCTATTTGTGCTAATGACATAGCATTTTCTTTCAAAATGAACTAACTAAAGAACAGGAGTCAGCTGATATAAAAACAATAAAGTAATAATAGCCCTGTTGATACGTAGACAAATTTCATGACAGCTGGTACATCTTCTAAGAATAAGGACATTTTCCCATGAGACAATAAATACCATTATCACCTAAGAAAATTAGCACAGCAAAGTCTGTAACTTTTGATATATTCTAAATATTGACATTTAAAAATAAATCTCCTACATTATTCTCTTAAATGTATCCAGTGGAATCTAAAAACCAAAGGACTTTGATACTCATCACTATCTAGTTTTAAATATTTAAACAAGCTCCTTTTTAGCATTTGAGCCTTTTACATCTTTATTTTCTATCTATTCTGCTTACTCCACAAAATCTTATCCTAATGTATAGTTGTTTATGCTTGAAAATTTTTATTGATCATTGTGGCATGTTCTTCTAACACAAACAAAAGAAATGCACAGATTAAAATTGAATGCTTCCTTTATATCCTATGATCATAAAACTCCAAGTATTAAAAAATTCTTCCTGATTGAGTTATAATTATTATCAGTAGTACACAGATACACTATTAGTGCGTTATTGACTACAATAGCATAATAACATCCCAATAACATATCAATTTCAATATTAGTCAGAAAGTATAAAAAAAAGGTTTTGGAAAGATATCTCCTAAATGGCACGATTGGGGTTCTAACAACGAGTTCCTGTATTCATGGGTGAGTATGACTTATTGCTGGGAAGAGGCCGGGTGCAGCACCAATTCTATTTCTATTTTTTATAGACGCAAATAAAAAATTTCACATATAAAATAAGCAGTTATGGAAGAAGATTTATGATACCAGTTTGAATTCCTTCGCGGTTATATGATAACGATCACATAGTGATATATCACAGAATTTATTTTAATAATGATATATCATTTGCTAGCTCAGTTAGGTCCTCTTCCAATTTTATTAAAAGCAAAGAATTGCAAACAGCCTGAACTGCAGAAGATTTGTTATCCAGCTCTTAGACTTATTTGCTCTCTTGATTTCTTGGAAATATACTGAAAAGTATTTATTAATCTTTATCAAATTATTATTAACAGTACTTATTTTTTCACCTAAAGACATCCTCTTTAACCTTCTATACTTACAAATGAGAAAATAAAAATATTGGGCATTGCAATACACTTTTGCCAATTTGATGTATACATATATTTTTTAATCAGATACAAAGGCTTCAAATGTATTTGTATGAAACCGTAGAGTTATAGATTTTAATTTATGGACAGTGTCCACCATGGTCAAGTTCATCAACCAAATCTACTCGCTTCCTGCCAGAAAACATCTGACTTCATTTTCCAATTCGAGTAGCCATTTCTGTGTCACCTCTCTCATTTCTGATCTAATTCTAAGAAAGAGAGAAAGAGAGATGAGTGGGACCTGGAGCCTTGCAGCCTGCTGCCTGGTGACATAAGGCCTGTGGTGACTCTTTGCTTTGTTCCCGGCCTCAGGAGACTTGCTGTCTTTGATGCATGTTGGGGATGAAGAGGAGAGGATGTTAAGCAGAAATTTTGAATATCTGAATTCAGAACTTCCTTATATGCCCCAAATACCTTGTATCTAAGGCCCCAGTTTGCCCTTAACAGAATGTGTATAACTGGGAGAGACCAGCAGCCCTGCCCGGTGCCTCGCTCTGACATCTGACCCTCTCCCTTTATTTAGGGCCTGAGCCGAGGACCACCTGGGTCAAGTCGCATGGGAAGACTCAGGCCAGGTGAGAGGGCTGAGGTCTGTAGTGAGCCTTGGGTGCCCAGAGGCAGGGAGGTGGCAGAGGGGGACCAACAGGTTGGCAAGAAGCTTCTACTGTAGACCGTGGCCATAGTGGAGATGTGAGTGGGAAATCTGGAATTGGATTGCCTTCAAATTATTGATGGTTGTGGTTACCCTGGGGAGGTTTCTAGTCCCTCCGGGGTGGATGTACCCCTCCCCTCCCAATGGAGCCTGCTGGGCTAGCCAACTAGCTTTGCTGGAGTCTGGGTTGAGGATGAAGTAGGGGAAAGGGGGATAGGAACAGAGGGGGACCAGTGAATGTTCCTGCTGGTCCTGGGTGCCCCAGGCTGTGGTCTCCTGACTCAGCTCTGAATGACTCAGGGAAGCCCTAGGATCCCACCCTCCACTAAGGAAAAGCTTTTGACTCTTCTACTTTCTTGGGAAACTGTCAACATTTTTTAACCATTTTTTTTCCAGTTCTGTTGAGATATAATTGACACACAGCACTGTTTAAATTTAAGGTATGATTTGAGTTACATATCTTGTGAAATGATTGCAACAATAAGTTTAGGTAACACCCATCATCTCATATACATACAAAAAAAAAAGAAAAAAAAATTTTTTTTCCCTGTGCTGAGAACTCTTAGGATTGTCTATAACAGCTTTCACATGTCACATTCAGCAGTGTTAACTACAGTCATCATGTGGTATATTACATCCTTAATACTTATTTACCTATAACTAGAAGTTTGTAACTTTTGACCACCTTCATCTGATTCCCCCTTCCCCCAATCCCTCACCTCTGGTAACCACAAATCTGATCTCTTTTTCTAGAAGTTCATGGTTTTGTTTTTTAAAAAATAAGATGCCGCATATAAGTGAGATCATACAGTATTTGTCTTTCTCTTATTTATTTTGCTTAGCATTATGCGCTCAAGGTCCATGTTGTCACAAATGGCAAGATTTCCTTCCTTTATGGCTGAGTAATTATAGATATATATATATATATATATACATATATACACATATATAATAACTTCTGTTGTGAATAATGTTGCTGTGAACATGGGGGTGCAGATATATCTCTTTGACATAGTGGTTTCATTTCCTTTGGGTATATTTTCAGAAGTGGAAAGCTACCTCATATGGTAGCTCTAGTTTTGGTTTTTTGAGGAACCTCCATACTATTTTCCATAGTGGTTGCACCAATTTACATTCTCACCAACAGTGCACAGAGGTTCCCTTTTCTCCACACCCTCTCTGACACTCATTATCTGTTATCTTTTGGATGACAGTCATTCTGACAGGTGTGAAGCGATCTCTCATTATGGTTTTGATTTGCATTTCCCTGATGATTAATGATATTGGGTACCTTTTCATGAACCCGTTGGCCATTTGCGTGTCTGGAAGAGTGTCTGTTCGTGTCCTTTGCCCACTTTTAATTGGAGTATTTGTTTTTGCTTTTTGTTTTTTTTTGCTGTTGAGTTGTGTGTTTTTTTATATTTTGGATATTAACCCCTTATCAGACATATGGTTTGCAGATCTTTTTTTCCCATTCCATAGGTTGTCTTTTCATTTTATTGATTGTTTCTTTTGCTGTGCAGAAGCTTTTCAGTTCAATGTAGTCCCACTTATTTATTTTTCATTTTGTTCCTTATGCTTTAGGTGTCACATCTAAAAACATCATTGCTAAGACTCATGTCAAGGGCTATAGTCTATGTTTTCTTCTAGGAGTATCATGGTTTCAGATCTTCTGTGTCTTTAATCAAACCATTAACCTTTAATCGAGACTCAGCCAAGGCCATGGGGACAGAGTGGTTTTCACAGAATGCACATTGAGGAACCTCTTGAGTTTCTTCCTTCTGAGAAGGAGACTTTCTAATATATTTGGGGAACTTCTGGCGTGCAATGATCTATTCTGAACCTCCCTGAACCAGTTCTTCAATGAATCTCTTGGTTTCTTAGACTAGGTAAAAGCCAGCCGTCTGTTCCTCTCTCTCAGATCTGCAGTGACACACAGAGCAAAAGGAGGAACTCTTCTGATGTGCCCCTTCTCCCCTTCCCCTCCATTCCTGTCACTTTCCAGTTTGGGTCAAGGAGAGGTCCCAAACCGGTATAATTTGAACAGTTTGCTCCGTTTGAACAGTACACTCATGATTCAATTAAATTTTTTTCCTCATCTGTAGAAATCAGTAGATTTTACTTTTCATCCCCAAATTCCAATTTCAGGTTTTTCTTAAAAAATCAAAATAAAAACAGCATTGTCACATGGCAGTGATTGGCTTGTGCTAAGTAATGCTGTCCTTTTTAGGTGGTAGCATGAGATTTCAGGTTTGCCATAGTCCCTAGCTGACCCTTGACACTTCCTGCCTGTTTCCTGTAGAAATTTGGATTTGTGATCTCTAGATGAAGGTTTATTGTGGTAGTTTGCTCATTTTGCCAATAAATATTAATTGAATACCTATGACGGCTATCCAGACTCACAAAATCCCTGACTGCACGGAGCTTACATTCTAGTGTGGGAAGACAGACCATAAGCAAATAAGTAAATTATAGAAATATGTTGGAAGGTGATTGTTCTATGAAGAAAATACAACGGGAAAGTGGATAGCAAGTGTGGATGGGTGCAATTTTAAAATAGAATGGGCAGGGCAGGGCTCACCAAGACATTTAAATCAAGACTTGAAGGAGGTGAAGGAATACTCCATGCAAATACGGTTTGGGAAGAGCATTCCAGGCAGAGGGAACAGTAAGTGCAAAGGCCCTGAGGCAGTGGGATGTTGTAGAAAGAGCCATGGCTGGGGACGTGGACACTGCTCTGCGCTCTAGGTGATCACTAGCCCCCTCTGAGCATCACTTCTTCATATGAAAATGAAGGTTTGAGTGAGGAGATTTCCAGGGGCGCAATCAGCTCTAACATTTGATGATTTTACAACAAAGCCCTTCCCTTAGGAAAAACAGGAGGCCGTTTGCCAATGCGGATGCGCTTATGGAAATAAACAGTCTTTTATTGATTCTCTGAGGGGAATGGAGTTTGAGAAAGGTGGCTTTCACCCTGGACTTCTCTCACAGGGGAAAGAAAGGTCATGCTGGGGTTTGATGGCTGAAACATGCACCTTCTTGCTCTCTGAGGGCTGAATTTCCAGCATACATGGGGCGCAGATGGGTTGGAAATGAATGGAATTGGCAGAGTTGATCACTATCGTTTTTATTACTGTTCAGTGTTTGACTTCTGCTGTAGCCCAGGCAGACGACAACAGATTGCTGAGCATGACCAAAAGTAGATTATTTCTTATCTGATCATTGTTTGTGTGTATTTGGGGTGACCAAAGGTTTTTAATATTGGAAAGTCAAACAGCATGGACCGTTTCAGCCACCATCAGCTGAGCCTATTATTTGCAGTCCTATTCCCTTAACTTGCCAGTTCTTAAAAAAGAAAAAAAAAAAAAATCAGGCATCAGCAGCTCAGCTTGATAATGTTGGAGGATGAAAGCTGGAGAGAAATACACATCCTTCACAGCTCTTGGGTCCCTTCTGGGAAACTTTGGGTTTAACACACAGTTGCTTTCTTGTGACTTACGTGGTTGAATCCCACAGGAAATGTCCATCATTATGGTTAACTATTCTTTAACCGTGTTATACCGAGGGTTTGGCCACAGCAGGGAGCTAAGTGCCTGGAGGGATTATTTCTGCAACTAGAAAGTTCTTAAAAATACACGGAGAATTATTCTGAGGTTTCTATGATTTGGTTAAAAGTGTTAAAATATTTATATTTTCTGGGGGATGATTGGAAGCTGAGGACCCCATGTTTACATTTGGGAGGTAGGTTAGGGAAGGTAGGTGGGGAGGTGATGAAGAGGAAAGGAAAGTTAAGAAGGGTCTGGGATTTTACTCTACTTGCAAGCCACTCAGTTAGCCCACCACAGTGTTGTGGGTGCTGATGGACTCCTGGTTCAGAGACAAAGAACCTTATTACTTCCTACAGTAGCAGTAGCCACAGTATCAGCATTTGGGGCAGTGCCCTGACCCCATTCCCACAGGGTAATATGAAGCAAGTCAGGTGACACCTAGACATGTAACGGGTTGTGTTACAGGAGGGGCGCCCTGAGCTTAGGGAACTGGAATCTTTTATAATGGGCAGTAAGCATGCCTGCTCTTAGCTCCAGAGGAAGATGTCACTATTCTATGGGCAGACTGGCCCTTTGCTCTGGAGAGAGATAGTCTCTCTACCTTCCAAGACTGTTCTCTATACATCATCCTGAAGCAGATAGGCTGGAATAAAAGCAGTCAGTACCTCTGCTTTCAGTGTGTGCAGAGATGCATGGAGAATTGTCTTCCAGAGATACATTTCTGCTCCAAAGTTGCAATTTCCCCCCTTCCTCCCCAGCTGCCTCAGGTGAGCTCACTCCTGGTTTTGCGTCCTCGTAGTTTTCGCTTTCTAATTTCTAAGGAAATTCAGGCAGATGGATTTCTGCCTGAGCTTAAGGCACAATTCAAGCCTCTTCCTGGGGGTAAAGGCTGAGAAGAATTTTAAAAGTCTTATTCACGTTATGAACAGTGTCTCTCTTTTGCTTTGGTGTTCCTGGCAGGGCTGTTGGACACTCCAACTAGTGGAAAAGTTAATTTCTCATCATCTTTGAACTAGATGGGACTGTGGGTTGTTATCTAGGCCAGTCTTCCTTGACTGAGGCAGGTTTTACATTTGAGGCAACTAAGCTCCTAAAGAATCAACTCTCTTGTTCAAAGTCACTCAGCAAAGATGTGTGGGAATCAGGATTCCAAGACCGATCTATGGAAATGAAGTTTCCTGTAGTTTTCCTCGTAACCAGAGTTCAGACTAGGGGATCCTTTCAGACAGGCTTGACCAAGGAAGAAAGATGAATGGGGGTCCTCAGCAGCTTCAGCAATTCTCAAGAAAGCAGGATGGGACTTCCCTGGCGGTCCAGTGGTTGCGACTCTGCACTTCCACTGCAGGGGGCACAGTTCCCATCCCTGGTTGGAGAACTAAGATCCCACATGCCGTGCAGCGCAGTGCCCCTGAAAAAAAATTAAATTAAAAAAAAATTTTTTTAACAAAAAAAAAAAGAAAGCAGGGTGTGAAAGAGATTACTACTTGACTACTCACTATCCATCCTCTCCTTTTTAAGGATAGAGTTCTATAAATTTGAGAGTGGCAATTTGCCCCATTAAAAAAAACACAAACCATTTGGTAACTTTCCTTGAGGTTGGGGCAGTCAATGAGGTGTGGGTAGAAGTTACTTCCAGCAATTCTTTCAAGGGGACTCACTCAGCTGGCAGGAGACTCTTACCTTTTCCCTGTACCTCCTTCCTGCCCGGAACATGGCTGGGATGACTAGAGCCACAGTGATCGTCTATTAAGGAAACCTTGTAGATGGAAGCATGAGTTAAAGGTGGTGGAGAAGAAACAGAGAAGCCTGGTCCAACGTGAACATCATGAAGCCAACATACTAGCCCTGGATCACCTACCTCTGCACTTCAGGGTGAAAGAAAAAGAATTCCCCCACCTTTTCTCGTCATTGTATTTCCGCATAGCAGAGGCACGTAACTCTGCAGATTTTAGGTGCTTGTTGATACCTAATTTTGATCCTTGAATGTTCGTTGTTGAACCCACTGGTTGGGTTTTTTTTAATTGCAAACAACAGAAGCATTGGCTAATTTTAGAATAAAGGGACTAAGTATCCTTTGAGAACTTTATGGGGTTGTTCATAAGCTTCAAGTGAGGGCTGAAGACCTAGGCCTGGAGCAGATGGGCACCAGGTTGCCCTGGAAGGTCCTGGTAAGCAGGCTCTGCTCATTGATCTTATCAGTGGACCCAAATTTCTTGCCACCTTCCTTGTGTCCTTCTGTCAAGATTCAACATCTAAGAGAAGCAAGGATTTGATTGGCTGAGCCAAGGTCACGTGACTGCTCTAAGCTAACATGGCTGACCTGTACCAAGTTGGTAAGAGGAAGGAGGACAGAGCAGAAGGAGCTTCCTGGGAACACTCCAGCTCCCTCTCTGGGAGGGCAGGCACCTGGATTTATTGTACTATATATAAGGATGGCATCCCAGTGGGGGTCAAAGGCAAGTTCCCACAAGGAAAGCAGAGTGCTGTGCGGAAGGGATACTGCACTGAGTGCCCTACCTCAAAACAAACAAGACAAAACAAAACTGTTCAGGATAGCAGAGGATTTAGACCTTTCTTTGATGAAGTGAATTGGTCAAGATAAAAGGCGGAGATTGTTAGGCCACGAAGGCTTCAGGGATGAGCAGTTCCTGACAAGTCCACCCACCTTGGGAACAAGGGCTTATAAAAATGGCATCATGTAAAAGAGCTCTTTTAATCTTCTGAGTTTATGTAGATGTAAGTGATATCTCATGGTAAAAATACTAACACTTCTATTTCTTTGGCTGGCTCTTCTTCCCTTAATGGGTTGCAGTTTCTAATTCCCACTCATTTGCCCACCATAGCAATTATGGGTCTTGCCTGAGTGCGGGCAAGTCATCTCGTCCTTCACAGTGAAAAGTCAGAACTGCAGAAAAATCAAATACTATTCCCAGGGCTATTCCCAGAAAAATCAAATACTATTCCTCAGACGTTCGAAGTGTGCACATATTATTAGTGAAACATGACTAGAGACTTGGACCTTCAGGGTTCCCACCAGACTTTGGTTTCTTGTTGTGACCATATTGAATATACATCACTGAAAAAGACTTTCAGTAGGAAGGCAAAAGCTCAAGTCTCTCCCTTTCTGGTAACTCTTTAGTGGCATGCCGGGGTCAGGAGAATACAATCCAGCCTCCTCATTCCAGCCAATGAGATCTTTTATGATCTGACCTTGCACTCCTGCACGCTCTCCTCTTTTCCTCTGACTCCACATGTGGCTTCAGCCACTTTGGTCTTCTTTCAGTTTCTGGAGGCTGGTTCCTGCCCATTTGCATTTGCTGCCTGGGAATGCTCGTCCCAGAACTATGCTTGCCTGACTTCTCCTCTGGTCTCAGCTCAGATGTTGCCAGCCCTTAGCGGGGTCTCCAGAGCCCAACTGCCTGGGTTCAGGTCTTGGTTCTATCATGTGCTGGCTGTGTAATATTCAGCAAGCTCTGTGCCTCATTTTGCTCAGCTGTAAGTGGGGATTATGTTATCCTTATATCATAAGGTTGTTTGTGCAGTTGATAGAATTTAGTGTAAGTAAAGCCCTTAGGACAGTGCCTGGGCGCAGTCAGTGCCACATAAGTTATAGCAGCCCCCCACTCCAAGTCACGAACCCTGCTCGGTTTGCTTTACAGCAGTAATCACTGTTTGTGAAGTTACTTCATTTGCTTCTTTACTCTCTGTCTTCCAGGCTATATGCAGGTTGAGTAACTGGAACTACACAGAACTCAAAGTTTCTTCCTTAGATAGGGGAGGATGGATCAAAACTTCCTCAATAGCATCCTCATGTGTCCCATCCCCCCTCTCCCTCCCCGCCCCCCAACCCCGACCCAGAGCCCTGGTTTCCTACCCTGTGTGGTGAAGGGCTGGGACCACATCTGTGGTTCTGTTGTGTATCCAAATCACCCAGGGAGCCTGTGAAAACTAGAGGTGCCCTGTAGAAATCCCATATGATCCCCAAATCTCACTTCTAGGTTTGTATCAAAAAGAATTGAAAGCAGGGTCTTGAAAAGATACTTGCACACTCATGTCAACAGCAGCATTATTCATAATAGCCAAAAGGCAGAAGCAACCTAAATGTCCAGGGACAGATGAATGGATAAACAAAATGTAGTCTACCCATACAATGGAATGTGAGTCAGTCTTAAAAGGGAAGAAAATCCTGTCAAATGCTACAACGTGGATGAGCCTTGAGGACATTATGCTAAGTGAAATAAGCCGGTCATGATAGGAAAAATACTACATTGATTCCATTTATGTGAGGTATCTAAAGTTTACTTCACAGGAACAGAAAGAATAGTGATTACCAGGGGCTGGTTGGGGAGAATGAGGAATTGTTGTTTAGAGTACAGTTTTAGTTTCACAAGATAAAAAAGTTCTGGAGATCTGTTTCATAACAGTGTGGACATATTTAAGACTACAGAACTGTATACTTAAATATGGTTAAAGTGGAAATTTTATGTTATATTTTTTGACCACAGTAAAAATAAATAAACCATGCCGGACCTAGATTCCAAGTAAATAGGTCGGAGCGGGCAGGGCATTTACATTTTAAAACTCTCCCTGGGAGATTCTGACACTCACCAAACTTTAAGAAACACTAGACCGTTTTTTAAGAATGCATCTGTGGTTTGCACTTAGAGCATTTAAACCTTGCACCATTCCTCATATAAAGGCTTAATTAAATGGAGGAAAAAATGATCCCTAAACCCTCCTCATGGGTTCTCTTTCATTTTGCCACGTTAATCTGCTTCTCATCTGTATTTCCATCTCTCTGCCCTCTCTGTCCCAGTGGAGAGGGATACCCTGGGAGCCCGTCCGCCAGGGTGTTTTCCTAGAAGTGTCCACAAGGTGGCAGGCCAGGCACTTGGATTTCGGCCGCCAAGGGTGCGCGCAAACCACAGCCCGGAGCGCCCAGCAGTTCGCCGAAGGGGTGAGGGACCCCAGGACTCTGCACGGTTTGGGGGTGCCTGGAGGAGGTTGTGGGGTTCCCGCTGATGCCCAGCCTAGAACTGAAGCCGGCAGGTCAGTTTCCCGGGAGCAGGCGTGGGTTCGCTGTCAGGGGAAGGCGAGCACTTCCTGTGCCCTCCCCGCAATGAGCGCCGCGCTGCAGCGGGGGTGGGGTGGGGGGGGTGGGGGGGGTGGTGTCGGAGCGTCTCTCCCGGGGAGGCGGGCGTTCGAGTGGGTGCACGTGCGGAGGAGGAATAACGTTCACAAGCTGCTCTGCTTCTTCGGAGGGAGAGCAATGTTTTTGTGATATTTTCTTTCCAATAATTAAAAGGCCGGAGGCGGAATAGATGCTCTGTGTTGTTTGAAAACTCTTATGTGATGGGGGAGGGTGACGCCCGTTAACACGCGCCAGCTGTTGGATATTTAATAGGCATCTTAAAAATATTGATTTGCTGACCCACTTCAGGCCTTGACCCAGCAAGGGGTCACAGGCCACAGCAGTAAATAACTCGGTGAGTGATTTGGTGACACGTTGAGCCGAAAAGTGGAGGACTTTTGACATGATTTTAACGTGCTGTTTGTCTCTCAAGCCAAGACTGTGGCTTTCAGTAGGTACAGAATGTTGGCACGCGAGGAGAAAAATGACATGGAGAAAGCGGTGGGTGCAGCCCAAAGAGCACAGGTTTGGGTTTGGGCAGATGTGGTGGGAGCTGGGGTTCTGGGCAAGTTCTTCGTCCCGTCTAAGGCTCAGTTTCCTCATCTGTGTGACGGGGATAAGAACACCAGCATCATGGGCTGGTAATGAGGAGTAACTGAAATGTGGATTCATTCATTCATCCACTCATGCAACAAACATACATACATTCAAGACCTATATGCCAGGCACGAGCTGGGCACTGAGGGTGCCCAGACAATGAGCCCTGGTCCCTTGCAGTCAGGTGGGGAGACCAACATGTCCATGGAAGTTTTCCATGCAGTAGGAGAAGCACCCCTACCAGAAGTTCACTTGGGGTGCCCTGGGGACCAGGGGACTGGCTAAGGGGTATTTGGGGAAGGAGTAGAGAGAGATTGACATACAAACAGAGGCAGCAGATTTCAATCCAGAGGGCTCCAGCCCAAACACACCTGTAGTTTGGAATGTACAGGGTTAGCCACCATGTTTTTTCTAAAAATGGAATTCTTTACCATCATTTAAAAATGGAGAGATTGCACTCACTTGGAATTCTAGGTTTCCAGCTCCTCTGACAAAAATAGATTTGGCTACATGAAGCCAATATTTCTGCAGGAAACTGTGGTCTGACACTAAGTCGTGGCTGCCTTGAGACAGAGTGTGCACCCCAGTCCCCACCATGCCCAAGTGCTCGCCCAAGTCAACTTGCTTCCCGTGTTCTGACCCTATGGACATTGGAGGTGCAACCTCCACTGTAAGTGTCTAGAACAGTGGCACTCAACGGGTTCTTCATACCTGCTATTTCCTTTCCCTTTTGAGGGCTGAGAGGGCCTCAGAGGCTGCTTCCCCAGCAATGACAGACATCTATGAAGAGCTTAACTAAAGAAGAATGAAGGAAAGAAAACACTCTTTAGTCCGCTGGGTTTTCTGTTTCACTTTGGGGGTCCTCTCACATTCTGGCCATAGCCAGGGGTCTGGTGAACGTCTGGAGGCTGGCTGGAGTTATGGTTGTGTGGAGGCCTTTGATTGTCAGCCAGGCTTGGCTCATTTTAGAGAACCACATGCAAATCCTTCTCCAAAGTACCATTCCCCCAGAAATAATAGTGAACTATTGTAGGGGGGGTGGTGAGCCTAGGGTTCTATAATAACAGCATTTTCATGAAAGAAAAATCACATGCCCACCGTGAGCACAGCTGGGAACATGAAACCTACTATTGAGACATTCTGGTTAAAAGAGAGCATTATCCCATCAGATGGGCCTGTCCGTGGGGGTCTGTGGGAAGCCAGGTGAGAGGGCTTTGCAGGTCCTGCTGGAAATGAGTGGGTAAAAAGCCTCCATCCACCCAAGGATGATTAATCTCAGTCACGGGGCTGTTAGGAAGCCCTGGCCTTCCCTTCCCGGCAGGAGGTGAAAGTGGATAATTCACTGTCACAAAAGGAGCCCAGGGAGTGTGGGATGGGGGGTGGCTAAGTGGAAGAGGGAGGGCGGCAGGAGGCTGCATCATGAGGTCCAGACTCCACACTCAGGTTTCTTCCTTTTGGGGCTTGAGGGTGGAGCCATCTATAGGTGTCAGTGGGTTCCTGTGGTGGCACCATGCTCTGCATGTTCCCACCCTGCTTCAGGAACCAAGAGGTGGGAAGTCAGCTGCAGGTGGAAGGGGGCTGGGATTAAAGAACAGAGAGGGGGCTTCCCTGGTGGCGCAGTGGTTGGGAGTCCGCCTGCCGATGCAGGGGACGCGGGTTCGTGCCCCGGTCCGGAGCCTGTGCTCCGCAACGGGAGAGGCCACAACATTGAGAGGCCCGCGTATCGCAAAAAAAAAAAAAAAAAAGAACAGAGAGAGGGACCAGCAAGTCCTCTATCCTCAGATAAGGGGGAGCAGGCCTGCCCCTTGCCCTTCCTCATATGCTTAACTACCTTTTGTTCTCATTGCATTATCAAACTAAACAAACAAGCCAACCCACCAAAAACCAAAAAAACCACTTTTGCTCTGCAAATAATCACACATACACAGAAGTATAGAGAATAGCATAAACCGAATGGTTCCTGCACATTAGAGTCACTTGGGGATCTTTGAAAAATCCCACTGCCGAGGTAACCTCCCAGACCATTTAACTCACCATCTCTGGGGTTGGAACAGAGGCATCAGTATTTTTGAAGCTCTCTGGCTGGTTTCCATGTACAGACATGTCTGTGACCTCGTCATCCAGCTTCTACAATTATCAGTTAGTAGCCAGTCTTGCTGATCTTGTAGCTCTTGTGTCCTAGGTCCCCAATTTTCCATTGCCCCCCAGATTATTTGAAAGTGAACAGCAGACTTATATCCTCCTTAAATGCTTCAGAATACATTGAGAACCTGAAAACAAAACATAAGCACAATAACATTGTCACTCCAAAAAAATTGTGATTCCCTAGTACCATCTAATATCCTATCTTTGGTACACACTTTAGCTTTTGAGACATTCCTGTGTCTCCTTTATCTCTGATTTTAATTTGATTCCAAAGGGATGAATAATGTCCCCTTCTTTCCATTTTGGAAGTAGTAGAGTTGGTGAAAAGGGCATGAAGTTGACTCACCCCTGGTTACTTGCCCCTTTTCCTCAGTGTGACTCTGTGTTCTCATTCTCTTTGGAGACAGCCCTGCTCACATCTGTGGGCAAGAGGACAGCCAGAGGGGCAGAGATGCTCATATATTCAATGACTGTTGATGACTGTTGATCCGGAGCTCCTGTCTGTCCAGGCACCGTGTTAGGTGCTGGATCACTGGGCCTGTCTTTGTCACCATAATATTCTGTGTAGCACAGAGTCTGGCATATGGTGGGGACTCAAGAACTGTTTAGTTCAGCGATGAAAGTGTGTGTTTTTGTTACCAGGACAGTCAGATGCCCATTGCTGATGGGTTGGGTCCGATTATGCAATATCCCTTTATAAATCACATAGGTGCGAAACTTACACATCGTCCTTCCTTACTTGAGGATCTGAAAACTTTGTTTTCTTTTAAGTAATTTTCATGAGAACATAATGTGGATTCCCCAAATGAGATGAAACAGCTTGGCAGAGTGAAATCTTAGTAGCAGGGAGCAAGGGCAGCCTGAACAGTTGAAATGCAAACCCGCTGGCTAAGCCTCATTTCAGCTGTGAGGTTTCAGCCTTCTCTTTCCAGCGAAGCCTTTTAAAGGGGCGCAAACACGCCACAGAAATTGACCGATTTGAAGTTGACCTTCTTTTATTTTCTTTGCTCAGCCTCTAAGTGAAATGCTTAGGAACAGAACGATAAAACGTTCAGAAGGCAGCTAGTGTCGCCAAGGAAGGTAGTGAGATCTCACTGACCCACACATTTTTTAAAGAAGATTTTTCTGCTTATCACACTTTTATTGTAGAAGATTTGAAAAATATAGGATAAAAGTATGAAGAAATGAAAATCACTTGTATCTTACCATCTAGAAATAACTACCATTATCTACTGGAGATAACTGACCATTTTGGTGTATTTCCTTCTTGTCTTTATTTTTTTTTTTCTATGCCTAAATATAGACTATTTTCTTATTTAATTAGAGTTATTGTTAATTTCTTTAATTTAAATGTACATAGGACTTTATGCTTTTATAAGCCATAAAAAATCTGTTTCCTCCTTTGTTGCTCATTATAATTCAATAAAGGATGTGGGAGGGATCTTAGTCTCATATTACAAGTGAGAAATCAAGGTCCAAAAGGTTAAGTGATTTTTCTCGAGGTCACACAAGTGGTCCAGGTCATTTGTCATCAAGGGGTCTTTCTGTCCTGTCCCAGTCCTCACTGTGTATAGAGGCCTGTCCCATCAGTGGGATAGCCCTGGGATTATTTATGGCTGCGAGACTGACTGTTATTTCTTTCCCCGTCTCCAGAAGGTTTGATTCAGAGGGTAAGGACCCACACACCTCTCGGTACAGTCTAATTATAGATGCTGAGAGGGAAGGTGTAGAAGATAAAGTACCATCATTTATGGGGTAATCCAACCTGCATTCCAGATGACGCACTGTGTTAAGCACCTGTGGACTCTACCTGTCTTTCAACCTCTGACCTCCAAATCCTTACCCACCCATCCGCTCTTCCAAGGGAAGCTGCCCAGCCATTGCCTCTGCTGCCTCACCTGCCAGGCTTAGTGCCAAGGTGCCTGGGCCTTAGCCTCATCGATGTCCCAGGGCTGGATTCTGATTACAGTCTGGTATAAAAAGATGTTCGAGGACAATCAGATGTTCTTCCTCAGGAACTACTAAACATGGGGAAGATTTACCAGTGATTTACTGAGGCAGAGGGTCAGGACAGAGTCACGGCCAAAGCCAAGTGTAAAATGAGATTATGATGGAGCAGGAGATTTGAATATGTTGGCAGAGAGAAAAGAACTGTGTGAATCACAGAGAGAATCAGAACCATGGAGGGGGAGATCAAGAGACCAACCCCACGTTGCTTGTTCCTGGGGTTCCCATGTTCATGTCCAGCCCCTGTGTATCTGACAATAACTATCTTCACCCACCACCTCCCTGGAGGTAACTTGCTTGTCTTTGCAACCAAGCAAGGCAGCCTGCCTGAATGGTCACGAATCCGCAGCCCTATAGACTGGAAGAGACCTTCCAGAAGGCCTTGCTTGCCCTCCCAGTTTTGCAGATGAGAGAGCTTAGGCTGCAGAGGGGAGAGGACTTGCCCACGGTCAGCAGGTCTCCTAAGTCTAATCCAGGTTCCCTACCGTCTCCAGGCCATGTGCTTTCTTGATTTCTTGCATCTCAGCCTCGGCTTCCTGCCATGTCGTTAAACTTGACGGTTGGGCTCATGCTTTTGACATCCATTTCTTCCACTTCCTTTTGCTGTGTATATTGCTAAACACTGAGTAGGTGCTGAATAAGTACTTGTTAACTTGAAGGGGAAGATGCTTTTGGTCAGAGGCAGTGATGGAGGTGGCCATTGATGAAAAGCTCCCTTGACTGATGGCCAGGCTGGCATTTTGGGTGAGTGTGAGACAGGACCCCTTGGCTCCTGTACAGTCACTAGTCTTTGAGGTTGGAGGTGACTCTTCATACTGTGGATTTGCCACAGCACAACTGAACAAAGAGGATGGTTTTTGCTGTGTCTGACAAGGCAGACTCTATCACCAGCAGTGTATAGCCAAGAGAAAGGAGGTTCAGAAAATGTGTGCACATCTGATTAGACTGTATATCTCCTGGGCAAAATTGAATGTGGTACATTATATTTATTGGTTGTTCGGATTCTCCAAATCTTTTTTTAAACAATATAACCAGAATTTAGCTTGACCAGAGTAAGAGAGAGGGAAAATGTAGTTCAGAAATAGTATTTTAGACTGATGTCATCTAAGTCTTCATTCTTTCTCTTTTCTCTAACAAATATTTATTGAGTGCCAATTCTACGCCAGGCATCATTTTAGACACTGGGAATGCAGCAGTGATCCAGGCTTTGAAAAATTCGTGCCTCCCTGGAGCTTGCATTCTGTTGGGGTTGCAAAGGTAATTAAAGGAAATGTGACATGTACTAGTTTGCTAGGGCTGCAAAAATAAAGTATCACAGGATGGCTTAAACAACAGAAATTTATTGTCTCAAAGTCCTGGAGGCTAGAAGTCTGAGACTGTTGGCAGATTTGGTTCCTTCTGGGGCCTCTCTCCTTGGCTTGTGGATGGCCGTCTTCTCCCTGTGTCTTAACATTGTCTCCCCTCTGTCTATGTCTGTGTCCAACTTTCCTCTTCTTAGAAGGACACTAATTATGTTGGATTAGGGCCTACCCCACTTTTAACTTAATTAGCTCTTAAAGACCCTATCAGTGGTTAGGACTCTGCATTTCCATTGCAGGGGGGCCTGGGTTCGATCCCTGGTCGGGGAACTAAGATCCCGCAAGCTGTGTGGCGTGGCCAAAAAAAAGACCCTATCTCCAAATGCAGTCACATTCTGAGGTACTGGCCATTAGAGCTTCAACATATGAATTATAGGAAGGATACAATTCAGCCCATAGTATGGCATAAATAAAAAAGTGATATTGATGCATGATGACTCAGCAATTTAAAGCATAAAGGTTTTGATGCTTTTCCAAACTGGAGAAGGATCGCTTGTCCACCCATGATGCCTATGGTCAGTGCTGGCTTAGAGCGAAGGCTGACCTCGGGCAGCAAAGTGATCTGGAGTGATGCATTGAGTTATCCTCAGTGAAACTAAGCAGGCCATGTGAGAATTAAACTACTGATCTGGACTTAATTAATACGAAAGTCTAAACAACTGAGAAAGAGGCCCAGACCCCCTATCCCCACACACATATATTTAACATATCTTGCTGGAAATAAGTAAATTTATTTTCATAAACAATGACTCAGGGAGAAACTGCAGCCATTCCCCATGGAAGCATTAAAGCCGTTTATTTTTTCCCTTTAATCAGCTCCTGTTTTCTTAATGGGATTGGTGTGTGTGTGGTTCCTGCTGCTTTATGTACTTTGTTGCCGTGTGGCTCATCGGTTTCTCTTTTCTTTTATGCTTTTGTGGTTTTACTAAACAAATGACCTTTTGTGTCACAGTGAGCTCCTGGATCTCCATATGCTGATGAGCATAAATCCACCCAATCTGGAGCTCTTTGCTATGGAAGATTCAGTTTGGCTTTTGAAATAAGATAAAAGTGCTGAAATCGTTAGTCAAACACATAGGAGAAGGGCTCCTGGTTCTCCCGGGGCTTCGATGCAACAGATGCCTGCTTGAGCAGTGGAGTGTGGGTTTGGTCAGTCTGTCAAATTGGAAAACCCATCCATCTGCTAGTCTGAGAACGGAGACTTCTCTCATGGGCACACTGGGACTAATTTGTTAGTAAAGAGCTCTGCAGGCCACTGAGTCCCAGGGAGAGTTGGTGAAGCAATAAGAAGGGCGCAAAAGCTGTGTTAATTTTTTTCCAGAGCGACCAGTTGAAAAAGGAAGGATTTAGATAAACAGGGGAAACAGTTGGGTTGACCTGAGGCCTGATTAGGAAGAGAGGGTTTTCTTTGTGATTTCTTTGCTCTTCTTTTTTATTGCCTTAAGAAATCTTGGTAGGAACTTCTATGTCCATCGACTGATTCCCTTGTTTCTGTATTTGTTAATTTACTGAATACCCACTAGGTAACAGGGCCTGGGATAACATATGATACTTTCCTTCAAAAAGCCTGTGGTAGGGAGGTGGCAAGATGGCAGAATAGAAGACCCCAGCCAACATCCCTCAAAAAGATCAATAATTAGACAGCTATCCAAGAACAGAAACAGCTTGGGAGAGCTCTGGAGTCCACGTAAGAAACTCCAGCAATATAGTAGAGCAAAAAACCCAGAGAATAACCACAGAAAAAGAGAAGGAACAATAGTTTCATTTTGCCTGCATCATCCCATCCCCCAGCCTGGCCCTGCTCCCCTTCTAGAAAGAGTTCCCCTTGCCAGGAAAGGGAGAGTGGGGTGAGTGACCAGATTTCAGGATACTACACAAAGGACGGGCCTCGATTTCACTCCACCCAGGAACTGGCAAAGCTGAGATGTATAAAGATGGCTGGGGGCAAGGAAGAAGAACCGTGGCTGCCAATATCGGCCACACAGCAGGAGTGACTGTGGTTCCCAGTGACTCGCTCTGCGGAGGACCCCGACGGCTTTCACCACTGAAGAAGCCAGCACGCCCCCTGCAGATGTCACTGGTTTTCACCCCACAGGTATTGGCATTCACTAGCCTGAGTCCCTTGCTGTTCATTACCTCTCCCCCATCCCCTGGTCGCCTCTGGTGCCTGGGACCTGCACTGGCAGCTAGTCCCAGCCTCTGTGTTGCACACATGTGAGACAGCAGCCTAGGTCCCCATGGCTGACCTCACTGACGTGTGTGTGCTCGGTGCTGGCTTCTCCAATGTGCGCTTGCACACCACTGGCCTGACTCCCATTGCTGGCCTCCACTGCTGTGTGCATCTGTGGCGAGACCCTGCAGCCACGAAAGTGCACATTGACAGCCAAGGCTCCCACAGCTGCTGTGGGCCCAGATCCAGCCCTGTCTCCTGTCACTGGCCTGCACCACGGGGTTCACCACCGCTAGCCCCTTCAGCTGTGCACGTGTACCCTGCTGGCCTGACTCTCATTACCAGCCTCCACTGCTGTGCTCGTGCCTGTGGTGAGACCCTGCAGCCACAGGAGTGCACACTGACAGTCAGGGCCCCTGCAGCTGCTAGTGCACACGCAGTTGGCCCTGATCCTTGCTGCTGACCAAGGCCCTTGCCGCTGTGTGTGTGTGCATCAGCTCCTGACATTACACTGGCACCTGCAGCTGGGTCCTGCAGCTGAGGGTATGCACACCACCTGCTCTAGCCACTGCTGCTGCCGGCCCTGGTCCCCAGCTGCTGGACCTGGAGGTGCTGCTGAGGACCCCAACAGCCCTTGCAGCCACTGTGGACCACCACAGAGCTCACCAGACACCACACAGTTGTAAATGTTGTGGACCTCAGTGGCTGCGCCACTGAGACATCATGCCCTTCTGTATCTGGAGATGCCACGCGGCCCACCACTTGATGCCCTGCACCACTTGACCTAGGATCACAGCACACTCCAGTGTGTCCCCATCTGCAGATGAAGTGCTTTCCTTACTGAAGTCAGTCCATAAAGGCTGGAATTTTTCTGGATTATTTCAGATGTGCAGACAGCTACACCAGACTATGAAGAATGAGGGAGACACATCTCCACCAAAGGAATATGGTAAACCTCCAGTCATTGGCCTCAAAGAATAGAGATCCAGGAATTGCCCAACAAAGTTATCAAAATAATTGTTCCAAAGATGCTCTTTGAGAACACAGGTGAACAATTTAATGAAATCGGGAAAACAATGCAAGGACAAAATGAGACGTTCAACAAAGAGATAGAAAACAAAAAAGAACCAAACAGAAATCTGGAGCTGAAGAATACAATGATAGTTCAATAGAATTGAACTATCTATTGAAGAATTCAGTAGAAATCTTTAACAGAAGACTGGACCAAGCAGAGGAAAAACATCAGTGAACTTGAAGACAGAGCATTTGAAATTATCCAGTCAGAGGAGCTAAAAGAAACAAGAGTGAAAAAAAGAAGGCTACAGAATTTATGAGACGCCATTAAGAGAAACAATCTAAGCATCTTTGGAGTCCCAAAGGGGAGGAGAGTGAGAAAGGGGCAAAAAGCTTACTTAAAGAAATAATGGCTGAGAACATAGCAAACTTGGGAAGAGATATGTACATCCAAGTTCATAAAGCTAATATGTTATCCCAGAATTTCAATCCAAAATGATCTTTCTCTAAGACACATTATAGTAAAACTGTCTAAAATCAAAGACAAAGAGGGAATTTTAAAATCAGCAATAGAAAAAATATTTCTCTCATACAAAGGAAACCCCATAAAGATATCAGTGAATTTCCCAGCAGAAACCTTGCAGATTAGGAGAGAGTGGGATGATATATTCAAAGTGCTGAAATAAGAAAACTGCCAACTGAAATACTTTATCCAGCAAAGTTGCCCATCAGAAATGAAGGCAAGATAAAGACTTTGCCAAACAACAAAAACTGAGGGAGTACATCACCATTATATAATATCTACCTCACAAGAAATGCTGAAAAGAGTTCTTCAAACTGAAACAAAAACATGCCAATTAGTAACATAAAAACTTATGGAAATATACAACATACTGGTAAATATAAGATCAGATTTAAAGTACTCTAAAGTGATAAATATATAGTCAGGTTTAAAATACTCTAATACTGTCATAAGATGGTGTGTTACCACTTAACTCTTGTATAAGCTTAAAGGACAAAATTATTAAAAATAGCTATAGCTACGAAATTGTTCATGGATACACAATATAAAAAGATGTAAATTGTGACAACAAAAATATATAAAAAAAATAAAAATTATTAAAAATAGCTATAGCTACGAAATTGTTCATGGATACACAATATAAAAAGATGTAAATTGTGACAACAAAAATATAAAATAGTTTGTGACCCCCAAAATAATGTTGGGGGTTAGTGAAAGGGTAAGGTTTTATTTTTATTATAATTGAAGTTAAGTTTTATCAGCTTAAAATAGACTGTAATATCTATAAAATGTTTCAAATAAGCCTCAGGGTAACCACAAAAGAAAAACCTGTAGTAGATACACACAAAATAAAGACAAGGGAATCAAAGTATGCCACTATGGAAAATCATCAATTCATAAAGAAAGAAAGCAAGAGAGGAAGAAAGGAAGAAAGGAGCTATAAAACAGCCAGAACATAATTAACAAGATGACAATAGTAAGTACTTACCTATCAATAATTACTTTAAAAGTAAATGGATTAAATTCTCTAATAAAAAGAAATAGAGTGGCTGAATGGATAAAAATCAGGACTCAACTATATGCTGCTTACAGGACACTCACTTTAGCTTCAAGGACACACATAGGCTGAAAGGGAAGGGATGGAAAAAGATATTCCATGCAAATAGAAACCAAAAAGGAGAAGAGGTGGTTATACTTATATCAGACAAAATAGACTTTAGATCAAAAGCTAACAAGAAAAGAAGATGGTAATTATAGATAAAGATAAAGGAAGGGGTCAATTCATCAAGAGGCTCGAGCCTCAGTGAGCCACAGCTCCTAGTCAACCATGTGATCACAAGGGTAAACAACTGTTATACTTACAACCATTCTGTACCCATACAATCATTCTGTTTTTCATTGTCAGTACAGTAGTCAGTAAAGTACATGAGATATTCAACAGTGTATTATAAATTAGGCTTTATGTTAGATGATTTTGCTCAACTGTAGACTAATGTAAGTGTTCTGAGTGTGTTTAATATAGGCTAGACTAAGCTATGATGTTTGATAGGGCAGGTGTTTTAAATGCATATTTGACTTATGATATTTTCAGTTTATGATGGGTTTATCAAGATGTAACCCCATCATAACTTGAGGAATATCTGTATCTTATAAGGGGTCAATATAATATATATAAAGAAACTCTTGCAACTCAATAGCAAAAAACCAAATAACCCAGTAAAAAATGGGCAGAGGACCTGAACAGACATTTTTCCAGAGAAGGCATCCAAATGGCCAAGAGCTACATGAAAAGATGCTCAACATCACTAATTATCAGGGATACACAAATCAAAACCACAATGCGAAATCACCTCACACCTGTTAGAATGGCTATTATCAAAAAGATAGGAGATAAATGCTGGCAAGTATTTTTGAGAAAAGAACCCTGGTGCACTGTTGGTGAGAATATAAATTGGTGGAACCACTATGGAAAACAGTATGGAGGGTCCTCAAAAAATTAAAAATAGAACTGCCACAGGATCCATTGATCCCACTTCTGGGTATTTATCCAAAGGAAATGAAATTAATATCTTGAAGAGATATCTGCTTTCCCAGGTTCATTGCATTATTCACAATAGCCAACAAATGGAAATCACCCATGTGTGTGTTGACACATGAATGGATAAAGAAAAAGAAAACATATGTGTATATAACTTGCCTGCATGGTTTTAGGAGCTTCATAACTGGTTTTTCCACCTCTAATACCTTGCCTCTTAAGTTGGCCTCCACAACCAGGCTTATCTTTCCCAACTATAGGTAAGACCATACTTCTACCCTCTTAGAGTCTTATCAGTGGCTCCCCATTGGCTAGAGTTTGGATTCCTCAGCTTGGCAATTCTATCATTCCCCCAGCTGGCCCTGCCCCGTCTTCCATCAGACTCTGCTGTCGTCAGCTAGAGCATGTGTACCCTTTCACATCTCTATGCCTTGGCTCGTATGATTTCTTCATCTTGAAAATCTTCTCCCTGCCTCATCTGTCTCTTGAAATATTTTTTTATCCTTTAAGCCTCAGTTCAAGTTCCACCATCTTTATGAAATCTTTGTTGATATCTAGTCAGAGTTAACTGTTCTTCCTTACTGTAATTTATAGCTCTGCTTTAGGTTCTGCTGTAGAGTTGGTGCTTATATTCTAACTCTCTCCAGATTGCAAGCTTTTGAGTTCAGCAGGTATCGTAGCTTATTTTTCTCTGTATGTAGCCTAGTGATTAGCATGTATTAGTATGTAATTCTACACACAAATTAAGTGTTCAGTAAGGGCTTACTAGGTGAACAACTGTCATCAGGCTATTGGATGGTTCCCCTGGGAGGTCCCTTCATCAACCTTAAGCTCCTCATGTCCCAATCTGAGATCATGAGTTCTAGCCACCCCCAAATTGGCTCTCCTTCGCAACTTTCCTAGTTCTGTCAGTTGCCACTTAGTATCTGGGGCCCCAAACCTCAGCCATCCTTGATTTTTCTCTCTATTCTCCCATAATACGTGTTAATCTCTAGGCCTTGCAGATTTTACACAAGATATGATAAATATTTGTGCTTTTCTCTCTGATAAACCTGGCCCTTCTCACTTCATGCTCAGTTTATCTTAGTAGAATTTTAGCTGGTCTCTCTTGGGGTCCATCTTCATAGAAGTGGTTGAGCGTAGCTGTGTGCTGAGCCAGCCATAGAACAAAAAACATAGACAAAGCTCTTTAAGGACCATGAAACATGTCTACATTTCAGTGATCACAGTCAGGGCTTCACTATCAAAAAGTAGTTTTTATAAAGTTTTTGTCTTCTCACAAAAGCAATACAAAAGCACTGTAGAAAAATGTTAAAATATCAACAGGAAAAAAGGAAGAAAAGAATGATATAAAATCCTACCATTGTACATTTTCTTTTTCTTTTTTTTTTTTTTTGCGGTACGCGGGCCTCCCACCGTTGTGGCCTCTCCCGTTGTGGAGCACAGGCTCCGGACGCGCAGCCTCAGCGGCCATGGCTCACGGGCCCAGCCGCTCCGCGGCATGTGGGATCTTCCCGGACCGGGGCACGAACCCGCGTCCCCTGCATCGGCAGGCGGACTCTCAACCACTGCGCCACCAGGGAAGCCCTACCATTGTACATTTTGATGTATCTCCCACTATTTGTTTTTGGCGTGCATGTATGTGTTGTGGGTACATGTGTGCCTGTGTATGTGCGTGTCCTTCAGGTTAGGGTTACATTTGGCTTTAAGTGATAGAAAACCCAACTGAAAATGTCTTAAACAAATAGACATTTATTTGTCTCTCGCAAGAGATCTGTAGAGAGCAGGTATTTGGCAGGTTCTGGGGCTCGTGACGTAGTGCTGGATTCTGTGCAATTCCCTTGGCCGTTTGCTCACGAATTGAAGGCGGTGGCTGCAGTTGTAGCCGCGTCAGCTGCGTTTACTGCAGGAGTGAGGCAGAAGGGGAAAGGCAGCACTTGCAGACATTTGGATGTGTTTCATGGGTCAGAACTCTGTCACGTGACCGTTCCAAGCTCCAGGTCAGGCTGTGAATATGAACACTTGGCTTTTTTACCTTCCCTGTACAGCAGGCAAGAGTGAGAGGCCTAACGTTGGTGTTGGGTGGATTGAACTGCGGTATCTGCCACATAGACAATGAAATTTATGGCTCCAAAGGTATATCACCTAAAGAAAGCTTTGTAGAATTAAAGCTTTGTTGCTCTGTCGATAGCAGCAATGATACACGGCTTTTATTACATGTGGAACAAACCTGACTTTGGGATATAATCCAATGTAGCTTTATTTTGACCTCTCATTGCCCCTTTAAGTTTTATTGGGTGGACTGAGGGATGAATTTCCCTTGCCTGTGATAAAAATTTGGGCAGGTCCGTGGCTCTTCTGTTCTCTCTTAGGCAGCAGACCATCCAATGGTTATGTTAGTTGCAAACAAATTTCAGAAATTAGAATATCCAGACCCCAGCAATAATCAAATCTCTGAATTTAATTAATGTGATTGTGGGCTTCCTGCAGCTGGGCCCTCACTGTGGCTGACCCCTTGGTAGAGCAGATGCATATCCTTCTGTCTGCCCCTATAACTGCTATTACTGACCACTGGGTGGAGGGGGTGGGGGGGAGGAGAGACAGGAGAGCTCTTCCTTGAACTGCCATTTGCTCCACACTCCCAGGCCTGGCAGATATTTTTAGCTGACTCTTTCTTTGATGCGCTGGTGGGCTGCTTGGAAACGCCTCTGCCTGGGAATCCCCCTGCAGCTCTCTAGGTGCAGACTGTGCAATTCCCCCCTTCCTTGCTGCTCTCATCCTGGTTTTCTGATGTTGTCCACACACTGTCTCACTGTTGGAGGCCTCACGCCCCACCCCCAGGAGGACTTTTGGCAGGTTTTAAAATGGACCCAGGCTGGCTTTCTTTCATGGTCTGCATCTCATTCCTGTAAACCCTGAGGGTTCAGGCCCGTCCCAGCTGTACGCCCTTCTCCTACTGCCATGTGCTGACTAGATTTCTCTACAGTGTACAATGTCCCTTAAGTATGGGGACCATCTCCATACTCCTTCAATGGCCCAATGGCAGCCCCCTCCCTAGGCTTGAGGTGACAGAAAGCACATCCTTCCCCTTACATGGCAGTGTAGGGTGGGACTCACAGCATCTCAAAAATTCTCTTCAAAGCAGTCGATTCACAAATTCCCCCTTCATCCACTCTCTTAAAATTTTATACTCCCAAAGCAGATAAAGGCCTCTGGGTGAGGGACTCAAGAGTTAGGAAACTAGTTCCTAACCATTTCCTATAAAGTCTGCATTGGAGGTTTGTCTTAGTCTGGGCTGCTATCACAGAATGCCATTGATTGGGGGGCATGTAAACAACACAGATTTATATCTCACACTTAGATGGATGGGAAGTCCCACAATCAAGGTGCTGACAGATTTGGTGTCTGGTGAGGACCTGCCTTCTGGTTTACAGATGGTGGTTCTCTCTGTGTCCTCACATGGCAGGGGGAGATGGGAACTCTCTGGGGTCTCTTTTACGAGGGCACTAATCCCATTTGTGAGGTCTGTGCCTTCATGACCTAATCACCTCCCAAAGACCCCACCTTCAAACACCATCATGTTGTGGGTTAGGATTTCAACATACATGAATTTGAGGGGACTTAAACATTCAGTCCTTAGCAAGCCTGTTCTGTGCTCACACTGCTGTCTGATATCTGTGGTACTGGCATCTCAGTTGGAACGGACAGAATTGCAGGCTTGCCTCTTCTTCCAGGTGAATGCAAGAGCTGTATATCTGGTGAACCTCCCCTCAAGGCTTCTCTAAGGTCTAGACAAAGACGATTCCTGCTCTCTCTGGAGCTGAAAAAATAAAAAGCCAGCAACTGTCCTAGTAGAAATAAGTATGTATCATGATTTCTGTAATCCACATGGCTGTGAGAGCTGAAAATTGGCTTGTATAAGAGGTTAGGCAAATTCTTGCTAAGGAGTCTAATGCTGTGAACTGTCGCCGTCTATTTAAACTTCACAGGGAGTGCCTTGTGGAGGGGCAGCTGGACTTGCTCTGTTTTTCAGAGAACAGAGCCCGATGGCTTCTCACACTTAGGGCTGTCCAAAAGCAAATGCAGGGGCTGCTCGTGATAGCCAGGTGTCGGACGATGTGCTGAAAGCCCAGTAGCTGGTCTCTGCATCCCAAAGAAAGATGTGATCTGGTTACAAGATCAGTGGCCCTGCTTTATGGCAACTCCTGCAAAGTTCCTACTGTTGAGTTTGGGGAACGTCCTCCACACTGGACAAAATGCTGCCTCTAGGACCTGGTGGCTGGCTTCCTGCCAGGGACACGGCGGGTGGGGAAAGACAACCTGTGTGGTGGAGGGCTGAAATTGTCTGTGTGTGTGTTAGGTCATATCCTGTTCCCTTTCCAGAAATCCTGGCTTATTCTCCCTCCATCCATGCAGCTTAACCATCTTCGGAGCCTTAGCTCAAATGCCCCTCTTCCATGAAGCCTGGAAACCATCTCTCCTTGAGGTCGTGCAGCAGTGCTGCTATCTCCTTGCTTGCAATCCTGTTGTGGTTCCTGTGTGGTGACATCTCTGCTGTTACCTTATACGCCTTTTGGGAAGGGCTGATGATGCCCACATGAAAGAGAAGAGCCCCAGAGAATTCTAATGAGAGACAAGCCATAAGAAGCTACATGGGGCCAAGACTCTCCGCTGTAGAATTCATCTTTGTTGAATAATTGAGCCCTGTCCATCTGAGATTACTGATTACTCCTTTCATTTCTTTACTTTCAACACAGGTTAACTGAGCACTGACAGTGTGTCAGGCCCATGCCTAGGCCCCAGGGCACTTTAGGAAGGGCTGTGGTCCTTGTCTCTCCAAGAACCCAGTCTCGGGGGAAGCCTGGCCCGTGTGTGCATGTAATAAGGTGGAGAATGCCATTCATTCAGGTCTAGGGGGAGCCTTCTGGCAAGATGAGCACTCAGAAGCTCAAGATGGGCAGCCCTTCCCCAGGGGATGGGTGTGGCAAGGAGGCTCTCCCATCATAAGCAAGGGTGCTGGAGCAGAGGAGGCTGGTGTGCAGGGGGATGGATAATACAGCAGGGAGGGCAGTGAGAGGAGAGATTTTTGGCAACTGCTGTGAGTGGGAAGCTTTGAGGAGAGGGACAGATGTCTAAACAGGATGTTTTTCTGTGGATTGTGTCATGTAATCCTCACCTCCCACCAGCAGTGTCCTTTAAGGAAAATATGGCAGATTTGGGGAATGACAAGTACTCTTCACAGTGGCGAAGGGAGGTGAGGTTGACCAGATGGCCTGGCAGCTCACCTATGTTTTGACGTCCATACCACAACCCCTATTTCTCCTTTTACCCTTTGGTTAGAATACGCTTTTAGCAAAATTTATGCATTCTAAATAATTTTTGTTTAACTATTTAATCTGTTTAGTATGTTCCATTAGCTAATATTACTTACTTTTGTCTTTTTAAAAAATAATATTTATTGTATTATCTGTTTTTTATGATGTAATCTTACTGTTTATTTTATTTTGGCCACCTTTTCTAGTTCTAATGTTTTACGTGTGCACTGTTCAACTTATCACATTTATTTTCCAGCGTGTTTTGATTTTGCTGGTATTTACTCTAGCATGTTTTAAGCTAATGTTTACTTATGGTTTTTACTTTCCCAAAACTGTTTCAGATAAATAAGCTAAAAGCTTCTTTTACCTTATTACTATCACGGGTAGCTGTGCTGATGTCTGGCCTCCTGTTCTACCTGCCTTTTCTCCCTCCCACAGTCCCTGGCAGAGTGGGTGGCCTTAAATCTTTACCAGGAAAATGATTGAATGCATGATTCACTCATGTCAGGTCAATCACTGGGTCCTGGCCATACTACTTCCTGAACATTTAAAATCCATCCCTTCATCCCCTCTGCTACTCTGTTGTACAGGCCACCACCATCTTTCAGCTGGGTCCCCACACAAACTCCTCCTGTCTTTTCTCTTCTTCTCTCCAGTTTACTCTCCATCCTGCAGCACTGTGATATTTTTAAAATGGAGAAAAAGAGTATACAAACGTGCTCCCACGTATTTTTGGCTAATGAGTTAGGATATATAGCCTTTTTTTAAATTGCAAGAATTAAATATACATGCTTCCGATGTTTAAAAATAATTCATGTTAGTTTTAAAAAGGTATTTCTACCATGGAAAATTTCAAACCCAGATGAAAGTAGAGTGAATAGTATAATGAACCTCCATGTACCCATCACCTGCCTTCAAGAGTTATTAACACTTTCCATTACCAACAGTTCACCATTTTCTCATCAATCCCTCTTTTTGTTTTTATTTTATTTTTATTTTTTTTTTACGGTACGCGGGCCTCTCACTGTTGTGGCCTCTCCCGTTGCGGAGCATAGGCTCGGGACGCGCAGGCTCAGTGGCCATGGCTCACAGGCCCAGCCGCTCCGCGACATGTGGGATCTTCCCGGACGGGGGCATGAACCCGCGTCCCCTGCATCGGCAGGCGGACTCTCAACCACTGCGCCACCAGGGAAGCCCTCTTCGTATATTTTAGATCTGGTTTCAAGGTCCCAAACTCTGGTCCTGACTCCCCTTCTTTGACTCCTCTTCCTACTGCCTTTCCCACCTGTAACACACCATACTCTCTTGCCATAGAATTAATTACATTCTTTTGTAATTGCCTTGTTTACATATTTATTTTCCTCCTAGACTCCGAGTTCCTTGCAGATAGGATATTTATGTCCCCCCTTTACTTTTAATTATGACAAATATAGAATGAATAGGTAGTTGACCTCATCCTCGGGGACATTCTGGCTGCCGGGAATTGGGATGCTTCTGACACCCCTCTCTCACCCATTCTTTGTGCATGTCACCATTCATTGTCCTTCACATGTCACCATTTACTGCACTCAGCCTGGGACACCTTTGGTGAGAAGTGAGGGCAAGCCAGAGCATCCATGGATCTACCCTCCCTGCTTTTCTTTCGAGCTGGGGACTTTCTGAGGCATGAGAAGCCTGTGGGGTCCCCACGGCGTGGGCTGCTCTGTGCCAGTGCCCCATCCTTGTCCTGGGACCTGGGGACTGGGGAGCACAGGCTGGGTCTGCAGGTGGAGAAGGTGACAGGCAGAGTTACGGGCTGGCTCCTCACATGAATGTCCAAGGCTGCCCTCTGGAAGTCGGTCAGCAAGTCTGACAAACAGCTCATCAGTCTCCATGGAACGGCTTTTTGTTAGAGGCATAAACGTACTGTTTGCCACATTGGCCTTTGTGTAAGAACAGAGCGTGTTCTTCAGTAGGGCTGTGTCTTATTCGTTTGCCTTGCACACATTCATATGGGGATGGATTAGCCCAGTAAATGGTCTCTCTGCTTCTCCAAGGTAGGGCAGACATTTTCCACCTGCACGTAATCTCTTTTCTGAGAATATTGTCCAAAAACTAGGTCATCTATTGTAAAGGAAATTAGGCAGTAATTAAATTTAACTGGAAGTTACAGTATTGGTATTTCATTTTAGAGGGAGTGTGCCTCCCTAATGACTTTATTGCTACAGTTATGTGGGCTATTTATTTATTTTTTTTGACAAGGTGTAGTGGAAAAGGTTGTATTTAATAAGTTAGATGATAGTTTCTGGACTTGAATTTTTTAAAAAAATTTTTATTGAAGTATAGTTGATCTACAATGTTGTGTTAATTTTCTGTACAGCAAAGTGATTCAGTTATACATATATATATACATTCTTTTTTATATTATTTTCCATTATGGTTTATCACAGGATATTGAATATAGTTCTGTGTGCTCTACAGAAGGACCTTGTTGTTTATCCATTTTATACACAATAGTTTACATCTGCTGATCCCAAACTCCCAGTCCTTCCCTCCCCAACACACCCTGCCGCCAGCAACCACAAGTCTGTCCTCTATGTCTCTGAGTCTGTTTCTGTTTCGTAGATATGTTGATTTGTGTCATAGTTGAGATTCCACTTATAGGTGATATCATATGGTATTTGTCTTTCTCTTTCTGGACTTGAATTCTTAATGGGCAGAGTCTCACCTTCAAAGGTGAGCTCTGTTTCTTTGTCCCCTTTTCAGGTCAACCTGACAGAAGCCAACTCAGTTCCCCTGCACGGTCGTTTGGTTCAGCTGCTTCAGGATGGGATATCTTTTGGCAAATGAGCCATGTAGACAGACGAGACCAGGCTAAGAAAAAACAGCTGTTTTGGGTGGGTTCTTTTCACGTATGCAGTCAATTGTCACAGCTGGCTGGGGTAGTAGTGACCTCTTACTATCTCCCCTCATTATTTTCCAATTGGAAAGGGCTCAGAGAGGTGAGTCCTGCAGAAGGCCAGCCTGCTAGGTGGGTGGCAGAGCTGGTGGGAGGACCCAGGTTCTGCTACTCTATGTTCAAGCACTTGCCACCTTCCCATGGTGGGGCCTGAGGTCAGGGCAGCCGGAGAGGGTTGGGCACCATCATGCCCGTAGGAAATGCTGAGTGAGTGTTTGCTGAGTGAAAGGACCACCTTGGAACAGCCTGGCTGCATCCTCCACATGTGGATTATGTGGCCTCCTCACACTTCCTTTAGACCTAAGGTCCACTTAGATCACCCATAATGACCATCCGTTAGCTCGTCCATTAGGTCATCCGTTACATCGCCTGGGCAGCAGTCCCAAAGTGCTCGGGACTCACAACTTGCTTTCCACCCTGTCCTTCCTCCAGAATTCTTTGATCCCAGGCATCCTCTTCTAGCTTCCTCTGCTCAAACACTCTAGACAAATCAACCACGTAAAGACCACTGGGTACCCAAAGGTACCCAATCCCATTTTCCTGCGGTTTCTTCACTGGAGGCCATTATCATTAGTGTTTGTGAGGAAAACCTATCATTAAAAACTTGCTATGCTCCTTAAAAAAGTTATTTATTTCTTCTGAAGGCGCACAAACATGGTTCAATGCCCCTTTCCTAATAAATACTTTTCTTGCTGACTACCGCTTCTTCAACTAGACAGTGGAGGGGACTGGGCAGCCCACCCAGTGAGTTGTTCTGTGTCTTTGTGTGGAAGTTGCCAGCTTCACATGGGGACCTCGCCAAGGAGGATGACACAGGGATTGTGTCTCAAAGCCCCATCTTGCTCTGTACACATGAGGTTCTGGTAGAGCTGGACAATTTTCATAAACAAGGGGAAAACCATAAGTAGCAAAGTAATACCTCAGCTCCAGAGATTCCTTAAAGAGCAAAGAAGCGGTTAATAAGGAAGCCAAGTACAATGGATCCGTATATAACCTGCTCCCACATTCTGTCAATATATAATTACCACATATTTTCCAATCTGCCCCTGGGAGACATGCTAGGTAAAATAGATTGAGAAGAAAATAAAGATGCTTGCTGTACAATATATTAGGTTGATACATGTTAATGCTTGAGCAGACTCCTTGCAGGATGACTGGAAGGCCCCGGATGCTCTCAGTACAGACAAAGCAAAGTGACTGTTTAAGCTCTTTGTTCTTTTAAATACATACAGGCCTGTGCAGTGTGCAGACCATGTCAAACTATTAAGGCTCCCTGTCTTAGGGGTAGGAGGTCTTGCTAGACTTGACCAAGGGAAGCCCTAGTTATGTGGAAAAATGGTTTGTCTCCATCTGCCCCCAATGCCAGGGGCAGCAATTGACCATTTTTCTCCCATGTTGAGTTTGCCAGGGGCCTTGGGAGGGGCCCTGTGGTGCTGGAGTTAGTGTCATGCAGGTTACACCAGCCTAAACTGTCTCCAAATTCTGTTTTCCCCTCTTTCTTCTTCCTTACTGGGAAAGAAAAAGAATATTTGGAAAATGGAAATAGAATACAAATATAGTCACCTAGAATCCCACTATTTTACTTTTTTTTCTTCTTTTCGCTTTTTGCATATTATGTTTTAGCTTTGTTCTCATAAAAAATAATATACATATGTTTTTATAGTTACAATTAGTGTCCATATACTTTTTGGAATTCTGATCTTTTTTTCCCCACATAATCACATTTCCCCCATGTTTTACCCAGATTTCACACTAGTCATCATAAAGTTAGGCTGCCTGTCATTTCATCATGATGGTATATCAGAATTTAAGTAAGCACAGATATGTCTATGAGGTGCCCAGCACAGTGACTCTTGTTTATGTATTAATTAATTTGTTTGTTAATTCATTCATTGAACAACACTTATCAAAAACCTATTGCATGCCAGCATTGGAGAGAAGGAGATAAATAAGACATAGTCATTGCCTTTAAGGAATTCCCGGCAGGTGACATGGAAACTAAGGATGACCATTAAAAGAGAAACAGTGTTTTCTACTCATAATACTTCTGACACCAAATATATGGGAGGTTTTCCTACACCAACCAATTTCCAATTCTTCAGACACCAACTGGGTTTCCTACAACTCAATTTTGACACTACCTGGAGTTAGCACAGACCCCACAAGTTCAGGGCTCAGTCCCACAAGATTCCTCCCACTTTGGATGCAAATCACAAGAACAGGCCTCCCACACTTCTCACTGACCTACTATAAACTGGGCGTTCTCATAACCCCCTCCTCAGACTTGATAGTTTGCTATAATGGTTCACAGAACTCAGGGAAACACTTATGATTATGAGTTGATTATAAACAATACAACTCAGGAATGTTACCGAACTCAGGTTTGGCACCTTGCTGCTCAGAAGCCAATATTTGAGAGGCAAATGTTGGTAGAAAGGAAAGTTGCTTTAATCAGAAAAGCTGGTAATCTGGGGAGAAGGTGGACTCATGTCCTGAGACCCACTCTGAAGATTCTGCTCAGCCATGACGATTTTTAAAGGGAAAAAGGGGAAACAATCTCAGTGAATCATCAAGGCAGGAGGTCATACTCTTTGTCATTCTCCATTGCTTGCAGGCTGGCTGTTTCCTCATGGTCTCTCTTCAGATGTTATCTTGTCTTTTTGTGGTCTGCCTGCAGGATTGATAAGGGGGCTGCTGGGGGTAGAGAGCTAGCCATTCTTTAACTACTTCATTCTTCATTCTTGCTTCTTTTAATCTAGGAAAAGGATCAAGGTGTGGCGTGCATTCAGGAGAGAATAAATCAGGAGTTAGGTTAAATTGCCTAGTGACCTCATTCCCATAATTACGTTCTTTTAAGGTTGGAAGGGAACAGAAATGAGCAAACAGGGAAAGAGCAAAAGGGCTGCTTCCGGGAACAGCCAGGTGGAAGAGATGCGTAGGGCAAGGTATGTGGGAAGGACCCAGGAGCTTCTACGTCCTCGCCGGGCCATCACCTTCCCAGCACCTCGAGGCATTCACCAACCAGGAAGCTCTTGGAACCTTGTGGTTTAAAGTTTTTATGGAGTTCCATTACATAGGCAGGATCGATTAAATCATTGGCCACTGGCTCAATCCCTGGCCTTTCTCCCCTCCCTAGGGGTTGGTGGTGGGGCTGACAGTTCTAACCCTCTAATCCCATGCATGGTTGGTTCCTCTGGCAACCAGCCTCCATCCTCCAAGAGTCACCTCATTAGCAGAAACTCAGGTGGGGTTGAAAGGGGCTTAGTATAAATAGCAAAAGACACTCCTCTCACTGCTATCACTAAGGAAATTTCAAGGGTTTTACGAGTTTTGTGCCAGGAACTCGGGACAGCGACCAAATATACTGCTCCTTATTATATCACGATATCAAAGCCACCCAGGCAGATACACTTGAGGACACCACTATGTGCTGCCTGTGACTGTGGGTCCATGGTTTAACGGGTGGAGGAATTCTCTCACCTGGAGTCATCGGAGAAGGCCTAGGGGGTGCTTGAGCTGGGTCTTGGCAGACAAGTGGCGGTTCAGCACATGCAAGTGGGAGCAGCATGTGAGGAGTGGGCACAGCTCACTCTGACTTGGATGACTACATACTTTGTTGCCAAACTGGGACATGCATGAGAGTGAAGGAAGATTTCACTCTGTTAAGATTTACAAGGGATGCCGCGTAATTGGTCATTCTCAGTGGAATCCTCTTATCAGAACCACAGGGGCGTTAGAGCTTGGGGTAGGGTGTGGGGTGCTTGTTAAAGTACAGCTCCAAGGCCACTGCCTTCCTGCCAACAGGTCAAAGAGGGCTTGGGATCTGCATTTTAACAAGCACCAGGCAATTCTGATGAAGAGAGTTCACAGACTGTATTTTTAAAAATTAGGAGCCCATTTAAATTTAGTTTTAAAACTTTTTACTATGGAAATCTTTGAAAATACATAAAAAAGAGCAGAATAAAGCACCCTACATATAGTCATTCAGTTCCAACAATTAGCAACATGTTTCCCTAATGTTGTTTTATCTGCCTATCCCTCTTTTTTTTTTTTAGGCTGGAGTATTTTAAAGCAATTTTGAGACATTATTTCACCCACCTGTAACATGGACTTTTTAAAAATGTAACCACGATACCATTATCACACCTAAAAATATTAATGGTAATCTTTAACATCCTCTAATACTCCATCATTGTTCAAATTTCCCTAATTGTCTCAAAAATGTCTCTTTAGGGTTCTTTTTTTTAGGAGCCAGAAAAGACTCGCATACTGTTTTTGGTTGTTTTATTTCTTAAATCTGAGACCTTTTTTTAAAAAAACCCTGTCTATATATTTATTGAAGAAACAGGTCATATGTCCTGCACAATTTCATGGATCACATCTTGAATAACACTGATCTAGTCTTTCTTATTGAAGTTATTAACCATCTTTCTTTCTAGAGAATTCTACTCTGGACTTGGTTAGCTCCAGGACAGACTCATAGCCATCAGTTTTCCCATACTCGGGTGCGGCTGATCACTGCTTAAAAGCCAATACTCAAGAGACAGGTGTTGGTTGTAAAGGAAAGGTTGCTTTATTCAGGAGGCTGGCAACCTGGGGAGAAGGCAGACTCATGTCCAAAAGCCAACTTGCAACTGCCAATCAGGGGACGACAGCTTTTAAAGGGCGGTTTCAGGGGTGTATAGGCGGAAGGAGGGTGCTACATGTAGAACAGCACTGTCAGCTCCCACAGTCATCTTGAAGTTAGTCATGTGGTGGTCTGGTCTGCATCATCTTGATTGTTTTAAGTACAGTTAATCTTCAGTTCCAGGGTTGGTTTGTTCCCATTTCCTTGAGGCCAGTTCTCGGAATTGTGTAAGATGGAGAAGCTTATGTCATAGCCACAATCTGTTCATCATGTGGTTAACTTCTTCCACCTTATGGGGGTTTTGGTAGCTACAAAACAGCTCAAAGGATATGGCTCAGAGTATCGTCTATAGCCTTTGAGGAGGAACTAAAAGTCCTCAATTTTAATGACTAAACTTATTATTTTGTCCTGTTTGACCGCTTTTCTTTGCTTCTGCATCTTTTTCATTTCTCTGATTAACTTTATTCTTTGACTAAAGTTTTTCTACAAACAAGAGGCAGGCTGAGGACATGGGGGGTTTTGTCCTGAGAAGGCCCCATGGGGTCCTGCTCGTTATATCACAGGTGAGGATATTGGCCATGTGGTGAACAAAATTCCTAGGGAGACTTTGTTCACTCACATTCATTCCATTGTTTATTCATTTTTTCCCAATAAACTGGCATTAATATGTGGCAGTCACCATCAGACTCAATGATGTGAAAGAAAGTTCCTGTCTTCAAGGAGTGTAAACATGACATCTAACCGGGCCAGTGGGAGTGCAGTGAATTCTGGATGCTGGGTCCACATAGCTGTGGAGGGAGGAGTATGTGGAATTAGATATCATTTTCCCCATCTTTATATGTTTGTTACGTTTGGACTTTATCATGACTGTTAAGACCATGATAAATCATTATGGTAAGTAAAACAATACAGAGATGAATAATAATAAAGGGTCGACAGTTTCCCTCCTACCTCCTTATAACGTCAACTTTGGAAATCGTCAATATCAATAATTTGGCGTGTGCTCTCCATGTCCTTGAGCCAAATCCTCTGAGCTGAGAGGCCTTCTCTGGGAGCCTGAGGCGGACGGGAGAGGTTTCTTGCTGCAGGGGACTCCGCTGGTCCTGGTGCTGTGGGAGCCCTGCCGGACTTGGAGCTGGACAGCGGCATACTCACTCACTGTGCTGGGACTTGTGTGGCCACGGTGTGGCTCAGGAGAGATGAGGGGTACCTGAGCTAGGCCACTAGCTGTGGGACTGGAGAGAGGGACACATGTGACAAAGGGGGCAAGGAGTGTCCTTTTCTCACTGGGGGAGTCTTTTCCCCACTACTAGAAAAGTGGCGCTTGCTGGCCATCACCCCCCCCTTGCCACATTGTACTAACCAAGGGCTGCCACTTGGTATGCTCACGCTATCCTCGGGTAGGCTGGCAGCAGCTGCTCTCAGGCATCCTTTCAGCATGGTTCTGTGTCAGAGTCCAGGCCCAGGAGGACCCACGATCATTAATTAGTGGAAGTGGGCCTGGGAGGGGAGTGGCAGCGTGCTTGCATTTCCTGGCGCAGCTGCCTTGGAGGGTGGTGGCAGTGAGCTTCCAGGCAGCTTGTGATACCGCAAGAGCCGAGGCAGCAGCGTCAGAGATAAAAGCATAAGCTTTGGAGTTGGGAATATCCGGGTTCAAACTCTGGCTTTACCACCTGTGTGATCTTGGACCAGTGACGAAACTGTTTTGACCCTGGTTTCTGCGTGTGTGAAGTGGGATGGATGATACCTGCCTTATCCACCCCCTGGGCTAATGAAATATACCCAGAGCACCTAGCACAGTGCCTGGCACGTGGTCAGGTGGTTCTTGTTACATCATGACATCATCTCATGGGTCCATCCCAAGGCTGTGAAGCAGGATGGTTTTGAGACCCGACGGCCCTTGGGGAGAAGGCTGCTGAATTGTTGCAGGCTTGACAGCCAGCGGACAGCTGGGAATGGTTCCTGGCTAATGTCAACTCCCCTCCTGTCCTCCTCTCCTATCTCCCAGGCTGGCTATTGCTCTGTATTTTACTTTTCACCCCTGCCGTGGGATCTTTGATGTGCGTTTTAATGAGATCTCACCCAGGGTACGGCCTGGCTTCGAGGCTTGCATTTCATATTTATCTGCCTGTCGATCCATCAGGCTTGACAGTGATGGGCACCCACTATGTGCCCGATGTAGCCCTTGGCTTGTTATGGTCCATGCCTTGGTGCCCAAAGGGACACCGTATTTATAGCATCATGTCTGTTTGTCTCCTGCTTTAACCTTGAAAGGGTGGCTTTATTTTGTTAACCTTGCCTGGGGAACAGCCAGCTGATTCTTTGCCTCCTTTTCCAACCGTGTTCCATTTCTCTGCAAATGATGCTTCTTTGCCTCCAGGGCAGGACTCTACCGTCTCCACTCGCTCACACCCTGATTGGAATGCAGGGGTGACAGGCTGTCTGGGAGTAGAATATGCCCGGGGTTCTTGGTCTCTTTTACCTGAGCAATTATTTGTGCGTGGAATTGGGGACAGGAGGAACTACTAAATAGCCGTCTTTTTCCTTGGGAAGGAGAGATGTCGGCCTTGTTAATATTAAATCATTTGCTGCAGTTTCTTGCTCAGTGTTTTCTGGAGTTCGCCAGCTCTTTCTGGTTCCTGAATTCTGGGTTATTACTGATAAATCAGGCTTGCTGTTAGACTTGCCCACTTATATGCTAGGGACAATGTGTCGTGGCCCAGATGTAGCTGAGGGGGGAGGTGGACAGCACATTCTCTAGTTGCCTCTTTCCTATAATTGTTTACTTATTTATTTTTTTTTGCATTACGCGGGCCTCTCACTGTTGTGGCCTCTCGCGTTGCGGAGCACAGGCTCCAGACGCGCAGGCTCAGCGGCCATGGCTCACGGGCCCAGCCACTCCGCGGCTTGTGGGATCTTCCCGGACCGGGGCACGAACCCGTGACCCCTGCATCAGCAGGTGGACTCTCAACCACTGCGCCAACAGGGAAGCCCCCTATAATTGTTTTTAAGGTAGTGTGTTGGCATGATGGTGGTTAAGACTGTGTTGGAAACACCTTTGGGAAGCAGTGTGAAATAAGCAATTGAAACATCAATGGGTAGATGGTCAGATGAGGGAAAAGGTAGCCCACGAGGGACACCATTTTTCTGTGCTTGTTCATCCCACCAACAAAGGGTGCAGGCGCAACTCACCCCTGGCTCACGCTCTCCACACCTTTGCAGGAACCTGGGTTTCATGGTGGTTCTTTATCCATCTGTTTTTCTAAGCTTTGAGACACAGTAAGGCTTTTTTTTTTTCTTTTCTTTAACAGCAACTTGACTTACACCTAATGTTTTGTGTAATCCACACATTGGATAGTATAAATTCAATAGAGAAGGAGAGGAAGGGCATGGGAGCTGGGAGAGGACAGAGAGCCAGCTTTGACTGTTGACAGTATGGGGTGGTGTTCTGTGCATGTGGGCCACTAAGTTTTGGGATAGTTTGTTACACAGCAGTAGATAACTATTTCAATGTCTGTTGAGTAAGAAGAGTGCTTTCAGACTCAGCCACACGCTGTGCTCAGAAACAGCACCCATTAGCACCCACCCTAGCCCAAGTCAATGATTCAAATTCCCTCCTCCTTCAAGGTGACCCCCCTTGGCAGTGAGATGGGTGGTAGTTGTATTTGCTCAGTCAGGATAGGGTAGGTTATGCTGTGGTAACAACTCCTAAGTTTCAGTGGCGTAAAAGAAAAAAGGTTAATTTCTGTTCTTGTTCATGCTGCATGACCTTTGTAGGTCACAAAGGTGGCTCTGCTTTAATTGTAAGTACTCAGTGCCCCAAGCTGACTGAGCAGCCACCATCTAGAAAGTTCCTGGTCACTGTGTCAGAGGGAAAGAGGTCTAGAGGGTCTTGTACTGTTAATTAAATGCTTCAGCTTAGAAGTGAAGGGGATAGGGATATGCCACCCCGAATTTGCTACTTTGGCATAAGGAGTATTTTGAGCTGAAGGAAATTGAGAAACAGCAAACAGAGGAGGAACTCTCTGCCCTTCCCTCTTTCTGCCTAAAAGCAGGGCATATGCTTCCCTTTGTGAAGGTATTCCCCTCCCCCTTCTCTTGTACCAGGAAGAGAATGACTTTTAAGCACTGGAGATGACTCTTATCACTAGAGACAGCACTGACTTGAGTTTTCATAACCACTTTACTAAAAAACCTTATCTACATTAGTTTCTTGCATATATTTACCTTTCCATGACTTCTCACCCCTAGAAGACCAGATGCCTTTTCCGTTGTCTGGTCACATCTCCATGATTTATCAGCCTTTGTTAAAATGGTATATAAGCTCTCAAGCTAACTGCTTGTGTTTGCACTTCTTTTCCGTGAAGCTCCCATGAGCATGCAAAATAAACTTTTTCTTTTGTTAATCTGTCTTTTGTCAGTTTAATTTGCAGGCCCTGGGAACTAAACATAAGAGGACAGGGGAAAAGTATTTTTCCTCCCCTACAGAAGTTATACACATTATGTCACTGACTAGAGCTAGTCACAAGGCCAAACCTTGTGCCCAGAAGTTTTACCAAGTGTTTATTATGTCAAGCACTGTGACAACTGCTTGATTTAAATTGTCTCCTTTGTCTTTACAACAGCCTTATGAGGTAGATACTATTGCTGTCTCTTCCATTTTACAGAGGGAAATTGAGGTACACAGAGGTTAAATAACTTGCTGACGGTGAGACAATAAGTGGTGGAGCCTATATTCAAACTCCAGATTCTTATCTTCAGAGCCCAAGCTCCCATTACTGCAGCATGTTGCCTCTCTGATATGAGTTGGAGCCATGAGAACAACCAAAGATGGTCTAAAAACACTGAATCTCAAGAGAAACATGGGTCAGCATCTCTCCCAGGAAGCTTCTTGGTTGCTATGCAAATTTGCTGGATTTCTACCCAGAGGCCTTGAAGCTTCACATATCAAATAGTAAGGGAAGTGTGGTGGGTGCTGGGTGCTGGAATGGCTATTATCAAATCCAAAGAATATTTTATGTTTCAGAAATGAGACAACAATAGCATATTACATTTATCACAGGCTTACTATGGACCAGGCTCATTTTATTTTCACATCTTTATTGGAATATAAATGCTTCACAATTTTGTGTTAGTTTCTACTCTACAACAGAGTGAATCAGCTATATGTATACATATATCCCCATATCCCCTCCCTCTTGAGCCTCCTTCCCACCTTCGCTATCCCACCCCTCTAGGTGGTCACAAAGCATTGAGTTGATCTCCCTGTGCTATGCAGCAGCTTCCGACAAGCCATCCATTTTACATTTGGTAGTGTATATATGTCAGTGCTACTCTCTCACTCCATCCCAGCTTCCACTTACCCGCAGTGTCCTCAAGTTGGTTCTCTACGTCTGCGACTTTATTCCTGCCCTGCCACTAGGTTCATCAGTACCACTTTTGTAAATTCCACATATATGCATTGCCATACGGTATTTGTTTTTCTCTTTCTGACTTACTTCACTCTGTATGACAGATTCTAGCTCCATTCCTCCTCACTACAAATAACTCAGTTTTGTTCCTTTTTATGGCTGAGTAGTACTCCATTGTATATATGGGCCACATCTTCTTTATCCATTCATCTGTTGCTGGACATTTAGGTTGCTTCCATGTCCTTGCTACTGTAAATAGTGCTGCAGTGAACATTGTGGTACATGTATCTTTTTGAATTATGGTTTTCTCAGGGTATATGCCCAGTAGTGGGATTGCTGGGTCACATTGTACTTCTATTTTTAGTTTTTTAAGGAACCTCCATACTGCTCTCCATAGTGGCTGTATCAATTTATATTCCCACCAACAGTGCAGGAGGTTCCCTTTTCTCCACACGCTCTCCAGCATTTATTGTTTGTAGATTTTTTGATGATGGCCATTCTGACTGGTGTGAGGTGATACCTCATTGTAGTTTTGATTTGCATTTCTCTAATGATTAGTGATGCTGAGCATCTTTTCATGTATTTGTTGGCCATCTGTATGTCTTCTTTGGAGAAATGTCTATTTAGGTCTTCTGCCCATTTTTGGATTGGGTTGTTTGTTTTTGTGATATTGAGCTGCATGAACTGCTTGTATATTTTGGAGCTTAATCCTCTGTCAGTTGCTTCATTTGCAAATACACAGAGTGTTCTGCCTATGTTTTCCTCTAATAGTTTTATAGTGTCTGGCCTACATTTAGGTCTTTAATCCATTTTGAGTTTATTTTTGTGTATGGTGTTAGGATGTGTTCTAATTTCATTCTTTTACACACAGCTGTCCATTTTTCCCAGCACCACTTATTGAACAGGGTGTCTTTTCTCCATTGTATATTCTCGCCTCCTTTGCCAAAGATAAGGTGATCATAGGTGCGTGGGTTTATCTCTGGGCTTTCTATCCTGTTCCATTTATCTATATTTCTGTTTTTGTGCCAGTACCATACTGTCTGGACTACTGTAGCTTTGTAGTATAGTCTGAAGTCAGGAAGCCTGATTCCTCCAGCTCCGTTTTTCTTTCTTAAGATTGCTTTGGCTATTCAGGGTCTTTTGTGTCTTCATACAAATTGTAAAATTTCTTGTTCTAGTTCTGTGAAAAATGCTATTGGTAATTTGATAGGGATTGCATTGAAACTGTAGATTGCTTTGGGTAGTATAGTCATTTTCATAATATTGATTCTTCCAATCCAGGAGCATGGTATGTGTCTCCATCTGTTTATGTTATCCTTGATTTCTTTCATCAGTGTTTTATAGTTATCTGAGTACAGGTCTCGCCTCCTTAGGTAGGTTTATTCCTAGGTATTTTATTCTTTTTGTTGTGCTGGTAAATGGGATTGTTTCCTTAATTTCTCTTTCTGATCTTTCATTGTTAGAATATAGGAATGCTAGAGGTTTCTATGCATTAATTTTGTATCCTGCAACCTTACCAAATTCATTGATTAGTTCTAGTAGTTTTCTGGTGGCATCTTTAGGATTTTCTATGTATAGTATCAGGCCATCTGCAAACAGTGACAGTTTTACTTCTTCTTTTCCAATTTGTATTGCTGTTATTTCTTTTTCTTCTCTGATTGCTGTGGCTGGGACTTCCAAAACTATGTTGAATAATAGTGGCGAGAGTGGACATCCTTGTCTTGTTCCTGATATTAGAGGAAATGCTTTCAGTTTTTCACCATTGAGAATGATGTTGGCTGTGGGTTTGTTGTATACAGCTTTTTTTTTTTTTTTTTTTCCAGTACATGGCCACTCACTGTTGTGGCCTTTCCCGTTGCAGAGCACAGGCTCCGGATGCGCAGGCTCAGCGGCCATGGCTCATGGGCCCAGCCGCTTGGTGGCATGTGGGATCTTCCCGGACCAGGGCACAAACCCGTGTCCCCTGCATCGGCAGGTGGACTCTCAACCACTGCGCCACCAGGGAAGCCCTGTTGTATATAGCTTTCATTGTATTGAGGTAGTTTCCCTCTAAGCCCACTTTCTGGAGAGTTTTTTTTTATCACAAATGGATGTTGAATTTTGTCAAAAGCTTTTTCTGCATCTATTGAGATGATCATATGGTATTTATTGTTTAATTTTGTTAACATGGTGTATCACATTGATTGTTTTGTGTATTTTGAAGAATCCTTGCATCTCTGGGATAAATCCCACTTGACCATGGTGTATGGTCCTTTTAATGTGCTGTTGGATTCTATTTGCTAGTATTTTGTTGAGGATTTTTGCATCTATGTTCATCAGTGATATTGGTCTATAATTTTCTTTTTTTGTGATATATTTGTCTGGTTTTGGTATCAGGGTGATGGTGGCCTCATAGAATGAGTTTTGGAGTGTTCCTCCCTCTGCTATATTTTGGAAGAGTTTGAGAGGGATAGGTGTTAACTTTTCTCTAAATGTTTGATAGAATTCGCCTGTGAAGCCATCTGCTCCTGGGCTTTTGTTTGTTGGAAGATTCTTTTTTTCTTTTTTTTTTTTTTGTGGTACATGGGTCTCTCACTGTTGTGGCCTCTCCCATTGCGGAGCACAGGCTCTGGACGCGCAGGCTCAGCAGCCATGCCTCACAGGCCCAGCCGCTTGGTGGCATGTGGGATCTTCCCGGACCAGGGCACGAACCTGTGTCCCCTGCATTGGCAGGTGGACTCTCAACCACTGCGCCACTGGGGAAGCCCTGTGGGAAGATTGTTAATTACAGTTTCAGTTTCATTACCTGTGATTGGTCTGTTTATATTTTCTAATTCTTCTTCATTCAGTCTTGGAAGCTTGTACTTTTCCAAGAATTTGTCCATTTCTTCCAGGTTTTCCATTTTATTGGTATATAGTTGCTTGTAGTAGTCTCTTACGATCTTTTGTATTCTGTGATGTCTGTTGTAATCTCTCCTTTTTCATTTCTAATTTTATTGTTTTGAGTCCTGTCCCTTTTTTCTTTCTTTTTTTTTTTTTTTGTGGTACGTGGGCCTCTCCCTGTTGTGGCCTCTCCCTTTGCGGAGCACAGGCTCTGGACGTGCAGGCTCAGCGGCCATGGCTCATGGGCCCAGCTGCTCCGCGGCATGTGGGACCTTCCCAGACTGGGGCATGAACCTGTGTCCCCTGCATCAGCAGGCGGACTCTCAACCACTGCACCTCCAGGGAAGCCCCCTTTTTTTCTTGATGTGTCTGGCTAAAGGTTTATCAATATTATTTATCTTCTCAAAGAACCAGCTTTTAGTTTTATTGATCTTTGCTATTGTTTTCTTTGTTTCTATTTCATTTATTTCTGCACTGATCTTTATGATTTCTTTCCTTCTACTAACTTTGGGTTTTCTTATTTTTCTAGTTGCTTTAGGTGTAAGGTTAGATTATCTGAGATTTTTCTTGTTTCTTGAGGTGAGCTTGAATTGCTATGAACTTTCCTCTTAGAACTGCTTTTGCTGTGTCCCATAGGTTTTGGATCATCGTGTTTTCGTTGTCATTTGTTTCTAGGCTTTTTTAAAATTTTCTCTTTGATTTCTTCAGTGATCTCTTGATTAGTTAGCAGCGCACTGTTTAGCCTCCATGTAGTTGTGTTTTTTACTGCCTTTTTCCTGTAATTGATTTCTAATCTCATAGCATTGTGGTTGGAAAAGATGCTAGATACCATTTCAATTTTCTTAAATTTTCCAAGGCTTGATTTGTGACCCAAGGTGTGATCTGTTCTGGAGAATATTCCATGTGCACTTGAGAAGTAAGTGCACATAGTGGAATGTCCTATAAATATTTTTATTTATAATATAAATAATAATTTATAGGACATTCCACCTATGCTTTTAATAATTTATAGGACATTCCACATATGCTTTTAGGTGGAATGTCCTATAAATATCAATTAAGTCTATCTGGTCTATTGTGTCATTTAAAGCTTATGTTTCCTTATTTATTTTCTGTCTGGATGATCTGTCTGTTGGTATAAGTTGGGTGTTAAAGTCCCCCACTATTATTATGTTACCGTTGATTTCTCCTTTTATGGCTATTAGCATTTGCGTTATGTATTGAGGTGCTCTTATGTTGGGTGCATAAATATTTATTATTGTTATGTTTTCTTCTTGGATTGATCCCTTGATCATTATGTAGTGTCCTTCCTTATCTCTTATAACTGTTTTAATTTTAAAGTCTATTTTATCTGACATGAGTACTGCTACTCCAGCTTTCTTGTGATTTTCATTTGCATGGAATATCTTTTTCCATCCCTTCACTTTCAGTCTGTATGTGTCCCTAGGCCTAGGGTGGGTTTCTTGTAGAGAGCATATATAAGGGTCTTGCTTTTGTATCCATTCAGCCAGTCTGTGTCTTTAGGTTGGAGCATTGAATCCATTTACATTCAAGGTGATTATTGATATGTATGTTCCTATTACCATTTTCTTAATTGATTTGGGTTTGCTTTTGTGGGTCTTTTTCTTCTCTTATATTTCCTGCCTAGAGAACTTCCTTTAGCATTTGTTTTAAAGCTGGTTTTGTGCTGCTGAATTCTCATAGCTTTTGCTTGTCTGTAAAGCTTTTGATTTCTCCATCGAATCTGAATGAGATCCTTGCTGGGTAGAGTAATCTTGCTTGTAGATTTTTCCCTTTCATCATTTTAAATATGTCCTGCTACTCCCTTCTGGCTTGCAGAGTTTCTGCTGAAAGATCAGCTGTTAACCTTATGGGGATTCCCTTGTATGTTATTTGTTGCTTTTCCCTTGCTGTTTTTAATATTGTTTCTTTGTATTTAGTTTTTGATAGTTTAATTAGTATGTGTCTCGGCATGTTTCTCTTTGTGTTTATCCTGTATGGGACTCTCTGTGCTTCCTGGACTTGATTGGCTATTTCCTTCTCCATGTTAGGGAAGTTTTTGACTATAATCTCTTCAAATATTTTCTCAGACCCTTTCTTTTTCTCTTCTTCTTCTCGGACCCCTATAATTCAAATGTTGGTGCATTTAATGTTGTCCCAGAGGTCTCTGAGACTGTCCTCAATTCTTTTCATTCTTTTTTCTTTATTTTGCTCTGTGACAGTTATCACTATTTTATCTTTCAGGTCATTTTTTCATTGTTCTGCCTCCGTTCTTCTGTTATTGGTTCCTTCTAGAGTATTTTTAATTTCAGTTATTGTGTTGTCCATCACTGTTTGTTTATTCTTTAGTTCTTCTAGATCCTTGTTAAATGTTTCTTGTATTTTCTCTATTCTGTTTCCGAGATTTTGGATCATCTTTACTATCATCACTCTGAATTCTTTTTCAGGTAGGTTGCCTATTTCATCTTCATTTATTTGGTCTTTTAGGGTTTTACCTTGCTCCTTCATCTGTAACCTCTTTTTTTATCATTTCATTTTTTTTTTTTTGATGGGTGGGGCTGTATTCGTTTCTTACTGGTTGTTTTGCCTGAGGCATCCAGCACTGGAGTTTGCAGGCAGTTGGATAGAGCTGGGTCTTGGTACCAAGATGAGGACCTCTGGGAGGCCGTACCCTGATTAATATTCCCTGGGGTCTGAGGTTCTCTTTTAGTCCAGAGGTTTGGACTCAGAGCTCCCACCACAGGAGTTCGGGCCTGACCTCCAGCCTGGGAACCAAGATCCTGCAAGCCACATGGTGAGGCCAAGAAAAAAAAAAAAAAAAGGAGCAGTACAATAACAAAGAATAAAAAAGAAAAGAAAATTAGAAAGATTAAAAATATATTAGGAAAAATAAAAATATAATTGAAACAACTACAGTAAGGTAAAACAAAACCACAGCAGAAAAACGGAAAAAAAAAAGTTGGGGGGGTGTGGAACAAGCCAAAAGGAGCAGAACAATAACAAAGTATAAAGAATAAAATAAAATTAGAAAAATAAAAGATTTATTAGAAAAAAAATATATAAATGTATCAACAACAAGGTAAAAAAGAACCCCAATCAATCTAAAAGGGGAAAAAAGAAAAGAAAAAAAAAAACAAACCTTGGCTATGGGGGGCGGAGTTTAGGCAGAGGTGGAACTTATGCAGGGGCGAGATTTAGGGTGGATTAGGGTTAGGGGCGGGACATAAGCGGGGGTGTGACACTTGAGCGTGGTGCGGAGCCTAGGCTCAGGACCCGGAAAAGGCGTTGGGGGAAGGGCCTCTGCTTAGGACCCGACGGAGCGGAGAAGCAGCACGTCCAAGGGGCTGCCTGCAGAGTGTGGGGCTCTGGAGTTTGGTGGTAAGGCCTTGGGTGAGGGTGTGTGGGTGGGGTTCAGGCCCAGTGCAGTTGGAGGGGGTCTCAGAGGGGGTCTCCAGAGTGTAGAGGTGGGGCCCTGGGTGGGGGTCTAGGGGTGGGGCTTGGGCTCTGCATGGCAGGAGGGATACTCTGAGGGCAGAAGATTAGGCCTGGGAGCCCAACGAGCTCCCAGGTGCCTAAGTGGATAGGGAAAGCGCTGGCCGTGTTCTCTTCCATTCCTCCATGTCCGCCATGTCTCCCCCTGGGTCTCCCCCATTCCCGCTGGACCCCTAACCGTGGGTGGGTCCCACTGGGTGTAGGAACTCCTCCCTCCTCCAGCCACCCCTCAGGGGTGCCAGTCGTATAGGTCCGGCCTTTATTTTTGCTCCCCCTTCCCTCCCTCCCACTCCCTCAGGATCCGCCTGGCTGGAGAGCGCCTAGGTGAGCAGAGGATCAGGCCTGGGATCTCAGCAGGCTCCCAGGGGCCCAAGAGGGCAGGGGAAACCTGGTCACTCTCCCTTTTGATCCTCTGCCCTCCCAATGGTCGTCCAATTTCCCCCTTCAGACATGGGATCCCTTCCCCTCCCCCAGCCACCCCTCAGCGGCGCCAGTCCCGTCCTGCCTCCACTTCTTCTCCCCCCCTCACTCCTCCCCACGCTCCACCTCCTACCTGGTCGATGGGGGTTCCTTCCATCCCCTTAGGTGTCCGTGGTCCCCCACCAGTGCCTGGTAGGTGCTCTAGTTTTGCGGAGACGCGAATTCCTCATCCTCCTAGTCCGGCATCTTGACTCCTCTCTGCCAGGCTCATTCTAAGTCCATTACATTTATTTAGTCCTTATAGCACTCTTATAACGTATGGGTATTATTATTATCCCTATTTTATAAATGAGGAAATGGAGGCACAGAGAGGTTAGGCAAGTTGCCTAGCATCACATGACTGGCCTGTGGAGGAGCCAGCAAACGTTTTGGAGAGGTATGGTATTGAAGATGGGATTTTATTTTCTTGCCCAACTCTGTAACATAGTATCAGATGATTTTAGGAAAGGTACCAGCTCTTTCATTCAATGTATTTCCTAATCTTTGAATTTAGAGCTCAAAGCAGCAGTAAAATGGAAAAGGGAATATTTGGTGATACGGAGGGAAATGGCTGCAGAAAACTCAAAGATGTCTTAAAGGATATCTATTTTAGTGTTTAGAGATGGAGTGTTTTGCATATCAGTTGCCAGCGAATGTTTTTAAGAACTTGAAAACATTTGGTTCTCCTAGGTGTCCCCGATGGCCCCTTTCTTGTCCTGTTTATTTTATATTTCACTACCCATTAAGAAAGTGTATATTGGGCACTGTTCCACCACAGCTGCCTCACTGCCCAGTTATCTTAAATTCTGATCTAGTGGTTTTGGAATCAGTGAAGTTGTTTGTTTATTGAAACATTTCAAAATTAAAGAAAACTTGTAAGAACTTTACAAAGTACTTTTCTTCTCCTGGACCATTGAGGGGAAGTCCCATTGCCCCTGAATACTTTTTTTTTTTTCTATAAACAAGGATATTCTCCTCAGCGGCTCTCAATGTGGAGTCTCTAAATTAATAGCATCAGCCACTCCTAATAACTTGTTAGTGATGCAAATTCTTGAGCCCCACCCCAGACCTCCTGAATCAGAAACTCTGAGGTGGAGTCCAGATATCTGGATCTTAACAAGTCTTTAAGATGGTTCTGATGAACACTCAAGATTACATGTCAGGTATTCTGTAGAGTATCCTATATTACCTCACCACAACCGTACAAATCAGGTACAGGAAATTAATACTGATACATTACTACCATTTACTCCTCACAATCCATTTACATTCTGCCAATTTCCCTAATTTTCACATTCGTTACAGCAAAAGAATGACACCCCGATGCTCCCATTGCATTTATTTGTCATGTTTCTCTAAAATATCCTTCAGTCCTTAATATTTCTTGGATTTTCATAACCTTGGCACCTTTGGAGATGACAGGCCAGTTGTTTTGTAGACTGTTCCTCAATTTGCATTTGTCTGATGTTTCTTCGTGATTTGATTCAGGTTGTGGACCCTTGTCAGAAATATCACAGATGTGATGCTGAGTTTTTCTCATTGCATCCCGTTGGGTGGTACACAATTTCAATTTGTTCTCTATCTGATGATGTTTACTTTAGTTACTTGGTTAAGGTGATGTCCATTAGACATTTCCACTGTAAAGTTACATTTTTCTTTATAATTAATAAGTACTTAGTTGAGAGAAAATAAATCCATTGTTTCTTATCAAACTTTTCATTTATTTATTTTTCATCCATCCATTCATCCATCCATTTGTATGGGTATGGGTCTCATGGATTCCTATTTTATTAATGGGTTATATTCATCACTATCATTATGATGCTCATATTGTCTCACAGTGGGCCAGTGGAAGCCCTTTCAAGGTTGCTTGTGTGTTCTTTTGACACGTCCTCGTCATCTGTCGAGCTCTCCCATGTTTCCTGGTACAGCAAGATGTTCCAGGCTCATCTTATATTTTCTTTGCCCTGGCTCTGGAATCAGCTATTTCTCTAAGGAGCTCCAGTTTCCTTTCTTTTCTTTTTTAGTAGTAAATGGTATTTAAAAATCAAGATCTGGGTACTAGGTGTGCTCATTGCTTCTGGGGTGTAGCTGCTTCCAGGCCCACTCAGTCAACAGAGCTAGGGACCGTATGTGTGTGTGTGTGTGTGTGTGTCTATACACGTTCATATCTACATTTGTTTCAACGTTTAGCTATACATATTGAAAACCATGAGTTCACCCTGATATCTCCAATTCCAGTCCAGTACCACAGAGTTTATTCTAGTTTTTTTCCCTTTTTGTATTTGTAGCTCCCTGCTTTAACAGTGTGGAATCTGATTCCTACTCTCTTATGTATTCCTACTATGTTATGTATCTGATCAACTTCTCTGTCTATGGGACCAGTTTCCCGTCACCACTGCTGTCCCACTCCCTTTGTGGACACCCTCCCCATCCCATTTGCTCTCTGACACCCATGCTGGCACCTGCCACTGCTCTGGTCTGCACAGATGCCTCTCACTCCACTAGGTTCAGATACCCCATGAAGCCCACTTTCCTACACAGATGACCTCCTTACCCTGCTCAGACTTTGACGCTTTGTGCTGGGCTGCCCCTCTCACGCACCCATGGATGATGTCCTCACCCAGCTATGGCTCTGATACTCTGCATCACTGCCCTCCTTGCCCTACTCAGGCTCCAAAATCACACGCTGGGCTGGGCCACCAACCCTTCTTCTCTTGTGAATGCCTTACTCACTGCACTTGGGCTCCAACCAACCATCTTGGACTGTTCCCCTTCGTCCCCAATTCCATCCCACCCACCTCTGACATGGGCATGCTTCCCTCACCTTGGTAAGACTCCAACACCCCACTCTGGGCCACTTAAATTCCTCCACCATCCAGACCTTTGGATTGAATTGTTCAGGAAGGAAGAGGAAGAAGAAAATACACTGAGGTTTTAGTGTACTTTAAAAATCAACTTATTTATTCACAAGACCAGTAGATTTACTTTTAGCAATTGTTTAGGAAGGATACAAAGCCATTTCCATTTTTGTCATAAATCTTATGAACCATATAACCTAAAATAATGTCTTTATTATATATATCAGGTTCCTAGAGGCATTCCAAATGTTTTTTTCTGCTCAGGGGCAAGTTGATTAGTATGGTAGGATTGAAGCATTTTTTCTTGGTTCTCTGAGAACCCTTGATATCCACACAATATCATTACCTTGTTACTTTTGTTGTTCATGTCATAGTTGGATTATATCTGGCCTTTCCTGCGTGTTTTTCATCCTCACTAGATGCACTAATGTCTCTGATTCATATCCTGAGGGCTTTTCCCTTTAGTGCTCAGATCTATGGGGCTTGGGTCACTGCTTCAGAGACAGCATCTAAGAGCCTAAGATGCAAAGAAAGAAGCTGCTTGTAAAAGTGTCAGATGAAAGAGTCAGATGCAAGATTTGGAAGCGAGCTTGCTGAATGAATTTTCCTGTTTCTATAAACTACATATGACTGAAATGGGGGAGGAGGGGGAGGAATTTGAAGGATTGAAGAAAGAGGAAAGAGTGGGAAACCCTCAGGCCTGGGTTGGAGGAAGGGTGATGACATGACATTTTGTGGGGAGCACCAGGGAACCCTGAGTAGGTTGGACTCAGCTGTCGCTCTTGTTGCTGTCACCAACAGCCAGTGGTTGGCCTGTCAGCCATGAGTGTCTGGGTCAAAATGACACTCGTCTGAGCCATGGAGATTCTGCCCAGTCTTTTTTCCTGTCCCAATCATAACTCACTGCTGGTCATGGGACAGTGTAAGCGTTTGCGAACAGAGACTAAGGAAATTGTAACCCTCGTGGGGTTGACATGGTGGTGTCAAGAGAGAACTTTGCCTCTTGATCATGATGCAGCCAAGTTGGTCTGGACAGAACCAGTAGGAAATTGCCCCTTGGGATAGGACAGTGGTGAACTCACATTCCCTGTTATGTTATTGTTATTGTAGTAGATGTACATGGAAACTAAAATATTAGTACAGAATGCTACAGCATGAATAGTAAAATTCTCTCCCACCCAGTTCTGTTAGTGTTATAAAATCATAATTCTAAATGATAAGTTAATACCTTAACTCATTGATTTATCAACTTTAAATTGTATTTATTGATGCTTTAGTAAAATATGAGGATGAAATTCATTTCAGTTACCTTTTAATCTGATCCCATGAGATTTTTTTTATTGAGGTATAGTTGATTTACAATATTATATGTTTCAGATGTACAGCATAGTGATTTCACAATTTTTAAAGATTATACTCCATTTATAGTTATTATAAAATATTGCCTATATTCTCTGTGCTATCAAATATATCCTTGTAGCTTATTTATTTATACATAGTAGTTTGTACCTCTTAATCCCTTACCCCTACCTTGCCCCTCCTCCCTTCCCTCTCCCCACTGGTAACCACTAGTTTGTTTTCTATATCTGTGGGTCTGTTTCTTTTTTATTATATTTACTACTTTGTTTTTATTTTTTAGTTACCACATATAAGTGATATCATATAGTATTTGTGTTTCTCTGTTGACTTATTTCACTAATAATATCCTCCAGGTACATCTATGTTGTTGCAAATGGCAAATTTTCATTTTTTATGGCTAAGTAGTATTCCACTGTGTGTATGTGTGTGTGTGTCCACATCTTCTTTATCCATTCATCTGTTGATGGGCACTTAGGTTGCTTCCATATCTTGGCTATTGTAAATAATACTGCTATGAACACTGGGGTGCACATTTTTGAATTCGTGTTTTTGTTTTCTTCAGATATATACCCATGAGTGGAATTGCTGGATCATGTATTAGTTCTATTTTTAGTTTTTTTGAGGAACCTCCATACTGTTCTTCACAGTGGCTGCATCAATTTACATTCCCAACAGTGAATGAGGATTCCCTTTTCTCCACATCCTCACCAGCATTTGTTATTTGTGGTCTTTTTGATGAGAGCTATTCTGATAGCTGTGTAGTGATATCTCATTGTGGTTTTGATTTGCATTTCTCTGATGATTCACCACATTCAGTATCTTTTCATGTGCCTGTTGGCCATCTGTATGTCTTCTTTGGAAAAATATCTATTAAGGTTTTCTGCCCATTTTAAAAATTAGTTTTTTCTTTGTTTGTTTTGATATTGAGTTGTATGAGCTGCTTATATATTTTGGATACTAACCCCTGATGGGTCATATCATTTGCAAGTATTCTCTCCAATTCAGTAGGTTGTCTTTTTGTTTTGTTCATGGTTTCCTTTGCTGTGCAAGAGCTTTAAAGTTTAATCAGGTCCCAATTTGTTTACTTTTGCTTTTGTTGCCTTTTACTTAGGAGACAGATCCAAAAAAATATTGCTACAATTTATGTCAAAGAGTGTTCTGCCTGTGTTTCCTTCTAGTAGTTTTATGGTTTCTAGTCTTAGATTTATGTCTGTAATACATTTTGAGTCTATTTTTGTATATGGTGTGAGAAAATGTTCTAGTTTCATTCTTTTATGTATAGCTGTCCAGTTTTCCCAGAACATCTTATTGAAGAGACTGTCTTTTCTCCATTGTACATTCTTGCCTTCTTTATTGTAGAATAATTGACCATAAGTGCATGGGTTTACGTTTGGGCTCTCTATGCTGTTCCATTGATCTATGTGTCTGTTTTTGTGCCAGTACCATGGTATTTTGATTACTGTAGCTTTGTAATATATTCTGAAGTCAGGGAGCATGATACCTTCAGCTCTGTTCTTCTTTCTCCAGATTGTTTTTGCTCTTTGGGTGTCTTTGTGTTTCCATACAAATTTTAAAATTATTTTTTCTACTTCTGTGGATAATTGGTGTTTTGCTAGGGATTGCACTGAATCTGTAGATTGCCTTGGAGTATGGTCATTTTAACAGTATTAATTTTTCCAGTCCATGAACGTGATATAGCTTTCTATCTGTTTGTGTCATCTTCATTTTCGTTCATCAGTGTCTTACAGTTTTCTGAGTACAGGTATTTTTTTTTATCTCCTTAGGTAAGTTTATTCTTAGGTATTTTGATGGGGATTACATTGAAACTGTAGGTCGTTTGGGCAATATGGGTATTTTTACAATATTAACTCTTCTATTCCAAGAATTTAGGATGCCTTTCCATTTATTTATGTCTTCTTTAATTTCTTTCTCATGTCTTACAGTTTTTAGTGTGCAGACCTTTTACCTGCTTGGTTAAATTTGTTCCTAATTATTTTATATTTTTTGATGCTATTGTAAATGGGATCAGTTTCTTAATTTCCTTTTCAGATCGTTTGCTGTTAGTGTATAGAAATGCAACTGCTTTCTGTGTGTTTATTTTGTATCCTGCAACTGTACTGAATTTGTTTATTAGTTCTAAAGTTTCTTGGTAGAGTTTTTAGGGTTTCTTATCTATAGATTATGTTATCTGCAGAGACAATTTCACTTCTTTACAATTTGGATGCCTGTTATTTCTTTTACAATTTTACTTCTTTACAATTTGGATTCCTGTTATTTCTTTTTCCTGCCTAATTGCCTTGGCTAGAACTTCCAATACTATGTTGAGTAAAAGTGGTGAGAATGCACATCCTTCTCTTGTTCCTGATCTTAGAGGAAAAGCTTTCAACATTTTGTCATTGAGTATGCTGTTAGCTGTGGGTTTGTCATATATTATGTTGAGGTATGCTCCTTCTAAACCCAATCTGTTTTTTTTATCATGAAAGGGTGTTGAATTTTGTCTAATTTTTTTGTATCGATTGGATGATCATATGATTTTTATCCTTCATCTTGTTAATGTAGTATATCACATCTTTGATTTTCATATGTCGAACCACCCTTGCATCCCACTTCGTCAGGGTATATGATCCTTTTAATATTGTAGTGAATTCAATTTGCTAGTATTTTGTTGAGGATATTTCGTTTACATTTATCAGAGATATTGGCCTGTAATTTTCTTTTCTTGCAGTGTCCTTGTCTGGCTTTAGTATTAGAGTAATACTGGCCTCATAAAACATGATTGAAAGCTTTCCCTCCTCTTCAATTTTCTGTAAGAGTTTGGGAAGGATTAGCATTCATTTTTCTTTAATTTTTTGGTAGAATTCACCCATGAAGCCATCTGGTTGTTCGCTTTTTGTTGTTGTTTGGGAGGCTTTTGGTTACTGATTCAATCTCCTTACTCATTATTAGTCTGTTCAGATTTCTATTTTATCATGATTCAGTCTTGGTAGGTTGTATGTTTCTTGAAATTTATCCATTTCTTCTAAGTTGTCCAATTTATTGGTTCACAGTAGTCTCTTATGATTGTTTTGTATTTCTGTGGTATCAGTTGTAATGTCTCCTCTTTCATTTATACGTTCATTTATTTGAGTTGTCTTTTTTTTTTCTTGGTAAGTTTAGCTAAAAGTTTGTCAATTTTGTTCATCTTTTTAAAAAAGCCAGCACTTAGTTTCATTGATTTTTTTCTGTTGTCTTTCTAGTGTCTATTTCACTTATTTCTACCATTATGGTTATTATCTCTTTCCTTCTGCTAACTTTGGGCTTAGTTTGTTCTTTTTCTAGTTTCTTGAGGTGTAAAGTTATGTTGTTTATTTGAGTTTTTTTTTTTTTTTTTTTTTTGGTACATGGGCCTCTCACTGTTGTGGCATCTCCCGTTGCAGAGCACAGGCTCCAGACATGCAGGCTCAGCGGCCATGGCTCACGGGCCTAGCTGCTCCGCAGCATGTGGGATCTTCCTGGACTGGGGCACGAACCTGCGTCCTCTGCATCGGCAGGTGGACTCTCAACTGCTGCACCACCAGGGAAGCCCTATTTCTTTTTTCTTAATGTAGACATTTATTGCTATATACTTCCCTCTTAGAATTGCTTTTGCATTATCCCATAAATTTTGGTGTGTTGTATTTCTATTTTCATTTATCTCAAGATACTTTATGATTTCCCTTTTGATTTCTTATTTGACCCATTAGGTTTTCAGGAATGTATTGTTTAATTTCAAATATGTATTTGTGAATTTTCCTTCTATTATTGATTTCTAATTTCATAGCATTGTGGTTGGAAAAGGTACTTGATAATGATTTCAATCTTCTTAAATTTGTTAAGACTTGCTTTGTGGCCCAACATATGAGCTATATTGTAGAATGTTCTATGTGCGCTTGAGAGGATAATGTATTCTGCTGCTGTTGCAGTTGTTTTATATATGTCTGCTAGATCCATTAGTATTATTCAGGGCCACTCTTTCCTTTTTGATTTATGTCTAGTTGTTCTATCCAATTTGAAAATAGAGTTTTGAAATCCCCTACTATTATTGCATTGCTGTCTATTTCTCCCTTCAGTTCTGCTAGTATTTGCTTTAAATATTTATGTGCTCCAAAGTTGGGGGCATGTATAATTTATAATTGTTATATTTTCTTTGTGAATTAATCCTTTTATCAGCATATAGTGACCTTTGACTCTTGTGACTGATTTTGAAAGTCTATTTAAGTATAGCCACCTCTACTCTCTTTTGGTTATCATTTCCATGGAATATCTTTTTCCAACCCTTTACTTTCAGCCTATATGTGTCCTCAAAGCTAAAGTGAATCTCTTGTAGGCAGTGTATTGTTGGAGCTTGTTTTTTATCCATTCAGCCACTCTGTGTGTTTTGATTGGAGTATTTAATTCATTTATGTTCAAAGTAATTGTTGATAGGTAAGAACTTACTGTTGCCATTTTCTTGATTTTTTTCTGACTCTCTTACTGTCTTCCTTTGTGACTTATTTTTTTGTCATGGTGTCTTTAAATTCCTTTCTCTTTGTCTGGTGTATATCTATTAGAAGTTTTTTCTTTTTGGTTACCATGAGGCTTACATAAAATGTCTTATAGATGTACCAGCCTATTTTAAGCTGATAACACTTTACCTTCAATCACACCCAAGAGCTGTACAGTTTACTTTTATTTCTCCTCCTTCCACATTTTATGCTATTGATGTCACACTTTACATCTTTTTATGTGCATCCAATACAAGTTATTGTAGCTATGGTTAGTTTTAATACTATTGCTTTTAACTTTTATACTAGAGACAAATGTAACTTATATACCACCATTACAGTATTAGAGTATCCTAATTTTGACTATATATTTAGCTTTAACAGTGAGTTTTATACTTCCAAATGTTTTCACATTATTACTTATACCATTCTTTAATTTCAACTTCAGTAACTCTGTTTAGCATTTCTTGTAGGGCATATCTGGTGGTGATGAAATCCCTTAGCTTTTGTTTGTCTGGGAATGTCTTTATCTTTGTGTCCTATAGTTCTGAAGGACAGTTTTGCTGGTTATAGTATTCTTGGTTAGCAGTTTTTTCTTTCAGCACTTTGAATGTATCATCTCACTCCCTTCTGGCCTGCAAATTTTCTGCTGAGAAACTCACTGAGAGCTTTTTTGGGGGTCCCTTGTATATGATGATTCATCTTTCTCTTGATGATTTACAAATTTCTCTTTGTCTTTTACTTTTAACATTTTGATTGTAATGTGTCTTGGGGATAATCTTTGGGTTTATCCTACTTGAGGTCCTTTGACCTTCCTGTATCTGGATATCCATATCTCTCTTCTCCCTAAATTTTGGATATTTTCAGCTCTTATTTCTTTATTTCTGTGAGCAGTTGGAACCAAGTCACAGGCCTGTTTTGGGATCTGCTGTTAGACCAAGATTGTTTGGTCTGCCTCTGGAGGGCCTGATGGAGGCTTGTTTCCCAGTGGGTCACTGTGCTGGCAGGACTCCTTGCTTACTGTGTCTGATAGGGGCTGGATCTGGATCACAGGCACATCAGGGTCTGCTTCTGGGACCAAGAAGTGGTGGGTGTATTTGACTCCCCCCAGGTCCCTTGGTGTATGGGGCTGGTGGCGGGACCAAGCCAAATGGGACTGTAGCCAAGTCCTCAGGGGTACAGAACTGTTTTCAGTTCTGTAGCTGGGACTAAAGTCAATGGGTCAGACACCTGGGCACAGACAGTCTTCTAAAAATGACCCACTTGTTCTTGTACTCCACTGGGTTTCACAATCTCCTCCCTGGGTCCCAAAGCTCCCAAGAAGGTACTTTTGTTCATGGATGGCTACAAATTTATTGTTGCTGAGGGGGATATGAGAGGACCTCCTATTCTGTTGTCTTGCTGATGTCACTCTTCTCTCTCCTGTTTTCTAAGCTTTGACTTTTCACTCTCCAGTCTAGTTTATTTTCAGTCTTTTCTTCCAGCCATTCTATTGAATATTTTATTTCAGCAATCATATTTCTTAATTCCATTACTTCTGTTTTTGGTTTATTCCTCGTTCAGAAGTGTGATCTTACTGTCTGCAAACAACACTTCTCTAAAGACAGTAATTATACATTTTTAATGCTTTAAATTTTTTTTCCTTGAATTCAGTAGACCCTTCAGGTTATTTTCTATTAGTTTATCTTTGTCTTTCTTATGGTGTTTCTGGTTTTCTTCAAATGTTTGTTAATCCCATTTTGTACATTTATTTTTACAAAGTAAAGGCTGTGTTGATTCATGAGTAGGTAGGTGCATTTCCTCTGTCAGTGCAGAGCTGGATGAGGGCTGAGAGTACACCTACCTCTGTGGGCAGGGCTTTTACACTAGAAGACTTCACTTTAGGTTGTGCAAATAGGAACCATGTCACCTCTGATGGTCTTACTTTTAGGGTGTCAAGCCCTGTGAGAGCCCTGGACTGCACCCATCAGATTACGCCTTTTCTTCAGAGAGTATTTATGTGGCTGCAGCCTTGGGGAAAATGCCATTACTGCACAGTTCTCAACCAAGGACCTTGATTTCTGTCCTTGATCTGGCCTATGTTCTGGGTTCCTGCTGATTTCAAGGAGTTCTTCCATTAAGAAAAGATCCCACCTTTACTACAGCATTCTTTGGTGCATGCTCTAAGCAGTGCATTTCTGCTGTAGTTCATCCTGTTTGCTTTCTACCTTTAGGAAATTTATTAGAAACATTGGCCTACTGATATCCCTCCCTACAAGTCTCAGCACTTTGAGGAATGTGCCACTACAATCTGTTTTAAGATTAGGAAGATAAACATGTGCATTCAGCCTGACATTTTGAACTAGAAGAGATTTATTCACTTAATTTTATAGTTGGTGGCATATCTCTTTAAATTTTTCAACAGTATGTGGAGGTTATATTTTATAAATCCCTACGTACCTCAGTGTATCTTTCTGTTGTTTCCACATAAGCAAGGATTCTTAGCTGGGTATAAAATTCACGACATGTTGCTTCATATCCTATTTCAGAAGAGAATTTGAGGCCAGCCTACATGTTTTTCTTATAGATGGTGCCCATCTACCATGTGTTTCTGCTTAACAATACATGTGAGATTTTTAACCTCTTTTAATTGTTCAAAAATTTTAGCATGTTGACACTAGGTGTGGATCTCTTTTTAAATTATTTATCCTGGAATGCAATTATGTTCACCTCTGTAAACTTGGCACATAGTAGGCACCCATTAATAGCCAGTAAATAAATGAATGAATAAACCATTCCAACTTGAAGTCTCAGTTTCTACTCAGTTTAGGTTTAGTTTCTACTCAGTTCTTTTTTATCATATGATATCACTCAAATGTGGAATCCAAAAATGCTACAAATGAACATATCCACAAAACAGAAACAGACCCACAGTCACAGAAAACAAACCCACGGACACCAAAGGGGATGAGGGGGGAGAGATAAATCAGGAGCCGGGAACTAATATATACCCACTACCATATACAAAATAGATAAACAACTAAGTCCTACTGTATAGCACAGGGAACTATACTTAACATCCTGCAACAATCCATAATGGAAGAGTCTGAAAAATAATATATAATATATATATTTAACTGAATCACTCTGCTGCACATCTAAAACCAACACAACACTGCAAACCAACCACATTCCAACAACAAAAAAAATTAGTAACTTTCCAATAACCCTTTGAGGAGCAAGTGAGTAACTTGAGAGGACTGGAAAAAAAAGACTGGAAATTTTTGTTAAAAGAGAGAAAAAGAGAGCAAGAGGAAGGTTTTAATACTTTCTTTTCTTTCCTAGCTGACTGGTTGCTCCAAATTTTTAAGTATTTACCTCCTCACTTCAATCCTGTTCCATAACCTCAATCAGAGGGTAAAAAAAGACTACCAAGGTACGTGATGGAAAATTGGAAAAGTTCATTTGGAGCTAATGTAATAAAAGGAGATAAAGATCATTCCAGATGTAAGAGTGGGCATAATGTATTCTCAACTCATTCAATCATAAAAATAAAATTTTACTTTGTTTCAGGACTAAACTGGATAAAAGGGCAGACTTGTTGCTATGAAACATACTTCCAGGTTTTCAAGCTTCACAAAAACTCTTCTTTAGGAACACAAAGTTGTGTTTCCCAGTTGTCTCCTCAGATTTCAGAACTATTTGTTTTCCCTTCCATCTTAACAAAACACCTGGTGCTAGCTCTGACACTTTGTTCATTAAATAATACTTACCCACATTTACCAGGTCCTACTACCTGTCTGGCATTTCCCAGGGCATGGTCATAATAGCCCTTCCCTCAGCTTTCTATCTCCCTCTGACTGTAGATAATCAAAGGATCTCTAGAAAGTTTGTTGTTAAATTCTTCCTAACTGTCGGTTCACAAACTGGCCGCCATACACAGATGGCAAGGAGAGACCAGAGAAAGAGGCAGCCACTCCATATTGGTAGATGGCAGGTTTAATAACAAAGGAACTTCCTTAGAGGCTTGTCTTGGGTGCTGCAAGACGAGTAGATCTCCACACCCACCTGCCAGGATCTTAAAAGTTTATAAAGAGACTCTATCAGAGTTCAGTTATGTATTCAGTCCAAATGGTCTCAACAACACCTACTCTCTCAAGGCTGCGTCCTTGAAACTATGGGAATGGTGGGCAGACAAGGGAGGGGGTGAGGAGCCTCCAATTCCCTGGTTCCAGGTCAGGGGTCAACCAGTGGTCACGTCCTCTTGATGACCTCCTCCGACCCTCTTTAGACCTCTTTTCCTCTATATTGGTTTTCCAAGCCTCTCCACTCAGACTTATGTGACACATCTGAAGCAAGGTCCTGGAGCGATACTCCACTGTATGTGGCTGACGGCGGGCAGGACATGGTAGCAGTCTTCCTCTTTTGTTTTTGATATTCCTTCTTTTTCAGCTATTCTGGTTTCTTTCTCATTATCTGTTACAATTCTTGTCTTTTCTTTTTGTCTTTGATTTGATTTTATAAATGCATTTGTTATTTACTGTCTCTGTTGTGGGTTTAAATTCTCCTATTACATTCTAGCATCCTTGACATCTTTCCTCAAGTTCTCATTTTCATCTCACTCTGCTATTCTTACATCTTGATCTTTCTTCTTGTGGTTTTCTGTCCTGTTCCACAAAGGCTATGTCTCTAGACCTTCTAATGAGGATGCCCACTGCAATCATTTTCGTCTGGTTTTAGTAGTAAATCATTTTCAGAAGTACCTATTTTCCCCTCAAGTCTTTAGTATGATTTTCTCTTGTTGTGTAGTGATTTTTCATAAATCTCATTTTTTACCCTTCTGTTTTCTCATCCTCAAACACAGAGGATCTAAGTAGAGTCAGGATTTGTCTACAAAGAGGTCGGAACTTGACCCCACAGTCTGTCCACTTTGGTGGTGATCACAGCTTCTTCTCAGGGATCATTGTATGCACACTGCCCTAACCCCAGATCTGGTATTATTAGGGTTTCCTCTATAGCACTTCTCCTGGGCTGGGTTGAGATGCTCTTCTTCCTTCTCCGCCTGACCCTAGTCACCTGGTGTACTTACATTGAGTTTCTACCTTTTTCTATCATCTCCTTGATATTTCAGTTGAGGTACTTTCGTCTCTCAAAATTTAATATACTAATGCTATGTTCTTCACTCCAAATTCCTCTGTCTTCTCCGTAGCTGATATTTAGGAGTTACAGCCTTCAATTGTGTGTATAAAATGACCAGTAACTTAATTTGTACACCCATGTACATGGCAGCATTATTCACATAATAGCTTAGAGTTGGAAGCCAAGTGTTCATTGATGGTTGAGTGGATAAACAACATGTAGTATTTCCATACAATGAAATGTGATACAGCTTTAAAAAGGAAGGAAATTCTGACAAAAGCTACAATATGATTAAGCCTTGTAGACATTATGCTAAGTGAAATAATCCAGTTACTAAAGAACCAATACTGTACGATTCACTTATATGAGGCACCTAGAGTAGTCACATTCATAGACAGAAAGTAGAATGGTGGTTGCCAGGGGCTGGGGGAGAGGAGATAGGAGTGTTGTTTTCTAATGGGTACAGAATTTTAGTTTGGAAAGATAAAAAAAGTTCTGGAGATGGATGGTGGTGATGGTTGCACAACTATGTAAATGTACTTAACGCCACTGAACTGGACACCTAAAAATGGCTAACATTGTAAACTTCATGTTAGGTACATTTTACCACAATTTTTAATAAATGATCACTAATTTTTAAATGTGCAATGGCAAACTCAGAAAGTGATACCCACGTTTCAAAGATCTGGTTGGCGCAGACCTTGTGTTGGTATCTAGGGAGCAGACAGTGCAGGAGGAGGAAAACGATCTTCCAGCTTTCTCAACTCCTCCTCTATCTGGTATCAGTGGGCTGCGTTGGGTCTTCACTGCCGCATGCAGCCTTTCTCTAGGTGTGGCGAGCGGGGGGCCACTCACTGCGGTGGCCTCTCCCACTGCAGAGCGCAGGCCCCAGGCGCACGGGCCCCAGCAACCGAGGCATGCGGGCCCAGCAGCTGCAGCGCCCGGGCCCAGCCACTCTGCGGCACGGTGGGATCCTCCCGGACCAGGCCCGAACCTGTGTCCCCTGCACCAGCAGGCGGACTCCCAACCACTGTGCCACCAGGGAAGCCCTGGGTCACTCATTTTTATGGCAATATCTTCACTATTAGTTTGGATTTTAGTGGAGAGACTCTTGTCATTTCTTGGAGTGTGTCTTCAGAGTTATTTCCATGAAAATACGGGGGAGGCCATTTTCAGTAGAAGCTCCTTTTTAAAATAATTTTGATGATTCATGGTGCCACACTATAATATTTTACATTGGAATAATTTCTGGAAAAATGTAGGCTACAGGGCTATGAAATATTTTAGGACTTTCTCTTCCCTAAATAAAACACCTATGAATCTATACTCAGCCTCTACTTGCCAGTTAGATTGAGGAAACCCAACATAGCTATTATTGACTCAGACTATTGTTTCTGTGATGAACCGTGGAGAGATGTAGGGAATAGAAGGCAAACTCCTTGTATTGGACAATCTTCTATGTTATTGGGAAAATGTGTTCAGAAGAAATCAGACCTAGGTGTGGGGCTTTAGGCTTTTCCTCAAATTTGCATTTTCTCATGTGTATGGTGTGATACGCATAGGGTCTGAAGAATAACAATACCTTCTTTGGAGAATTGCAGAAAAGATTAACTAAGTGTAACATAGTTAAAGGATTTACGTTTTGCCCATAGCAGGTGTTCAACTGGTGCTATTTTTCTTTCCTTTAAAAAGTGAGATTAAAAAATGAGAAGCTAAAAACAAACAAGCAAACAAAAAAAAAACCCTGAGAAGTTAGAACTCAAGCGAAGCATTCACTTCTTCCAGCATGATGAGGTAGTACCATCCTTTCTTCTAAAAGGTGAATGTTCTGAAATGAAGAAGGCATAACTGAAATCATTTGAGTGAATTTCACTGTGGATTCTTGCCTGTGTGGGCAGATTACTGATTATCCTTAAATCTGTGAGGAGACTAATATATTACACATGTGTGGGTTGTAATTCTCATTCAATTAGTTCTTTGTCAACCCATGTTTCAAAAGTACAGTAAAGTACCTATCATCTAAGGCCACATTCACCAAGTATGCCTGTGAGTACACATATACACACGACACACCCCATAGTTTTCATGCTTTGATGATTCAAAGCCTCATATAAATTTTTGCTACTGTCTGTATCCTCCAGCCTTAAAAATATTATTTTTGTGTTTTGACCAGGCATAAACTATTGTGACCTCTCTGGGCAAGAATTATAAACTTCCTAGGAAGGGAATTTGAATAATGATTCTGATTCTTACTGCTCTTTGAATTCCCTTCCCTTGGGCTGAAAGCCCTTCCATATGTTTCCATATCATTCTGTGTATACCTCTATTATTTCATTTCCAATTGTATTTATTTATGTGTCTGTTTCTCCACACAGATTAGGAACTCCTTAAGAGCACGGACTGTCTGATGGATTTTCATGTCTGTACTATCCTGCACAATACCTGATCACAGCAGGCACTCAGCATTTGTTGAGTTAAATTGAGCCCTGGCCATTACATTGACTTAGTGTTCTCGGCCTTCTCCCATTTTGCCTGATGATAAAGAGGATTATCACTATTCTCTACAAAGCTAAAACCTTGAGTATGAATCAAATGCTTCAGGCAATCTTGGGGGTGCTGGTATGTTTTTTCATGAGTTGGGAGTGTTCCTTAGAATGTTTCAAAAATCACTCAGGTTGATGACATCATTTTCTTTTTGGTCTCAGATGCTCCAGAAGAGCTACTGAGTGCATGGGTTCATCTTGTCTCCAAAAGATCCCATTTCGGATCTTCAGCATCGTGATGTTGGCACTGTCTGTCTGCATTATGACTTTTCAGTAATGAAACCCCACAGGATCAAGTGCAGGCCAGAAGCACCTAATCCTCAGTTCTGCCCTCTTGTTAACAGTTTTATGGTGAGCTTCTCGAGTCTTAACACTGAGGGAGATTCAGGATGGTTTGATTCCCTTTTTTTCTAGTTGCTCCCCTCGCAGAATAGAAGGGGATTTTGACAAGGATGAGTATGAACTCATGTTTGGTGACAGAATTCTGAGGAGTGATTTCTAAGTGACTGGACTGAGATGGGCTGAGATTAGATCTGTTGATTTTAGCAAAGGGGCTAAGACTGTAAAAAAGTCATCAATAATAAGGCAGTTTTTCCACTGCTTTCTTTCAACATGAAGCACATATTAAATCCACTAAGTAGAGCAAAAACAATCGAATAAAAAAACAAAACCAGAAAACCTCCAGCGATCCATGTTTTGAATGCACAAAAGTACAACATGATAGAACTCAGTGTCAGCTAAGAAATAATTTGTGTTGTCAACACCTGAAGTAGGAAGGGCTAGCAAAATAGAATCCAACTTTGTAGTGTCTAGTAAATGTGTTAGAGGACGTTACCACTAAATTGTAGGTAGGAACTCCTGTAAATCCAGCCTCCCAGCCTTTTTGACCCCATATTGACTAAATAGACTCAACTCAGAGAAGTGAGTCAGTTGCTTCTGAGAATACAATTTAGGGAGGGAGCCAGTACAATCCTAGAGACAAGGATTATGTATTGCATGCCATTGTACATGCAATGAAATCACCATTGATCAAGGAGTTGGTGCGGGGGCGGGGAATTCTATCAACAACTTAAATAAAGATGCAGGAAAGGGTAAAGGTCAGGCAGCAAGAGGAAATAATCCTTCGCTCCCAGAGAACACTGGGATTTAATAAATGACAAAATGAAAACTCCAGACCATTGTCATGTAGATGGCATAGGGTGAACAGTGAGGTATCCCCAGAGTTCTGTGACACAAGCTAGAAAAATGAGTCCTATGCGGTGAGATCAGATATCTGCAAAGGTGTCTTCTAAACCAGACCCCAAACCATGGCTATAGACAGAAAGATTGATAAACAGGGCCAAGGAAAGACTGCTCTTCAGAGAAGGGGCTGTTGTCATGGGTTTAAAGGAAAAGGGATCCAAGGATTCAGAATTTGGTCGGTTTACGCATGCTGGACAGGGGATAAAGCTGGAGCATTTGTGAGCCTTTTGCTGTTCATCCTCCTTGGAAAAGTCTGCTCTCTCAGAGGAAAGGCCACAGCATGACCTGGTGGGTGTTTCAAGGAAATGGTGTGTCCTGTGATGGCTGGCCACCGGAGACATCCATGTGTGGGACCTCATTCCTACCCTGTCAATCATCCAACCAGGATTTACTAGTCATTTCCCATGCATCATTAGCTAGGATTATAACATCCCTCCCTGAATCCTGACTGTAGTTTTCAATGTAAGCTTTAAGACATTAGGCACATTTAAAAATTGTTTCGGTTTCTTCAGTGCAGTTTCTTGTAAGAGCTCTCCAAGAAGTTCTCCCCCATGAACATTAGTTACCTTTGCCAAAAAATAATAATACGTGATGCATTTGCTTATTCTTTCATCAGACATATATTGAGCTGCTATTGTGTATCCAGGCTGTGTTGGAGAATAGGATTACAGAAGTAAAAGACAGGGGAGCTCATGATCCAGTGTGGGAGATAGACAATGATAGTAGAGTTTGAGAAATATTCTGATGGAAGATAGTAGACGATACAGAGAGGAGGGGAGTTCAACTCTCACGGGAGTTCTGAGATTCTCAGAAGAGGTGTTCTTGGAGCTGGATTTGAGAGACAATAGGAGTTAGGTGAAGATGGGAGAGAAGGGTGTGCAGAGAGAGCAACTCACATTAATTGAACCAGAGATCACTGAGCATCTGGTACATACAAGCCATTGTTCCAAGCTCTGGAGATACAGTAGCTGCCTTCATGAAGCTTACGTTCTAGTTGAGAGGTGGGGTCAGAGAAGCAGCCAACAAATATTTAAATCAATAACTGATATGATTTTAGAGAAAGGTCCTACGGAGAGAACAAAAATGGGACAGGATAGAGAATGACTAGGTGTGGTCACAGCGGATGGGTGCTGGTGCTTTAGGTAGAAAGGCTGGGAAAGGTTTCTCTGAGATGACCTCGATGATGAAAAGATGGCCCATAGGAAGAATATTCTATGTAAGCAGGCAGCAGTGGCATATTTGGAGGGGGTGGGAGAAAGCCAGTGGGCTGGACTACAGTGGACTGCGGAGCGGGGTGTGGATATAAGGAGACGAGGTCAAAAACAGGGTCTGCCTAGGACAGGCCTTGGGGACCATGGTCAGACATAGGATTTTATCCTAAAGTCAGTGGGAAGCTTTGGAAGGTTTAGTCAGGAGGGTGATTGATGCTTTTTGAAGATCGCTCTGGTTGTCACCTGGAGAAACAGGTGTTGGGAGTGACCAACTAGAAGGCCACACTGGGATCCCGGCCAGATGTAATGGTGGCTTGATCTGAACTGGAACAGTGGGGGAAGAGGAGAATAAGCCAGGTTTGTGATGTATTTTGGAGGCAGTGCCAGCAAAACCTGGTGACTGAGTGGGGAGTAAATAAAGGCAGGAACTGGAAATGATCCTTGAGTTTTGGCAAAAGTACAAAGACAGGCAAAAGCAGGGGGCATTAGGGACCAGTGAGTAGTCAGTTTAGGGTATTAAATAAGATATTAACTTTGGAATCAGAAAAACCTATTTGAATCCTGACTTTGCTGCTTCCCAGCTGTGTGATCTTGGACAAGGGTTCAAAAAACCCTCACCGGCTAAATTGCTACGGAAGGCTTGTGTACACAAGTACGTGTAATTCAGAGCAGCTGGGGGGGGGGGGAAGGGAGATACTTTACTGTCTGGAACTCTGTATTTTGATTTCACTTTCTTTTTTTTATTGTAGTAAAATATATAGGACATGAAACTTGTGATTTTAACCATTAGTAAGTGTACAATTCAGTGACATTAATGACATTTATAATGTGTACAACCATCACCCCAAACTGAAACTCAGTAACCATTAAGCCGTAACTCCCCATCTCCCCTCCCCTCGGCCTTTGGTAATCTCTAATCTACTTTCTGTCTTAGTGAATTTCCTATTCTAGACATTCCATGTAAAGGGAGTGTTACAGTATTTGTTCTTTACCCCTCCTCCTCTTTTATTTGCAACCTGGAAATACAAGAAGGTGCTCAGACATCTTCTGCTGTAGCGTGGCTTCAGGCTTTATCCAAGTCAAGCTGAGTTGTACTGTCTTGTTACTGTTCATAAAGTAAAATCACTTATAAGAAGTTCAGCTCCACTTCCTCTAGCAGAGTTACGGCTGTGCATATCTGGTATCTCTTTTAGACTGTAAGCCCTCGGCAGGTGGATGCTTCCCTTTCACATGTCTGGACAAGTCTGTGTGCTCATGCGTGTTTGCTGTATAGAAACTTAAGTCAACACAGGAAACAAAAGAGGCGGACACAGCTCTACTTTTTGTTAAGGTTTAATGGTGGGGACCCAGAGGGGCTGGTACTCAGACCAAAGGTATTTAATAGTCTTGGGTGATAAAGCAGAGAAAGCACACAGCAAAATATGCAGAGCTCAGAACGACACTAAACTCATCTAAACAATGAAATAACAAAGCAATAAGAAGAGCCCTTAGTGATATCTTACAAGGCAGGACATTGACAGGAGGGGTGGGTGAAGACAATTGTTAATAATGTTACTGATTAGAATAATAGCTGCCCTTCCATGAGATCTGCTATTGGCTGGAAGGTTCCATACTGTATCTCTTTTTGTTGTGGCAGCCTTGTGATACGTGCTATTTATCTGTCTTTGAAGTGATCAGGTTGGATCTTAGGGAGAATGAGTCGCCCACTCTAACTCATCATCCCAGAAAGTGTCTGGGCCGGGATTTGAGTCAAAGCATATCTAGCTCTAAAGCCCAGTTTTTCCACTCTGAGAAAAGCTGTTGGTCTTATTTGGAGTATGGAATGGGGGCAGAGATAGATTAAATGACAGCCCAAGAATGGAATTAATAAAACAGCATAGACACATTTCCTGACAAAATTGGTGTAAGGTGCTCCAGAAGGGCCAAAGAAATATTGGATACCATAGTAAAGGGTATTAGGAAAAATAAAACAAAAAAGAAAATATCACTCTGCCCACAGTGAGGCTTGAAGAGGAATGATTATGAGCACAGTGCTAGTATAAACACTCACGGGGTGAGGACTTGTAACAGCACCCGCGCCTGTGTGTTCCTTGTCGTCATGTAGTACAGAGGCAACAGGGATTATTCAGAATTGTTCTGAAGCCCCTGGAGGTTCAGATACTTCTTTTCCTTTTGGGCCACTCAGACTAACACAATAGCAAAAGAAAACTTGTCAGTTTGTTACAAAATGCACAACAGGCATTTCCCCGGGGATGTTTTTAAAAAAACAGAGGTATCTGTACTTAGAGGCTATTGGTTGCTATAGAGTAACATCTGTGAGGGTTGCTTTTTCCATCAAGGGAATCAAATTTCTTATTGTGCTATCAGCCTCCTGCCACATCATTTTTAAAGGCGAGCCATAAAATGTTTCTTTCTACTGTGGCAGCAAAGAGGAAAACTTCATTGGGGGAAAAGTAATGCAGTTTGAAAGAGTCCTATAAACCAAAATCTGTTTAGGGAACTTAATTCTGGGTTTTACAAGGCGACCACGTCTTTCCTTGCAAATAAACACAGAGCTCTCCAATTCACGTGCCTGGCAGAAACAGCGTTCATGTGGTTGGGCTGTACTGGTTTCAGAGCGCGGTTGAAAATTTGGGGAAGGAAGGGTGGTAGTAAAGTCCACCTCCTTCCTGCTATGACCCATAAAGGTACAGGACTGAGAACTGGGAACGTGGGTGAGATGCATCTGATAAGGATGTTCATTTGCTGCTCACCATGTGTGGCTGGAGCAGACATTGAAGCTGAGTGCATCTGAGTATAAGCATGTCTTAATACCTCTTTCTTGCCTATCCCCTATCCTCGTTTTAAATTAGTAACAATTAACCTGGTGATTTCCAACTGATTAGTGATTTTGACTTGTTCTTTTCCTCACCCCCAAAAACAACCACAAAAATTCCCCAAAGCATGATAAAAGTAATACACATACATTCATCATAGAAAACTTGGGAAATACAGAAAAGCAGAGGAAAGGTGAAGACAATTTCCATCTTAGAAAAAGTAACCGTGTTGGTTTTCTTTGTGTGTTTAGGGGTGCATATTTAAAAAAAAAATTATGACCATATTATATATAGAAAAATGTATGTACTGATGTAAACATCTATTTTTGTGGGTATGAAAGTGATATATATGCTTTGCAGAAAACTTGAAGAATATGAAAATATAAGGAAAAATAATTACACAGAATTTCACCATCCAGAGATAAATGCTAATATTCCATTTTATTGTGTTTCAAAATGTATTCATTTCAAAGTTTAAAATATAGTTGATGCAGGGACATTTGTAACTATTAGGTGGAAGATGATAAAAGAGGAATTGAAGAAGATAATATCTGCTATAAACTAGTTTTTTATTTAATTTTTACCCATTGGAAAAACAAAAATCTCTGAGACTTAAGTCATTTGATATGAGTTTTAAAGTTGCAGGATATAATTACTTGAGTTCTTTGGCAATGGAAATGGTTATTATGTTGCTCTATGCAGCTGTGCAGTTCAGGGAAGAGGGAAGAAGAAATACTTTAATGATTCTCTCTGCATAACATCTTAACCATGTAAATATCTGTTATTGGAGCAAGTGCTGGAACAGAATAATATAGGTTATTTTAAGTGGTAATCAAACATGGCAAAAGCTTTTATCGGAACTCTGGTATAAAGCACAGGACTCAGTAAACATGCTTTCTGGCATTGGTAAGATAGAGAAAGCAGCCAAGGGTAGCACTGCAGGGTCAACCTATATCCTGAGATGTGGAATCCATATTGGAACAAAAAATCCCACAGATATTCTTGTTTGAGGCTTAGACTGAGTAAGGCAAGGCTGGTAAATCATTTTATACAACTGACACACATCTTAAATGTGATTCTTCTCTTGGTGACTTCTTTTTCCACGGAAGATTATGTGGTAGCATATTTTACATGTAAGAGATAACTTGGCTGGGTACAAAATTCTCAGCTATCCCCCCTAAAAAATACTAATCATAAAATAATTTAAAAATTAGAATTCTAACATTAAGTTCAGAGTAAACCCACTAAGTTTAATATTTCTTTACTCTTCTTTGCTTTTAGAATATACACCCTAAGGAGGTACAGTCATAGTTTTGTATTCAAAGAAATTGTGAATACTGCTTTTCTCTGTGTGATTACCAATTTTATAGGCAGTTGAATTCACTTTGTTTCTGTGTATGATTTTAAGGCTTATTTTTTATTTAATTTAATTTTTAAATATGTAGAATATTTACGTACTTCAAAAATCAAAATTATATACAAGAGTATATTTAGAAAAGTTCCTATCTCCTTCTTCTCCACCCTATTATCACCACCCTCTATAGACATTAGCTAACTTTTATGTTTCTTTGAAAAATAAGCAAATTATCTGTGTATATTCATTTCTCTTTCTCACATAAAATATGTCAAACTATATAATATTTTGTGCTTTGCTCTTTTAACTGAGCAATATTTTCTAGAAGTCACTTCATATTAATTCAGAGAGATCTTGACTTTGCTACATGGTTCTCCACTGTGTATTATGGGCTATTCACACAGCTCCCTACTGAGGGACATTTGGGTTTCCAGTCTTGCTATTGGAAATGCCTCAGCCATGAATACCCTTGTGCGTAGGTTGTTTCATATTTGTGGAGGTTTGTCTTAAGGGTCTTTGACATCGTATTTTTGTTCAGTTGGTCTCTGTCCTGGGGAGAAGCTCATGGTTAGGTTTTCTCAGTTCAGTTTTGTTAAAGTACAAGTAAATTCCTTCTGGATACTGGTATTAGGTTGATATCAGTTTATACTTTAATATTTTTGCCTCTTTCTTTTGGTCCTAAGTACAGGCAGTTCTCTCCTTTCACATATAATGCATTCTTGAAAATTTGTACAAGAGTTGCGTGTGGGAAAGCCGGACAATAGACTTATTTGATATAAAGGAGGTAGGAGTACCATTCCCAGAGAGCTAAAAAAAAATAAGATCCCTAATTACACCTGTTTTTTTTTTGCGATACACGGGCCTCCCACCGTTGTGGCCTCTCCCGTTGCGGAGCACAGGCTCTGGACGCGCAGGCTCAGTGGCCATGGCTCACGGGCCCAGCCGCTCCGCGGCATGTGGGATCTTCCCGGACCGGGGCACGAACCTGCGTCCCCTGCATCGGCAGGCAGACTCTCAACCACTGCGCCACCAGGGAAGTCCCTACACCTCAGTTTTTTAAACACAATTATTTATGATTTATTGCCAACATTTGGTACATGTTCTTTAACTGTGTTCATTTCCTTTTTAATTAATTGAACACACAATTGACCTGCCTAAGTCCAATGAGAATCAGATTAAGGTGAAAGATTCTCTGTCTTCTGGCTGCTTAATGATTTTCATCTTTGTCTCGAAGTATTGTTTACATGAACTATACTTCTTATCACTTGTATCAGCACTTTCCTTTTTCTGTTTTCTATTCATGTTTATAAAATAATAGGACAAAATATAATAAACATCCAAGTCATGGCACAAACATCTCTGGACTGAAACAGAACAGTTCACTCTTGGGTAACACCAGCATGTGATAGCTTGAATTGATCATTCCTTAACTATTGAATGAAAGTGTTGAATGAAAGCGTGGGAAAAGAGGTTTGGTGTGACAATATATGATGTGTGAATGTACAGACTGTTTGGAAGTTGAGCCATCTCTGTGTTTCGTGAGAAGTAGGAAGAGGCTGCACGGGAAGCTGCTAGGTCAATGCCATTTAACAGTGAATGATAAAAATGCAGAGAAGAATGTGTGGGCAATCTTCAGATTATGATCTAAGGTGTATGCTAATTGCAGTACCAAGTTGGTCTTCCATGTCCTACTCATAGAGTTTTTATAAGGCACGTGATTTTGCCTCCGCATCTTGGGTGTTAATCATGGCCTATGAGTGGCATTGAAATATACAGAAATATCTCTGGATGGTACTTGAAGGGATAATTCTGCTGGCTTCAGAAAGCCTAGATGGGATGGTAAGAAACATCTGTTGACTTTGTGGGGAAGTACTGTGTGGTCTGGCTCAGGTGACTCGGGACTAGCAGGAGAGCTTCAGAGGTGCCCAAAATGAAAGCACGAGCCGGCGTCAAGATCAGGAATCTGAGACTGAAAAACATGAAATGAGATCAAAAGGAAAGTTCTGGAACAGACCAAAGGTGAACCCTGGGAGTAGAGGTAGAATGAAAACTGGAGGCTGAGGAAGAAAGGAAGACACCTGACCGCATGTTTAAAACAGGGGACGGAAGCCAGAATGAACTGTCTTTGTCAGGAGAATGTTCCAGAGGCTGTGGCTCAGAGACCGGGAGCCAACCATGAAACCCACATACCTATTTTTCTTTTTTTTTCTTTTTGTGGTACGCGGGCCTCTCACTGTTGTGGCCTCTCCCGTTGCGGAGCACAGGCTCCGGATGCGCAGGCTCAGCGGCCATGGCTCATGGGCTCAGCTGCTCCGCGGCATGTGGGATCTTCCCGGACCGGGGCACGACCCCACATCCCCTGCATCTCAACCACTGTGCCACCAGGGAAGCCCCCACATGCCTATTTTTGTACATCTTTTCCAAAGGACACTCATGTAATGCAAGGGTTGGTTAAATAAAAGAAAGGAGAGAAAAGTAGATATACGGGTTGGGATACAGGTCCAGGGAATGAAAGCATTAGAATCCTGACTATGATGGAGGATTTAGAAGAAGCGTTTCCAACCCTGTTCTGTAGAGCTGCATGGTGCTCCCTGGCCATTGAGAGTGTGCCTTCAGTGTCCCAGGTCCCTGGGAGAGTAGGAAGGGAGAGGGTGGAGGGGAGAGATGGCCTGTGATGGAAGGCTGGTGCTTCCCACCCGTGCTCGACAGCAGCTCTCCCATGACCTGTTTTACGTGGTGCTGGGGGTGCTGTGTAAGATGTCATTTGAAGGAAGGTTCTGCCCTGTGTTTGTTTGCTGTGGCTCCTGTAACAAATCGCCACACTTGGTGACTTAAGAAGAGACAGAAGTGTGTTCTCTTATAGCTCTGGAGGCCGGAAGTCTGGAATCAAGGTGTCGCAGGACCACACTCCCTTTCGAGGATCTAGGAGAGAGTCATTCCTTACCTTCTCTAGTTTCTGGTGGCTGTTGGCATTCCTCGGCTTGTGGCTGCATCTCTCTGCTCCATCTTCCTATCACCTTCTCTTCTATAGATGTGTCTGATCTCCCTCTGACACTCTCTTATAAGGATACTTGTGATGGCATTTAGGGTTTACAGGAATAATCCTGGATAATCTCTTCATCCCAAGACACTTAATCTAATTACGTCTGCAAGGAATTTTTAAAAAATAAGGTCCCATTCACAGGTTCTGGGGATTAGGACATGAGAGCTATCTTTTTGGGGGGCTGACATTCAGCCCACTACCTGGCGCTAAAAAAGTTCGAAAACTTCTGATTTAAATTGATAAACATCTGTGAATTGGTTTGAAAAAAAGAAAAAGAAAATATAAAGAGCCCCGATCTTTTCAATGCAGGGAAAGGAAGGCAGAGAAAGATGATTATGTTGCAACTTAGCGTTTAAATGTTAGGCAGCTACAAGGTAGGAAGCTGATTTAAGCAGCAAAAAGAGGTAGCAGGCATATTCATTTAGGGACCAGAAGTGACCATAGCTCCCTTGGGGCCATTGGCTTTGTGAGAGCTCCCTTACCTCACTCAACTTCACTCATGGCCTCTTTCATTGTCTTTCAGCCCTGAACACTGATGATTTTGAAGAATGGTCAGAGGGGGATCATCTGGCTTGTGGCATGGTTCTCTAACAAAACCTAGTCTTGATGAAAAGAGTAAAGAAAGCAGTTAAAAATGGCCTTACACCCATGTACATGTCACTAGCACATTGATGTAAGCATAGCGTATATAACAAAGGTGTATGTGATAGTCACTGGATTTCTGACCTTATTCTCCATACCATTCTCACTAAGGAATAAGTGACAACCTTTGAGCATGTCTAAGAGGATGGTCTTTATTTTGTTCCATTTTCTCTACTGTATAGGTACTATTTTCTCCTTTATAATTAACAAGTAAATTGTGGGGAGATACTCTGAGACCATATAAATACCGCATTCCTCATCACACTTTCCTTTCTAGATTTTTTTCCTAGATTTAGCATCACTGGTGATTTTTTTCGCCTCAGTTTTTTCTATGATGGTTTCACGAATTCTAGACTTATTAGTAAACATTTCATTAAAAGGAGGAGCTTTCCCTTTTTCATGTTTATATAAGTTCTTTATTATCTGAATAGACTCACGGATTCTTATTTTATTCAGTTGGTTATAAGACACTAATGTTTTTCTTTGTTTTGGTATTCAAGTTGTCCCAAATTTTGCCAGTGGGAACTCCCTCAAGCTGCCTCCTATGCCTACTATGCCTCCTCCTATGACATGTTCTTGTCATTCTTTGAGCACTTCCTCACTTTTTGGTATTAGATGTTCCATGATCTTGTATGTTCCCTGCCCCAGCCCTAGAATCAGCCTTTTCCTCCAAGGAGCATAGTTCCTTTTAGTAGGCAATGGTATTTATAAACCATGACCTGGAGGTGATTTGGGTTTTGTTTTGCAATACATGGATACTATCTAGGAACTGAAAAAAAAAATCTGTCATCGGTATTGCCTTAGTTCAGTCAGGCTGCTATAATAAAATACCGTAGACAGGGGCTTATAAACAGTCAAAATGTATTGCTTACAGTTCTAGAGGCTGGAAGTCTAAGATCACAGTGCCAGCAAGGTCAGGTTCTGGTGAGGGTCCTCTTCCAGGTTGTAGACCGGTGACTTCTCATTGTATCCTTGTATAGTGGAAGGGGCTAGGGAGCCCTGTGGGAGTCTCTTTTTTAAGGGCACTAAAGCCCATTCCTGAGGGCTCTACCCTCATGACCTAATCACCTCCCAAAGGCCTCACTTCTTCATAGTATCACCCCGAAAGTTAGAGTTTCAGTATAGGAGTTTTGGGGGAACGCAAACATTCGGGTCATAACAGGTGGTCTGAATTTCGGTCCCCCAGAAGCTGACCTTGAGCCAGGAGTTCAAGGGCAAGCTGCTGATTGGGCAGGGCAGTGTAAGGTAAGGGTGAGGCAAGACAGGAAGGGTGCCCTCGGGCTGGTTACTACAGTGGGTCACTTTGGTAGAAAACACACACCTCGAAACAACCTTGGCCAAGGGGTAAGAAAGCTGGAGTGTTTCACCCCCCACCTACGGGGCACTGCCCAGGGCTGCTGGGGGGACGGGCAGTGGGGTGGTGGGATTCACATTCCCAGGCCCCTGTAGCCTGGAAAGATGGCTGGAAGCCAGGCTGGCTCGCACAGACATGGGAGCCAGACAGACATGGGGATTGGAAACTGTGGGCGTCCACAATGTCGGCCACGAGTTCAGGCACCACCAGACAAGGGGAGTAAAGCTGACAGAAATAGAGTAACCCTGGGCCCTCTGAGGGAAGGCGCTCTGAGAGGCCTGGAGGCTTCTTCCGTTGGCTGGAGCCTTTTAGATAAGGGGCGTCAGAACTTTTCTCAGAAAGACCACCCTGGCTTGGCTGTTACCGCTCCTGTTCTCGCCTCACAAACTCCCAGGCCACTTGCTTGGCCTCATCCACTCTTGGCTACATAGGTCTATATCTAGTTGTACTGCCGGGCAAATGACTTTGAAGAGGGTGGTGTTGGGAGTGTCAGGGTTGGAAGCAGGACGAGTTTCTAATTTGGGCTGGAAAATAGGAGGAAGGGGGAATAGGATGCCTTGCTGTCTTAATCACCTTCTATTCAACTCCCCAGCAATATTAATATCCCAAATCTGGCCGCGTCTAGCTATCCCGTTGCTCCCTGCCGGTCCTGGTGGCCATCGCCTCTCACGTGGATCCCTGTGATGGCCTGTAACCTCTCTGCCACCTCCACCCTTGCCCTCTATTCCCCACACAGCAGGCTGAGCGTGGGGTCCGGACATGTGACAGTCCTGCTCAGAAACTGACAGTGCCTTTGAGTTATACCCAGGAGGAAATCCAGAGTCCTTCCCGTGGCCGACAGGCCCCTGCAGCCTGGCCTCTCCTACGTCTCAGCTCTCCTCCCATAGCACTCTCCCCCACCTTTCTTCTGCTCACTGATTCTAGAACACACCAGCTTGTTTTCTTGCGGTTCCCTCTGCTCGGGGGGATGCTTTTCCATGAGTCCCATTGCTCCTTCCATCCCTCCTCCTCTCTTCTCACCCCCCCAGTGTCACCTCGTTCCCAACCTCCCCATCCATTCATCCCTTTACTCTCTTTTGCTCCAAAGCTCAACCCGATGAGAGCAAGACAAGGCTGCTTATTCAGAGTTTGCTCCAGCAAGGGAGTCCGCCACCATCCCTTGCGTGTGGCAGAGACTCAGAGGCACGCAGAGGAGTAGCTAAGCTTCATGGTGGAAAAGGGGAGGCTTCAGGTGCGCCCTGATTGGAGGCTGTCGTCCTGGGGAGGCTGTAGGTGGGCTAACTAGAAGGGACCTCCTCTGAGAATGGTTAGGGGTGCATATTTGCTACTCTGGTTGGTCCTAAGTTGGAAGCAAGGGCAAAAGTTAGGGAAGCTACCAGTTATTAATCAAGTCCTGGCCATTTGGAGCCAGCTGTTACCGGGGCTATTGTCTGGCTTCCTAAACTATCACTGGGGATAGTGTTCTGACGTCCTGCAAGTCTGATTATAACAGGCTGGCTTCCTGGGTTGGTTTCCTGGGCAGGTTGCTGCAGGTGTGGGTGAGAATTCTATTCATATATATATTCTGTCATCCGTTTGTATATTCAGTCTCTCAGCACTCACCATCTGTCCAATGTGATGCATATTTGTTTTTCTAGTTATTGCCCGTCTCAGGAGAAAAAGAAAGCTTCGTGAAGGCAGGGATCTTGTTGCTACTGCGACTGCAGCTCCTCAAACTGTACCAGGCACAAGGTGGTTGCTCAATAAATATGTATTGAATGAGGGAATGACGGTACCTGTTCCTTCCTCTATGTAAGTTTCTAGAAATAGAACCTTCTGCTCTTTTTCTCTCTTTATGGGCCAGCAGTTTGGACAAGGCCAACCACCCACTGAGGAAACTTGGAGAAGAGGTCCATATGGAGAACCCTGGGATTTGGATTTAGGGGACCAAACTGATATGTCTGTAGGAGCGAGGCAGCTGAAAGAACGAACCAGCCTGGTGGGTGGGGTTGACAGAACATGGAGTCTCTGTAGAAAGATGGCCGTCTTGACTCGGCACTTACCAATTTTTTTTTTTTTTTTTGTGGTACGCGGGCCTCTCACTGTTGTGGCCTCTCCCGTTGCGGGGCACAGGCTCCGGATGCGCAGGCTCAGCGGCCATGGCTCACGGGCCCGGCCGCTCCACGGCATGTGGGAACCTCCTGGACCCGTGTCCCCTGCATCGGCAGGCAGACTCCCAACCACTGCGCCACCAGGGAAGCCCGGCCCTTTCCAATTTTTAACATGTCAGAATGTGGGCCTCCTGTTTACAGAACATATGAGTCATCAAAAGAATCTGACACCCTGGAGTTTTATGTAAAAAATACTTTCAATATTTAAATATTAGCCACTCTTTGGACTTCCCTGGGGGTCCAGTGGGTAAGACTCCACATTTCCACTGTGGAGGGCATGGGTTCAACCCCTGCTGGGGAAAGTTCTGAATGTGGTGTGACACGGACAAAAAAATATATATTAGCCACTAATAAAATATGATGTATTGGGGTAGGGAGGAGAAAGGTGGGAAAAACAAAATGTTTTTGTGGGCTGCTTTCAGGCCTGAGGCAGTAGGCTTGGCCTCTTGTCGAGGTTGTCTCCTGAGGTCCTCTCTGGAAGTCTCTGGGTCTCCTCTCCCTGTTTTGTCTGACCTTCCCTATGATGGAGGCTGGAGGTTAAGGGGAAGGCAGTTGGTGTGAACCCCCAAGCTCCAGCCATTGGATACCACAAACCGGGTCTCAGCGTATCAGTCACCTTCGAATGATTTTCTTCATTAGGAGTCCTCTGTAGACGTGAGGAGGGTAACTGCATGAGGCCGTTTTGGCTTTGAGCTGATTGTAAGTGTAGCCGCAGGAGCCATCTTTCTGATTAGAACTGAGGTTCTGAAGCCAGATGAGTTAATAATGCGGTGATGTGATGGGAAGAAGCAGGGACTCCGGTCTTGTTTCTGTTCAGAGAAGTTTTAGGTGCTTTCACTAAAAAAAAAAAAAAAAAAAAAAAGTGATTTCTCAAAACTTTAAATCATTGATTGGTACCTGGAGTAATTAAGCTCATTTTCTCAGAGTATAACCCTTTAGGAAATCCTTTTCCTAAGTACCATTCATTACAGTTTGCAAAGGATTTAAAGGGAAGGATTCTGGGCAATGCTGATGATAAAACGGGAGTGGAAAGGGAACGCGGAAGAGTTATTGGTTGTTATTTTCACAGCTACCCCTTAAGAGCCCAACAAAAATTATACTCAAAGTGGATTTTTTTTCCCCTCCAATTCCACAAAAACGTCAAAATGCAAACCAGCTAGGTTGATGTTATTTAAGAAGCTATTATCCTTAGTGAAATCTAAGCACACCAGAAACGCTATCCAGCTTCTCCGGGAATGGGAGATAAATGGTATTTGGGTAAGGATAACATTTTGCCAAATTTTGTGGTGGTAGCAGACCCCACAGTTATTTGAAGTTGCTTAAAACTTTATTCTCCCTAGCTCTGATTGAGCTAATTAGAACCCACAGGGAATAATGTGGGTAATGGTGGGAACGGGGAAGTAGAAATATGCAATGCAATTAGCTCCTTTTTTTCTGTGTGATGCAACCAGGGACCTCGTGAGCTTGCAAAGACTTGGAACAATAGGATCCATTGATACTGAAGCTGCTAGCGAGTCCATAATTATGATATAATATCTTGCCAGCCTCTTACAGGCACGGAGGTAGAATGGAATATGAGTAAATAAAATCCAGCAATTTGCTCTATCCATAATTCTTTATATCAATAGCATATTTTTTTTTTTTTTGTGGTATGCGGGCCTCTCACTGTTGTGGTCTCTCCCGTTGTGGAGCAACAGGCTCCGGACACACAGGCTCAGTGGCCATGGCTCACGGGCCCAGCCGCTCTGTGGCATGTGGGATCTTCCTGGACCGGGGCACGAACCCATGTCCCCTGCATTGGCAGGAGGACTGTCAACCACTGCACCACCAGGGAAGCCTGTGTTCTTTTTTTTTTTTTCCCAAAGAAGATAGAAACTTAGTTGAACATTTTGTGTCCCGTCGGAGGACTTCATCTCCATGGGAATAAATTTGGTTTGCAATCAGTTAAATGAGAGGTTTCCTTGGTGTTATTACAAGTTGAAGAAAGCTATTCCACAACACCCTCTTCCTACCATCAGCAGATGTCCTTGACTTTGCTTGCTACTGTAGTGTAAACTCATGCCAGGAGAAAACTTGAATTTAGTCATTTATACCTTAATTTGTTTGGACTGTACTCAGGCTGGGCCGACCTCGTGGGCAGGGACCTGTGAAGTCTCTTATAGTTGCATTTAAAGCTAGCACGATGCAATATAAAGATGAACAAGGTTTTTGCTAATAATTTAAATTTAGGTTTTTCTTTATTTAGAATGACATTAAATAGCAAATAAAAGAAACCGTGACAGGTTAAGAGAGAGAGCACAGAACAAAGGAGAAAATTTTATATTTTAGTACCTTTAACATCACGTTTTTTCCTGCTTTTTGAACAAGGGGGGTTAATTTGCATTTTGCACTGTGCCGCATAAATTATGTAACTGGTGCTATACCCAGGCACAGATAAATGTAATTCAGAGATTCAGTCACTCATTCAGCAATTGTTTTCTGAACATGAACTTGGTACACCACAGTGCCAGGTATAGGAGATGTACAAACAAAACAAAACAAACAAACAGAAAACCCCAAACCAAAATGAAGAGCTGGTTTCTGCCACCTGGGCCTTAGTACCTGCTTTTGAGAGAAATACCTGCAGCCAGGGCTTGTAGGTAATTATGGAATCTTGAGGCCCAGATCTGGGGCCAGGAGTGAATTCTGAGATTCTCCTGGTGATGGGAGGAGTCTGGAAAGAATTTGTAGAGGTGTTATTTCAGATTGTATCTGAGTGTTCAAACTTGTAAGATATTTTAGAACCACTCTTTTTTGTTAAGACAAGACCAAATAATTAGAACTAGCGACACAGAGATTGGAGGCTTTCTCATCTTCTACTCCAAGGTCATAAATTATGAGAGAGGCACTGCAGTTATCTTTAATCAGATCTGAGACAGTGACTGTATTCTGCTAGTGACTGTCTAAAAGCAGGACTGAAACCTAGGTCACCTGATTTCAAATTATTTTCCACTTCATTCCAATTATCTACTCCATTGTAATCCTTAATTTGACAGCTGTTCTTACTTTCCTGTTACTAATATTAAGAAATTAGGAAGTGATATAGCATTTTTCAGAAGAGTTGATTTTATTTTTTCTTCCTATCAAAACTTATGTAAGGGGTCTTCTAAACCAAAAATATTTCCGATGCACTTAAATTATAATTTGTTTTATAAAAACCAAATTCTCCCTAACCACTGTCACCCTGAGGGAGGAAGGTCCATGTTCTGGAGCCAGCCTTCTGGTGTGGAAGAGCACAGGCTTTGCAGTCAGGAGTGGGAGGAATCTGAGTCTGCCTTTGAAGAGCCATATGCCTTTGGAACTGTGATCAGCCTGCTTGAGCCTCCACTTCCTCATCTGGAGAATGGGCACAGTAATAACTGCTTGGTAGTGATGTTGGAGGGTTTAATGAAATGAGGTGGTAGAGTACCGTACAGACACTGGGTGCTTGGTGAATATTGCTTCCTTCTCTTGAAAGACAAAACATTTCCCCTTCTCCCCAGCTCTTTTAAGGCTTCTGCCTTGTGAAATTGCTCATTTTATATCAATGGCCTATTTTATCTGTGTTTGAACTTGAGAAATTTCTATGACTTTTAACTTTCTCTTAATATATTGGTAAAGAGAGAAAAATGTGACTCTTCAATTTCAATGTTTTCCTTCTGTGTTCACTTTCTATCCCAATGGTGAAATCCCAGAATACTAAGAATTTTAGGGGAGGTATCAGAGTCATGGAGTTGAATAATTTAAAAATGATAAGGCACTTTGGGGATAATCATAATATATAGCTGTCATTTAAGAAGGCTTCTGGGCTAGGTTGTATTCTGTGCACTTCACAGGTATTAATTTGGTTAAATCTCACAAAGAGTCTCTGAGGAAGTGTGTTTTTATTTCCATCTCACAGATAAGGAAACAGAAGCAACGAGTTAAGTAACTCATCCAAGGTCACTTGGGCTGGCCCAGGACCCGTACCCTAACCATTATGCTAAACTACCTTAATTATGAGGCATTCCAGACCCCTGATTTTACAGGTGGTTGAGATCTGCAAAGAATAACTGACTTGCCCAATGTCATCCAGCTGCCTAAATGCAGGGGCAGGCCTGGAACCCCGGGATACTGACCCACCCCCCCGCCCCACCCCACCCAGTGCAAGGTTCTCTCCACTCCCCCGAGAATTACTGGCAGGACGGGCTCACAAGAGGCTCAAACTGGGAACCAGCAAAGCTAGATAATAATATTTCTATTCCTGTGCCTTTCATTAAGGAGGCATGATTTTTGTAATTCTTTCCTTTAACAGTAATTGCTCTGTTTTTGTCTTTCAGGAACCTGGGCAGGAGGAGATAAGCCAATATATCTGCCTGTTGAGCCTACAGTTAAAAATAATTATAGAGAACATGGTGGTGCTTCAGAAACTGTCAGGTGATGTGACATTTTTCAAATCATACTTTTTTACATTATTCAGTTCTAGTCTGGAGGAATTACCTTCGGGTAGAAAGAAGAAAAGAGTGGGAAAAGAAAAGTCAAACATTCACTTGTTTCTTTTGTGGAAAATACCTGACCATTATTATAAGAAGGTAGATGCAGATAAAATTGGATATACAGGTTACTTATTACTTACAAGTAACTTATTACAATAAGTCAAAATTACTTACTGAGTATACGTACCCTTTTCCAAAAAGAATTTGGTGTGTACAACAAGATTAGTAAGCCGTTTCTGTGATTCAGCTCTAAGATGAAGGGAAAACAAAGAGGCCAGCTGTAAGGATCAGCGCTGTCCCTGTGGTTGAACAAAACCTTGTGTTTTGGTGGATCAAGGCCGCCATTCTTGTTCTCCAGAAAGGAAGGAACATAGCAATGGTGTCTACAGGAGCCAAAGTTTGTTTGTTTGTTTATTTATCGGAGTATAGTTGCCTTATACTCTTGTGTTAGTTTCTGCTGTGCAGCAAAGCGAATCAGCCACATGTATACATATATCCCCTCTTCCTTGGATTTGCTTCCCATTTAGGTCACCACAGAGCATTGAGTAGAGTTCCATGTGCTATACAGTAGGTTCTCATTGGTTATCTGTTTTATACATAGTAGTGTATATATGTCAATCCCAGTCTCCCAATTCATCCCACCCCCCTCTTCTCCTCTTGGTATCCATACATTTGTTCTCTACATCTGTGTCTCTATTTCTGTTTTGCAAATAAGTTCATCTGTACCATTTTTCTAGATTCCACATATATGTGATATTATACGATATTTGTTTTTCTCTTTCTGACTTACTTCACTCTGCATGACAGTCTCTAAGTCCATCCATGTCTGTGCAAATGGCACAGTTTCATTCCTTTTTATGGCTGAGTAATATTCCATTGTATATATGTGCCACATCTTCTTTATCCATTCATCTACTGATGGACACTTAGGTTGCTTCCATGTCCTGGCTATTGTAAATAGAGCTGCAATGAACATTGTGGTACATGACTCTTTTTGAATTATGGTTTTCTCAGGGTATATGCCCAGTAGTGGGATTGCTGGATCATATGGTAATTCTATTTGTAGTTTTTTAAGGAACCTCCATACTGTTCTCCATAGTGGCTATACCAATTTACATTCCCACCAACAGTGTAGGAGTGTTCCCTTTTCTCCACACCCTCAAGCAAAGTTTATTTTAATGAAATTCAAAGAGCAGTTTCTCCTGAAGAGTGTGGTATAGGACATATTAACCAGTAACAGAACAGCCACTGTATTAGTAGTCAGGGTTCTCCAGAGAAAGAGAACCAGTAGGAGATCTCTCTGTCTCTGTCTCTGTTTCTATCAAGAAATTTATTGTAAAGAATTGGCTCATGTAATTCTGGAGGCTGACAAATCCCAAGACCTGCAGTCAGCAAGCTGGAGGCTGAGGAGAGCCGGTGATATAGTTCCAGTCTGAGTCTGAAGGCCTGACAACCAGGAGAGCTGATGGTGTAAGTTCTAGTCTAAGCCCCAAATCAGGAGAAGACCTACGTCCCAGCTCAGTGTCAGGCAGAGAGGGAATTCTCCATTACTCAGTCTTTTTGTTCTATTCAGGCCTCCAGTCGATTGGGTGAGGCTCTCCCACACTGGGGAGGGTGGTCTGCCTTACTCAGTTTCCTGATGTAAATGTCAGCCTCATCTGGGGACACCCTCACAGACACACCCAGAAGAATGTTTCACCAAATATCTGGCCACCTTGTGGCCCAGTCAAGTTGACCCCTAAAATCAACCATCACAATCCTCCCCTTTTTCACACATAATCTTCTGCAGTTCTCTAATGCATGACACAGGTGAGAATCAGGATTTTGTACTAGCATAAATCTATATTACATCAAGAGTTCAAGTTTACAACTGACTTATAATAAACAGTCAATGAGGGAAAATGAGACTGTTTTGGTGAACACAAAAATAGGCAATCAGGGGTTATGGATGGCAGTTGCAACCTTACATCGGCCTCAGTTCCAAATGTCTGCATTGCGATTTGATTGCATAATATTGAGACAAATTCACAGATAATTAGCTATACTATATGCCATTCATTTTTTTTGTAGCTTGCCTTGATATAATACATTTCCATTAAACTCATTTGGAAGCTGGAAAGAGGAACAGTAGGAAATATTTGTTTTAATGTTAAAGCGGTGATGACATTGGCCCATGTTTGACTTAGAAGAGTCAGAGAAGAGCACTAAGGACTGAGAACAAGCTGTAGAGACTCTACATTATTACTGGTTATGATGCAGCTCTTATGGTTGGGTCTGAATCTGAAGAGCTGAGCCTGGCCGGCCTGGTATTGCAGTGGCCTACATGTGGACTGCTGTCGTCCTGTAGTTCCTCTTTTGTGATTTTATATCCACAGGTCTGGGTTTTTTTAGAGTGCAGTGTCAAACTATACACTTTGTGATGTATAACCTATTTACTGCTATTAGTAACTAATAGTTAAGTACTACCACTTCCGTGTGCTGGGTACATTTTTGAGTGGTGGTGCCTTCCCCCCGCCCCACACACACATTGGGTGGTTTAAACAACAGAAATTTGTCTTCTCACAGTTTTGGAGGCTAGAAGTCTGAGACCACGGTGTTCCTTCTGAGGGCTGTGTGAGGGGACATGTTCCAGCCCTCCCTCTGTGGCTTGTAGATGGCCACTTTCTCCCTTTGTCTTCATGTTGTCTTTCTTCTGTATATGCCTGTGTTCGAATTTCCTCTTCTTATAAGGACACCAGTCATACTGGATTAGGGTCCCACCCCAATAATTCCATTTTAACTGATTACCTCTGTAAAGACCCTATCTCTAAACAAGGTCACATTCTGAGGTACTGGGGGTTAGGACTTCAACATATGAATTTTGGGGGGAAAAATTCAACCCATACTATACCTGTATATAACTATATACCAAATAGATATAACTATACCTGTGTATATCTGTATATACCTGTATGTACAGGTATAGTTATATATGTGTGTGTGTATACTATTTTTGCAGCTGTTCGAAGTTTGTATATTTTCCGTACTGCAGAGTTTACACAAAATTGAAGAAGAATGTTAATATTCAAGTTTTATTATCCTGTGTTTAGAAGTTGTTGTGTTTTGCAGATATTGGTATTAACAGACCAAATATTCCCAACAATAAATATTCCCAATAACAATATTCCCAACGATAACAACAACAAAAAAAATATATATACACACATACATACACACAGGTATAGTTACATGCATGTATATATGTATAGTATATACACAATATGTATATATATGTGTTAGTGCATGTGTGTGTATATATATATATATATATAAAGGCATACCTCAGAGATATTGTGGGTTTGGTTCCAGACCACCACAATAAAGCAAATATTGCAATAAAGTGAGTCACACCAATTTTTTGATTGTCCAGGGCATGTAAGTTATGTTCAACACTATACTGTAGTCTAAGTGTACAATAGCATTATATCTAAAAAAACTAGGTACACACCATAATTAAACAATACGTTATTGCTAAAAAATGCTAACCATCATCTGAGCCTTCAGTGAGTCATAATCTTTTTGCAATAGTAACATCAAAGATCACTGATCACAGATCATAACAGAAATAATAATCATGAAAAAGTTTGAAATATTGCAAGAATTACCGAAACATGACACAGGGATGCAAAGTGAGGAAATGCTGTTAGAAAAGTGGTGCTGATAGACTTCCTTGAGGCAGGGTTGCCATAAATCTTCAATCTGTAAAAAATTCAGTACCTGTGAAGTCCAATAAATCAAGGTCTGCCTGTATACACATATATATGTGTAATACATATACGTACACACACACTCATTTAATCCTTACAGGTAGGTACCGTGATTATCACCCTTTTAAATATGAGGAAACTGAGGCACAAAGCTCAGTGCCCCACAACTACCAAGTTCAGGAGCTGAGATTTGAACTCAGCCCCTGGCCCCTGAGACTGTGTGCAGATCACACAACAGGGAGTTTTCCTGGCAGTACAAGGTAACATGTTGATGGACTGCAAAGGGTTAACATTAGGGATTTAGGCTCTTAAGTTTTTAAAAACTAGTTTACTGAATTGTGAAAAGATGTAGAAATGATACCTGAAAGGCAATTCTGCAGCCCTCCAGAAGCGGCATTTTGTTTGGAAAACCTCGTGTACTTGAGATGCTTATTTGAAGTCGGTGAAGATTTATCCCAACCAGTAAGTAAGCGTCCTGAGGCATCTGGGCTGGGCTTCTGCTTCCCTCCCCTGGTCTGCCAGTGGCCTGTGTGCTCAGGTTCAGATGGCTGTCTTGCACATGCACAACCCTAAGTACTCCTGACAGTCAGAGCCAGTATGCAGTTATGACTGACCCAAAGTGTGAACATCCCACATGGAGGGACATGGTGAGCGGGGTTATGGGGTGAGATCACCAGCCCCAGGTGTCGGATCATGAACTGAGGCTCGCTCATGGGCTTCCCTCTCCACCTCTTCCATCAGAGGTGGGTGGCTTGTCCCTCAAAAGGCCATCAGGGTGGCATGGCAGAAAGAGCAAACCACTAAGGGATCTGACACTTTGGGCCATCATCTGCTTCCCCGTTGTCTCTCTGACCTAGGACAAACTATGTAACCTCTCTTTTCTTCGGTTTCCTCATGTGCAAAGTGATCCTTGTTGACTAAATCATCTTTCTGTTGATGGGTCTTTGTGGAGGGCCTTCCATGTGGTAGACACCATGGGGCACAGAAGTCTGAAACACAAGGGGTCTGGTGGTTAAGAGCTTGGTCTCTGACAGTTCTCATGAATTCAGATCTCAGCACAGCAGCTGATGAGCTGCTACCTTGGCAAGTTAGTCTGTCTCTCTCTCTCTGTGCCTCAGTTTCCTCATCTGTAAAATGGGAATCATAAAAGTAATGACCATTTACCAAGTCAATGTGTGTAAAGATTTAGAGCTAAGATTGGCACATACACGCTATGTGTTTATTAAATAATAAGCCCTCTCTGGCTTTTTTTTCCCCCCTGTTTTGTATGTTTATCTTTTTTTTTTTTAAAGCCACCTCCGGCTGTCAAGAATTTACCCTGCTGCTGTGTGGTTGGATAAATGTATACCAATAAAATGAGACATCATTGCTAAATCAACACCATCATGCTCTAGGAGAGGGTATGAGTTGGGAGTCTGGAAGAGTCAGGGGGACTAAGAGATTCAGGGGAAAGGGAAAAAGGCACTGGGGCTCACTGTATGCCAGGCACTGTACTAAGGACTTCACATGCATTTCCTCTTAATCTTCAAAATAATCTTGGGCAGTAAATATTGTCTTCCCCGTTGTACAGCTGAGAAAACTGTGGCTTTGGACAGGTCAAGTCTTGTATTAAAATTTGTAAGTGACAAAGCGAGGATTCTTTGGGGGCTGGGAGTCCAGGAGGAGGCCAGGTGGGCCAGATGGAGATGCCCATGTGGTCAGAATAGTGACAGGACTGCAGTGGCCTGGACATGCTCTGGCATTTGAAAGGGTCCTGAGCCGGCTGTTCACGCCACCCCTTTCAGAGGCCTCCTTGGACTCAGGGGGCCCTTGACAGGTGTCTTGCTGTGGTGCTCCTTTGGATTTTGCTCATTACTGCAGCAATGCTCCAGTGTCAATATTTTACAGTGTGATTGGATTATACTTTGTTCCCAAGGCTTTAAAAGAAGAGCATATTTTTAAAAGATGAATAAATAAATGGTTTAGCTCTCTGTGTTGTTAACCACACTTGCTGCTGTTAGAGTTTTCCTTGAAGAGCAGGAATGATGCTCTATGTTCATGGATTTCTGAAATCAATTATGTTTTTGTTAATTGGATTTTGTTCCCGTTCTTTTGGCTTTCCCCTAACACAGAAAATAAAATCTGGGGGTTAGTCTCCTTCTGATGGATGGCACCCAAGGGCAATACAGGCATTTTTCACTAGTCTACTTTGTTTTTCTGGAATTCTCCGAGTGACCGTTAACACAAGTCTGAGGGACCCAGGGTCAACTTCTGTTTATGTGACAGATTCCTCATGTTGGTTTATTTCACCTCAAAATCAACCCTGTGGAAATGTTTCAGGATGTTGACCTTTAAACACTATGGATAAAATCCTGCTTCTTTCCCATGCTTAACAACAAAAACCACCACTGTGATTGATTATAACAATAGCTGCTATTCACTGAATGTTTAATACATTCCAAGGCACCCTGTTAAGGGCCTTTCATGCATAATCTCTTTTACTTCTCTCAGTAACCCTGTGAGCTCTGTGGGATTTTTATCCTATTTTACAGATGAGGAGACCAAGGCTTAGGGAAGGTAAAGAGTGTGCTTAGGGTCACTTGCCTAGCTAGATATCGGTGACGAGTGAATTCCAACTCCTGCACTGAGTCAGATTCCTCAGTGTTCTTTAATGCAGTTAAATTCAGTTCTAGCAATGAACGGTCTTACCTTCTCCAACAATTCTTGGAACACACTATCGTGTGAAGTTTGAGGTTCACAAAGCAAAGCAGGCAGACCCATCTCAGCTCAGAAACTTTGGAACATTGATTCCCAGAACAAGCAAACCAGGGTGCAATGACACACCACACAACCTGACCCGCTAAAGGGCCAGTGAGGCTTGAGGCCTTAAGTTTTACAGCTGGAGGAGTCTCCTGAAACTATGAATTCTGACACACACACACACACACACACACACACGCACGCACGCACGCACACACGCACACACACACACACACTGCCTTCCTGCTCAATCACCTTTCCCAGGTGCCTTGTGCCTCCAAGCAGGGCGATGGTCCACAGGTCCTTGTTTGCCTGACTTTGCCCATTTTAGCGCCAAATGTCTATCATCCTGGGAAACCCCTCAATCTTGGGCAAAATGGGACTGATGCTTATCCCCCCTCTAAAGGAGAGTTCAAGATCATCAGCCTGGCTTTTGACCTCTCACTGTCAGTCCCATCCATCTACCGCTCTGCTATGTAGGGGGCTCTGTCAGTGCCCGGCCCGCTGGCTAGAAGCTGCCCTCCAACAGACTCTCTCCTTGGACTAAACTCCAGCCGGGTTTCCCTGAGTCCTCTTCTTGAGGCCTCAACCTTGGCCTATAAAGACTTGAACAAACACTACCATAGTTCCTAACAGCTCAATGTCTCTTGCTTCTTTGTGTATCTCAGGCGTCAAGAAGGCTTGCACAACTGGCAGCCCCAAATGGGTGTTGTCAATGACGTCTTAGAATAGGCAACTGTCCAGTCCTTGCATTACCTACCTTCCCTTAGAAAACAATGGCTATACTTTTGAATAACTCTCAGTCCACTGGAAGCTATATAGTATAAATTATTCCTTGGATGGACAGGATAATGAAGTAGCAAAAGAGCACAGCCTTTGGAGTCCCATTGGCCTCGAATTCCTTGCTCTTAACTTTGAAAAAAATCATGGGCAGGTTTATATCACTTCTCTGGGCCTCCTTTCATCAACTGTAAAACAAGCATATCACGTTCTTCAGTGGGTGATTGTGGTCGTGAGCATTACATGTCATAACAGCCCCTGCCACAGAGTAAGTGCCAGTAAATGGAATCAGTGAAAAACATACACCAACCACACAAAACATAACCATGGATAGAAAGAGTTAAACAAGCGTGGGGTTAGAGGGGAAGAAAGGAAAGGGATGAAATAGAAAATGGAACAAATGGGGTGCCTGGAGCTTTGGGTCAGGGGGTCTGGAAAGACTTCTTGGGTGGCAAAAGGAAAAGGAAAAATGTCTTTTACTTATCGATCTTCTATCTTGTGCACTAGATATTTTGTATGCTGCATTTCATTGACTTCTCAGAACAATGCTGTAAGACATATGTTTATCCCATAATTTACAGGTATTGACGCTTTGCTGTGGTCACAGAGTTTTTAAGAGGCAAAGCTGAGATGGACCTGAGACTGTCTCACTCCAGATCCATGTTTTCCCCACATCGCCAGCCTCCCTGCCTTATCCAGTTACAAGCATGTGTGCGTGCATTGTATGGGTTCATTAAAGACCTTGAACTTTCTCGGCAGCTGCCAACAGTTGTTCTATCTCCTCTGATTAAAAATGCGTGAGGGTGGGTTAAGACACTGGCTTCACCTGGAAAGTCCCTCTAACCTGCTTTGAATATATTGGCTTGTGTAAATACAGGATACCTTGGACTGTAAGGAATAGAAATCCCACTTAAAGTATTTTAAACGATGAGGAAATGTACTATTTCTTGTAACGGAGGACAGAAAGTAGGGCAGGCTCCAGGCACAGTACCTGAATCTTTGGGACTGTGGCTCTATCCCCTGCTTACCCTTATCCACGTATAGGCTCTGTCCTCAGAGTTTCAAGAGGGCTGCCATTAACAGCTGAGACAAGTGACTTCTTTGTGAATGAGAGAAAACTCATTCCCTCAATTATGGACTAAGTATTCCTTCTCTTCAGTCTGATTGGGTGGTTTAGATTGTGGACCCAACCCTGGCCCAATAGCAGTCAACAGTGGGAATACTCTATACTGACTGCCTAAACTCAGGGTACCTGAACCAGTCACTGGCAAGAAGGATAGGATGACTGTGATTGGCTGATACATTTCTATAGTCACGACTGGTTCTTAGACTATCTGGGGAGAGAACTGAAATTCTTAATGTTACATCCAGCACAATTTGGACACCACCAATCAGGATGGATGTTCTCTATACACAGCAGTAAGTCTATCTGTTTTGGACTAGCTGATTATCAATCCTAGATACCTGACCACAATGTGGGTTTTCCTAAGGAGGAGGAAAGGAGAATGGATCCTGGGTAGGCAGCCCACAGTGACTGCTTGGTCTGTTATGTGTCTCCCTGAGTGTTAGGCTTAATGGACAGTGAAGGTAACCCCCCACCCCAGTTTTCTAATCTGACAGCTCAATATCGGTGGCCTCAGCGATGAGGCAATCTTACTTTTAACTTGCTCTGTTAAAATTAGTCTCATTTCAGATGTGAGCATAAATGTGACATGTGACCGGACCTAGCCAAGTCCAACTCCCTCCTGTGAGGGGACCAGATAGCAAGTCAACCCAAGCCGCATCTCTGTTTAGGGCCAGGGCAAAACATAACTCAGCTTACCACACAGACCGAGTGAGTAAACCTAGGCCTTGCCGAAAGGGATCTCCTACCCGCCAAGGAAAAGCTTTAAAAGTCCTGGGGCTTCACTGGCGGTCCAGGGGTTAAGACTCTGCGCTTCCAAGGCAGGGGGTGTGGGTTCAAACCCTGATCAGGGAACTAAGATCCCACATGCTGCACAGCGTGGCTAAAAAAAGAAAGAAACAACTTAAAAGTCCGTAACAAGGCTTTTCTTCCGTTTACTCAGTCCTTACAAATCCTGACTAATTGGGAGATAGGCAGCTTAAATCAGCTTATAGGTCTGATTACAGAAGATTTTAAGAGATGTGCAGTTATGTCACTTTCAAGTACGGGCAGTAACTCAATTTAGATTATAGAGAGATGTCTTATAAAGCCCCTAATACATATATATATATAGATAGATAAGGATGACTTGTAACGAGCTTATCAATTATTTGTATTTAATTCCTTGCTTTGAACGTGCTTCTGGTGGCTTAACACCTGTGTGTTCTGCCAATTACTTTCACATTTTCCCCCAGAAATCTCGTTTGCACTATTGATTTGGACTATCAAGGCAGAGTCTGAAATAATAAGGTTTTGGCCTATTCCTGATTTTACAAGGAAGATTGAAATCGTACATGTTCATCAGGTCGATTTTTTATTGGACACACAAAAGGGTGTTTGGTCTTTGGATGCTGGTTATTTGCAAAGTCAGCTGGAAAGAAGGTTTATTTTTTTTTGCTATTGTTATTGGTTTTTTAAGGGAAAATGTGGAAACTTGATCCCTAGAAAATGTTAAATGGAAGTGCAGAGGGGCAGTTTGCCCACCCTCGATGTAAATAGTTGAATCAATCCAGAGAAATGAGCCATCCCTAGGCTGGCAGTGTGGCCATGAGAAAACCTGTGTTCTGTTCCTTGCTTTGTACTAGCTGGCTGTGTGACCTTGGACAAGTCACTTAACTTCTCTGAGCCTCAGTTCATCAAGGTTTCACTAGGCCAGCAGTGGCAAACACTCCTGGCCCCAGGGGTAAGACAGAAAATACATCTGGATAAAGAGGACTGGGAAGAAAACAAAACAATGAAACAGAAAGCCAACAGAACACCAACTTTATTGTGAGGCTGGGGGGCAATCGGGGATGGTGGGGACTGAGGCAGAGCACAGCCCAATCTAAAGGGGATGGCCCACTAGTCAGCTTCAAGCTGAATGCAGACCTCATGTGACCAGATCTTCTAATTCCTTTTTAAAGAGAAGGTGAAAAATCCAGAGGTTTATATGAAATCATTTACTTTTCAAATATATGGCATGTAACAATAAACCTGTGTGAACCAACAACACTCTGAACAAAATGAAGTTTTCCCCTGGACTGAATTCAACTTGGGGGTGCTAATTTGCAGCCTCTAGACATGATGAACTCAGAAATCCGTTGCAGGTGTGGAATGCTGTGGCCCTGTGAGTTTCATGTGCGTAGCCCCTCAGGGTCACACCAATGTCGAGGTGGAAGAGGTCTTAGCGGGTTCCTGGTTTGCCTCTCGTGCACCATCCCTGGAAGTTATTACCCAACCTTTGTTTAGCCCTTCCACAAGCCTGACTGTCCCGAAAGGGACAAACTCTGTTTGGAGTTCTTTCTTGTATTGAGGAGAAACCCTTCATTCACCTACTTCTTGGTTCTAATTCTGTCACCTGCAGTGATACAGAACACATCCTTGGTCTCCTGGGTCTTTAGACCTGGCTGAGCCTGCTTCTATCCCCCCACCCACATCAGACAGCTGCTTCCTGGGCAGTCAGGGCTTTGAAAGGTCTTCTTAGAGCACAAAACCCTGGATAAGTTAGAGACATTTCCCTGGAAGAGAATTCAGCTGGAACCCCTTTCACCATGACTTGTGCATGGTTGAGGCGAGTTTCCCTCCTTTGGGGGAGAGAGGAGGGGGCTGGGAGGTATAGAAAGCCACTGCTAGCCTATTGGGAGACCTGAGGGAGGCAGGGTGCAACCTGTGTCCTTCAAAGGGTCACCACTGGGGGCTCTTTGTTCTGTAGAATGGGTCAAAGTGGGAGTGTCGTTTTGTCCCAGAAGGGTAGTCCTGTGACCCCTTCTCACCTCACTGTAACCTTTGGGTGCTTTCTGCCCACACAGGGATGACCTGGAATCACTTTCTCCTACAGCTGCTTGCCAGGCTCTGTGATAGAGCAGCAGACGGCGGGGTGGGGTGGGCACGTGGCGGTGTGCTTTGGCCCCGCTGGAGAGAGGTGGGCAAGTGACTGCTGTTTGCGTCGACAGGCGTGCAGCTCAGGGGCCGCTTGGGAGCCTGTGCCTGGGTATGGGACAGAGCCTTGAAGAGACGTAGGACTCAGCTGCTGTTCAGAGCTATCCCGTGCGGGGTGAAATGCTTCCTTCAAAATGTGACTCTGCATTATAGTAGAGTCTCCGTGACATATTGTGGGGACAGTCTTTCACATGCTCTGTGATTCGACCCACGAGTCTAGAACAGGGACATGAACTAGGTGTAATAAATAATATGCAATCTGGTGACTATTTAGCATCTGGTAATGATGATAAGTCAGGTTTGAAATGTTCCTTGAGGAGACTGAGATTCTGAGAAATGAAGCCAGGAAGACTGATTAGAGCCTATTGCTGTTCAGAAAATCTACTGCAAAAAATACAGGGAGGTATTGCTAGGCTAATAGAAGAGGCAAATACAGTCCACCTTGGCCTCTGAAAACCAAATGGGTGTAATCAGCAAATGTCATTGCTCTTAGGGGTGAATGCACAGGAGAGCAAGAGACACCCTGCCACACGGCGGTAGAGAGCGTTGCTGATTTGATCAGTGACAGCAGAGAAAGAACACATTAGCTTTTCTCTATGGTCCTTACTTCCTTTGAAGCCTTATTGATTTATTCATTTATTTGTTTGCTTCTTTGGTTATTTATCTCTCCAGTTTTAAGGAAAGACCCCTATTGAAGAAATAAAAGTTATGTTTTTAAGGGTTTGTGCCACCAAAATTTGTTCTTCTTAGGGGGGTGTCACACACTTGTTTTTCAGCTCTTTTTTTTTTTTAACATCTTTATTGGGGTATAATTGCTTTACAATGGTGTGTTAGTTTCTGCTTTATAACAAAGTGAATCAGTTATACATATACTTATGTTCCCATATCTCTTCCCTCTTGCGTCTCCCTCCCTCCCACCCTCCCTATCCCACCCCTCCAGGCGGTCACAAAGCACCGAGCTGATCTCCCTGTGCTATGCGGCTGTTTTTCAGCTCTTGACGTAAAGATTCATATCCTACATTGTGTACAGCTGTACCGGGTGGTGTTTACATTGCATATTTTGATGATGAATCACCCTATTCTCCCAAAATCTGGCCGCACTTGTTGGATGCATTTAGCAGTAACATAAAATAACCCTTTTGGAAGTTATCTGGGGAGAGAGTAACCCTAATCCTGTAGTAGTACAAAGAAGAAAAACCCAGATAAAGTGGTGACTGTTTGTGAATGGAGGGAACAAAGACATGGGGAAGAACAGTAGCTAATAGTCAGCAGACCAGGGATAATTTGTGATGTAGCAGGAAGAAGATGGGCTTGGGTTCATTATTGGCTGTGTGACCTTGGGCAAGTTACTTAACTCCTCTGAGCGTCAGTTTCTGCATGGGTTAAATAGGGGAGAACAAATTTGTATCTTGTCAGAATTGAAGGGGAAAATGTGTGTCAGTGCCCAGCGCTGAGTGTGGCCCAGGGTCACTCCCTTCTCCCCACTGGGTGATCTTCTGTCTTCACATATTTGTCATTCAGTGCCTTACACATAATGAGCACTTGATATTTTTTGGTTAATGTACAGAGGCAGGGAGTCAGAGCGCATTGTCCAAAACCCAGGAGGCAGACAGCCTGCCTCAGTGCTGCTCTCTGATCTCTCATTTGGAACCTCGGGTAAATAGGGGAGCCTGGGGAAGGTGCAGGGAAGGTATCTGGTGCAAGACAGAATCCTTCCTTTTCTCCCAGGCACGTGCACACACAGGCAGCACATGCCAGGCAGACCTCGGTCAGTGCATGTTCCAGTACCTTCCCTTTCTTCTGCCCTCACTTCCCAGAGTGAAGAGAGGTGATGGTTCCAAATGAAAGACTAGCAATTTAAGAAGTTTTTCTTAAGAGGGAGGAGAACAAATTTATATCTCTTGAGAATTAAAGGAGAGAATGTGTGACAGTGCCTTGCTTTCCTTCTTTTTAATGTGAAGTATGAATAGAAATGTTGATTCTGTGTAGATAAATTATTTGATTAAACAGGACATCAGTGTGCTCAGTGGTTAGATTTGCCAAGAGATCCGAGGCAAGCTGTTAATGGTTTTCCTCATTTACTCGAGGATAAATAATGCAGGAAGCTCATCAGATTCGTCTGAATCTGACAGATTGGAAAGAATCTGATCCCCCAAGCTAAGGAAGTGGTGAAGGAGGAAAAAGATTGCCACGAAGCTGGTTTTACTGCTCGAGAAATCTAGAGCTTCAGAAAGCCATGTTGAAATCAAATTAAACATCTGTCTTCAGCCAGAGTAGGAAATTGAAAGTTAAAGAGAAGCTTCCCGGGCTTCCCTGGTGGCGCAGTGGTTGAGAGTCCGCCTGCCGATGCAGGAGACACGGGTTCGTGCCCCGGTCCGGGAAGATCCCACATGCCGCGGAGCGGCTGGGCCCGTGAGCCATGGCCGCTGAGCCTGCGCGTCCAGAGCCTGTGCTCTGCAACGGGAGAGGCCTCAACGGTGAGAGGCCACCGTACCGCAAAAAAAAAAAAAAAAAAAGAGAAGCTTCCTTCTCAGGCTTGACTCTGTTATTAGTCAGTTTTCATACTGGGTGGTCTCTTTAGAGACTGGCCCGTTATGGCTATCGTGCGTCAGCAAGGCCCTTCCCCAGTGGGCCATCCACTGTTTGACAGGAAGTGGATTATCACGAGCAGAAGTCTCAGGGTGAACAGTGGTGTGTCACTGCTGGGCTTTCTAAACATATGCGTGCTGTCTTCAATTGGCTGCACACTGTGGCTGATGGAGGACACCAGGGCTATCTTATGACAGATAAATATGCAGTTAAGATGTCCCTGCTGTCCCCGAAAGGGGATGGACAACTGCCTTCGGAATATGAATCCCCATACCATATTCAGCCCTGGAATATTTCTCCTAACTACTTCTTTGGGGTGTGAAAGGAGGAAACTATAATCATCCGTTAATATTGGATTAATTTCACTGATTAGTCTAGCTTTCCCCCCACCCCACCCCCTTCTTCCCTCCCTCTCTTTCCTTCCTTCCCTCCTTCCTTCCTACAAATACCTGTCAGGCTCAGGAGATACATCATTAAACACTACAGAAAAATTCCCTGCCCTTATGTTATGGTGCTTGCGTTCCTCTGTGTGTGTTTGTGTGTAGGAAGAGGAAGATACTAAGGCAAATAAATGTATATATGTGTTTGTATACACATAATTGTACCTGTCCGTCTTTTTGCCATTTAAAAGCTGATGCTGTGACCAATTAGATACTAGAAAACTTAGTAGAGGCATTTAAGACCCCAAAGGTTTTTCCAGAAGCTCCCCACTACCTCAGAGAGTGGGAAAAGGAGACAGACTGTATACAAAGTATCTGCTGTTTGATTCCATAAGTAGAGTCTTGGGCCACCTCTGGGTGGGAGAGTCAGATGGCAGCCTGGGGGCAGGTGACAGTCCTTACTCAAACTCCAGAGTACTTCTGAGGAACTGAAGGGTTCCCCCCAGGGGACAAGCAGGTCTTTCATGTCAAGAAGACCGTAGGTCTGTGTCTTTATTCCTGTCTTACCCCTAGGTTCTTCTTTGTTATAAAGCAGAAACTAACACACCGTTGTAAAAAAATAAATAAATAATTTTTTTTTCAGATTCTTAAAAAAAAAAAAAAAGAAGAAGACCGTAGGGTTTGGTTTGAGGCAGGTTTTTACTGCCCTCTACTTGAGGCTCAGCCCCACCTTGGTTTGGTCTGTGGTTCTCAAGGTACAGTCCAGGGTAGGGCCCACCACTCTGCATCAGAACCACTCAGTATACTGGTTATCTATTGCTGGGTAGAAAATTTTTTTCCCATGAGGAAGTTATTTTTATTTCCATTTCATAGATGAAGCAACTGAGATCTGAAGAAGTTACCCAAGTTTATACAAGTAAATGGCAGAGTCGGGTGCTTTTGACATCAAGTTATTTCCTTGTTCTATTCCATTATACGTGAGAATGAGATTTTGATACTTTCTCTTTGGCAAGAGCCAGGAGAATTCACCTGGTGTTTAGTCAGCTCGGGCTTCTATAGCAAAATACCATAGACTGGGTGGCTTATACAATAAACATTTATTTCTCACAGTCCTGGAGACTGGAAGTATAAGATCAGGGTGCCAGCAGGGTTCTGTCTTAGATCCTTCTGGGTTGTAGACTGATGACGTCTCATTGTATCCTCATATGGCTGAAAGAAGGCCAGTTATGTTTCTGGCCTCTTTTTGTAAGGCACTAATCCCATTCATGAGGGTTCTGCCCTCAGGACCTAATCACTTCCCAAAGACCCACTTCCAAATACCATCACACTGGGGATTCGATCCCAACCGATGAATAATGCAAGGCCCCAAACATTCAGTTCCTAACACATGATGTATTCATTTTCTATTGTGTAACAAAGCACCACAAATTTTGGAGCTTAAAACGACCTGTATTTGTTATCTCCTGTGGGTCAGGAGTCCGGGCAGGGCTCAGCTGTATCCTCTTCTTGGTTTCTGACTTACTTCACTTAGTATAATAATCTCTAGTTGCATCCATGTTGCTGCAAATGGCATTATTTCATTCTTTTTTATGGCCGAGTAGTACTCCATGATATATCTATCTATCTATCTATCTATCTATATATATCTCTATACACACACACACACACACACACACACACACACACACACCACATCTTCTTTATCCATTCGTCTGTTGATGGACATTTAGATTGTTTCCATGTCTTGGCTATTGTGAATAATACTACTGTGAACATTGGGGCGCATGTATCTTTTTGAATTGTAGTTTTGTCCAGGCATATGCCCAGGAGTGGGATTGCTGGATCACATGGTAGCTCTATTTTTAGTTTTTTGAGGAACCTCCATACTGTTTTTCACAGTGTCTGCACCACTCTGCTTGTTTTCTCATGAGGCTGCAGTCAAGATGTTGACTGCTGGGCTGTGGGAGAATCCACCTCCAAGCCCACTCAGGTAGGTGTGGTTGTCAGGCTGAGGGTCATGACTTCTTGGTGATGGAGGCTGGAGGCTGCCGCAGCTCCTAGAGGCCACCGGCGGTTTTTACTTACTTCATCGAGCCAGCATGGAGTGTCTCTAGAGCACGTCTCCTAGCCAGATGGGGTCTTGTATAACATAACCTAATCACCTGTGTCATATTCTATTGGCTGAGAATCGAGTCACAGGTCCCACCCACACTGAAGTGGAGATTACACAAAAGTGTGAACACCAGGAAGGGGGAGGAGCCAAGGGAGGCGCACCTGGTTTGCTTCATATAAATGCAGATTGCTGGGCTCACCTTGAAGTGACCCAATCAGAATTTCTGGGGTTGGGCCCAGGAATCTGCATTGCGGCCACTGCCCAGGCACTTCCTGGTTGGAGAGGCCACACTGAGCAGCAGGGGACACCTGGCGTTCTTTCCTGCCAGCGCTGCTGAGGCTCCTCCAATCCAGTCCTCATGCTGACCAGGGGCCACATGGTGATGGGCCTTGAAGCTCCGGGACTCAGCAGCTAGCCCAGCATCTAAGGGGTGGAAATGCTTTACCTCCACAGCCTGCCCGTGCACAGTGGCCATTTACCAATGGGGTCTGTCCCAGAATGTAGACTCTAAATTTTACGTCCCTCAGCATTGGAAAAACCGGAAACGAACATTCATAGCAGCTTCACTCATAATAGACCCAAATGGGAAACAGCCCAAATGCCCTTCAACAGGTAAAGGGTTCAACTATGGTGCATCCATGCCATAGAATACTACTCAGAAATGAAAAGAATAAACTGTTGATACACACACAACTTGGACAAATAGCCAGGGCATTATGTTGAGCAAAAAAAGCCAATCCCAAGAAGCCAGTATCGTGGATTCCATTTATATAACAATCAGACCATGATAATAGTTAGAAATGGAAGACAGATTTAGTGGTCGTTAGGTGTTAGGGGAGATGGTTGTGGTCATAAAAGGGCAGGATGAGGGATCCTCTGGTGTTGGAGCTGTGCATTTTCTTTCCTGTTGAGATGAATACATGAATCTACACAGGTGATGAAATTGTATAGAACTTTATAGACACACACAAAAATGAGTACAAGTAGAACTGGGAAATTGGAATAAGTCTGGTGGATTATATGACTGTCAATATCCTGTTTGTGACAGTAGAGTGTGATTTTGCAAGATGTTGCCTTTGGGGGAAGCTGGGAAAAGCATACAGGGGATTTTCTCTGTAGTATTTCTTACAATGCATGTAAATCTACAAGTACTGCAATAAAAATTTTAATTAATAATATAGGGCCTGGACTTCAGCTTTCTCATCGCATCTTTGCTGTCCTGCACCCATCCGCAATAGATCTTTGTTAAGAGTCACCTTTCTTCTTTCTTCCTCCACAGTCCTCCTGGGGAGGAGGTCTTAGCTTCGGTTAAGTCGCTCTCTTCTTTTTACAGGAATCATTCTCCTCAGGTGACTGTCCTTCTTGGGCAAGAGCTTTGACCACAGAAAACCCAGAAAGCTGAGACATGGAGTTTCTTGCAGGGTAAGTAGAATCCAGCCTCTTCTTATTCCAGGGCCACACCTGCAGCTGCAGAAAATCAGGAGCAAACATCAAGACTCCAAAGGCATGCCCCTGCATAGCTTTCCCTCACGGCCCACTGAACAGTTAGAATGCTGCATCCACAGCACGAGAGACTCACTTCTCCTGTAGCATCGTCCTACCGTGAGGCTCCGAGGTTAGTGGCATAGCTTTCGATATCGCTGGTTAGATCAGGAAATCGTGGACCAGCAATCTGTCCTGTTCATCGTTGTACCTCCTAGCATAGGGCTGTCCATTAAATGTTGAGTGAATGAATGAATGCTGAGCCTGGCTTTATTACTGTCCAGTTTCATTTGGAAGAGGCAAGGAGGAAGACACAGGGGTTCTCTAAGAAAATGCTACGTGGCTCTTGTCAGGATTCATTCCTCAAGGCTGGAATCAGGGCTTCCCTGGTGCCTCAGTGGTTAAGAATCCACTTGCCAATGCAGGGGACATGGGTTTGAGCCCTGGTCCGGGAAGATCCCACATGCCATGGAGCAACTAAGCCCATGAGCCACAGCTACTGAGCCTGTGCTCTACAGCCCGTGAGCCACAGCTACTGAAGCCTGCATGCCTAGAGCCCATGCTCCACAACAAGAGAAGCTACCGCAAAGAGAAGCCCATGCACCGCTATGAAGAGTAGCCCCCGCTCAACACAACTAGAGAAAAGCCTGCGCACAGCAACGAAGACCCAATGCAGCCAAAAATAAATAAATAAAATAAATAAATTTATTTTAAAAAGGAATAAAATATTTTTAAAAATAGGCTGGAATCAGTGACAACATGATACTTTATTTCCCCCCATCCCCCTGATTTGCATTTTAGGCGTATGTTCTGGTTGAGCAGTTCTAAAAACATGTTAAGAGGAATATTGGGCAAGGCTTGATGAAGAGAGTAGACTTAGCCCTTTGGATCATGGCAAGTTGTTCCCTCTGGTTTTTGAATATTGGGAAAAGTGCTCTATAACAGAATTGGAGCTGGAGTCCCTGTTTAGCTGCCATCCTCAGCATTCTACTCAGGTCCACTCGGCCTCCCCAGCCCTTTTCGTAGCTGTCTTTCATCTAAGATGTTTTGCAGATTCTTTCTGATCGATGGATAGAAGCTGGTCCTCATCTCAGCATCTCTGTAAAGCCAGCTCTGCTTGCAACAAGTCGCTTCACGATTTCAAAAGTTTCACTTCATGACATCTGGAATAAAATACCTTTGAGTGAAGAATGTCAGCAGAAATATCAAATGGCCTGTTATACAGAGGAAGGAGGCTTGAGTCTGGGGCCCCTATGAATGTGTGCTGCAGACATCAGAGTTTAGGTCAATGGCCAGATTAGCCTCCTATCTTGTCTGTGAGCAATCAGCCTAACCAGGCAATTGTACCGTGTGTGCTTCTGGCCTCAGCAGGAGAGTAGGCCATTGGTCCCCCTTGGCAACCATCAGTCTGTCCTCCTTACCTTGATGGCCACTAGGACTGATGCTGCTGTGGGCTATCTAGTTGGTCTTGGGGAACCAACTTCTAGCTTAAAAGGTGCCCTTCTCTGGGGGACCATACTTGTTTGCCTTCTAGATTTATGGAGTGTAGTCTTAATATTATCGCAGGATGGTGATGGCAGTAGAGCCTATGGTTGAAGTGTTTGGAACCAAAGTACCAGAGACCCATATAGGGAGTTGCTGGACTGTGGACCCCAGTGGGGGAAGAAAAGAGGGCTGCCTCGAGCTGTAGATCTGTAAGAAAACATTGTTGACTGAATCAACACCATATTTGACACATACGTATGTAAGTCATGTAATTGGAATAGGAATGTGAGCCTTCTGCATTCTCTTTTGAAAATATCAAAGGGTGGAGAGGGGAGAAAATCTGGCCAGAAAATCTTTTTAAATTTTTTTAATTTTAATTTTTGAAAATTTTATTGCCATATAGTTGATTTACAATGTTACGTTAATTTCTGCCGTACAGCAAAGTGATTCAGTTATACACATATATGCATTCTTTTTTATATTCTTTTCCATTATGGTTTATCACAGGATATTGAATAGAGTTCCTTGTGCTACACAGTAGGACCTTGTTGTTTGTCCATCCTCTATATACTAGTTTGCATCTTCTAATCCCAAACTCCCAATCCCTTCCTCCCCCACCCTCCCTCCCCCTTGGCAACCATCAGTCTGTCCTCTATGTCTGTGAGTCTGTTTCTGTTTTGTAGATAAGTTCATTTGTGTCATATGTTAGATTCCACATATACATATGGTATTTATCTTTCTCTTTCTGATTTACTGTGCTTAGTATAATAATCTCTAGGTCCATCCGTGTTGTTGCACATTGTCCAGAAAATCTTGTTCTTTGCTCTCTGTAAGGTCCCACAGACTTTTTGTGACACTCAGCCTGAAGAAGTTTTCCTTCCACCAGTCCCACCAGTGATCAGCTCTTCAGAGGGCATGGTTTGGGATGTAAGACAGAAGGGGGAAAGATTGCATCTTGAATAATTTAAAATTATGTTTTATCCTTAGGACACATGCTTTGCTATAGTTCAGGGGTGTGTAGACTACTGCTATGATTAATATACTAGAAATCTGTTTAGTGGGTCACTGAATTTAGAAGCTTTTCATCATCTACATCTTCCTAATCAATAGGTATTAAAAGGCAAGTGCTATCAAGTAGGTGGTCTAGGAAATTTTCAGTTAAAATGGAGTTTTTGTTTTCAAAAGAGGAGTAGACATCTATAGGTTGAACTCTCCTACTTTTATTTATTTATTTTTTAGATAACAGTCTCAAGTGTGTTTCAGTGCTTTAAAAAATGTTTTAACCGTAGTTTTTTCTGATTTAGTTTAATCAATACCAGCGTAAGTTATTTCACTCTGTGGTATACTTGTGACATGAAATGATTGATTAACTGGAAAAATCTCTGATGGAATAGTGGCTCTAGGCAATGATTATCAATGGCTACACAAACACTAGGTGAAGGTTTATGGGGAGACTTTTTAGTGGGTGAATCAGGTTGACATCACCTGAACTCATTGATTATCACAAAAAGTGCAACAACCAGACATTCTGTGCCTCCTGATGTGATGCAATAGGACACCACAGCATGGTCCATAACATCTTGTTGCTAAAAATATTGAACCTAGATGGAATCAAATCTCTAGATCCAACTACCAGTTTATAGAAAATACAGAGGAAAGGGGAACATGTTGGATGACACCACGAGGATGCATTCAACCACTGGACAAATGACCAATTTGTCATTTGTCCATAAATGGCATGGAGAAGAAAGGGAGAGAAAACGGTTTTGGACTAAAAGAGACTTAAAAGACTAATCAAACAAATGCTATTTGCAAACTTTGGAGGCTGATTTCAACAAATTGACTATAAAAACACATTTTTGAGACAATCAGGGAAAAATAAGGGTGGTTATGAGGTGATAATTAGAAATTCTTGTTAAGTTTGTTGAATGAGATAATGGCATTATGGTGAAGTTAAAAAGAGAAAAAAATCCCAGTCATTCAGAAATACATGCTGAAGTATTTATGGGTGAAATGGTAGGAGATCTGGGTTTTGAAATCCAATATGAAAAAAGGTGGAAGGCAGAGATGAAATAAAAATGGCAGAATTGTTGATAATTATTGAAGCTGGGAATAAGTACTTGGGGTTCATAGTCTAGTCTTTCTACTTTATATGTTTGAAATTTTCCATAATATATGGTTAAAGTAAAGTTGAAACATGTTCTAGTTTTTGTCTGAAGGCCTCAGAGAAATGAAGCAGAAGACATAAGGAATGGAATAAGCTATGCCTCTAAATGATGCTTCCGTTTTTCTTTTTTTTATTAAGGATATGTTTTGTGGCACAGGCTCGAGCTGTCTTAGTTGAGGGGAACAGGGATCCAGAGAAGGAGGTGATAATTGCTCATCAAATGGAGGAAATTTAGAAGGGACAGTGCTAAGTTTAACTGTCTGGAGGTTGTTGGATGCTATGGTCTCTGAATGTTTGTTTCCCCTCAAAATTCACGTTTTGAATTCTAATGCACAATGCGATGGTGATAGAAGTTGGGGCCTTTGGGAAGTGATTAGATGATGAGGGTGAGCCTTCATGAATGGGATTAATGCTCTCATAAAGATCCCATAGAGCTCCCTAGCCCCTTCTGCCGTGTGAAGATGCAACAAGAAGTCTGTGACCCAGAAGAAAGCCCTCATCGGACCATGGCACCCTGATCTCAGACTTCTAGCCTCCTGAACTGTGTTTATCCTTTATAAGCTACCCAGTCTGTGGTATTCTGTTATAGCAGCTGGAAGGGACAAATACATTGGGCTATTTTTAATTCGGATATGTTTCCGTTTTCTGCCAAGACCTATCCGCAGTGCCTGCTAGAATGTCTGGGAAAAGATCGGGCACTTAATAAATGTTGACTTGATGAATGATTAAACTTCAATTAATTGGCACCCATCTTTTGTATGAGTGGCCTAGATAAGGCTTTAACAAACAACCAATGCAATGAGTAATCGATCTAAACAAATCCTTAGTGTTGGAGAGAAAATGACCACTATTAGGTGTCAGGAATATTATGCCAAATAAATACAAAGCATCTTCATTACAGTTAGGCACTGGGCTGTTTTAGAGATGGAGTCACTGTACCTGTTCTGCAGCCTCATGAATTCTCATTATCATCTCCCTGGTTATAACAAACAAGAATAATGCTAAAAATACTAATTTCTTAGGGACAGTATTACCGGTGTGGAGACACAAGATTATCAGCAAACGAGGAAACAAAAGGGGCTTCAATAAAATTACTTCCTATCAAGTATAATAAACATGTACAATAAGTTATTATTAAGGACCTTTGAGGCAGACCACGTTAATGAGATATGGAGACACCTAAACTAGATTTCAAGTAAAAAAAAAAAAAAAAAAAAAGAGAGCAAGAATAAAGGCGAATGTAAGAGAGAAGAGGAAGATGGAAAATGAAGAAAAAAAAAAGGAGTAGGTATGATGAAAATTGCCCTGCCATTCTGTGGCAAGAGTGAAAGCAAACCTAATGACTTTCTCTGCTTTCAGTTTTAAAAATAAGACATTTCTCAGATATGAAATGTGGTCCATTATCTGTCAGTGGTGTTCCGAGTTGTCTTCAGGCAGCAAATGTATGCCATAAAATAAAGTTCAAATTCCCCACACCCTCCTTTTAAGGGGCGGCACAAATCTAGCCTGTTTGGAAAATTGGTTCTTGATGACAGTTTTTCTACCCTTGCTTAGAGGAATACACGGACGCGTATGATGTGCGTGTGTGCGTGCGCGCGCGTGTGCGCCTGTGTGTATGCTGTGGTTCATAGATTTTAAGATGAACCCTTTTTTCACATTTCAACATCTCTGAAACCAAGGTGTGTGTCAGGGTTGAATTGGCAGCATTTTTTTCTGTCTTGATGGCTCACAGAATAATGTTGCGTATTATCATCGGCCACATCTTACGTTGTAAATTTGATTTATTTAGAGGCAGGGTAGGGTGGGGAAAGAGGAAGAGGACAGGAGTGGGAGAAAATGTGATGATGCTTTGTATAATGGCATCATTTAGAAAAAGTGCTTTTTAATTTCAATTCCCAATATTCATTTGGGTGACTGGGAATAAAAGTGGCACTTGCTTATATTCTTTGGATGGATCCGTGGACATGGTTAAACTCTTCCCTCTGAATTCTCCTTCACTTGTTTGTTCCAGCCTTTTCTGTTTCTCATACATGTGCAATTTTAGCTTGGTTCGAGCTCCACATTTACAACTTTCCAAAATGCACCCATGACTTAGATCAACTGTTAGTTTGAGAAAAATCAACCATGAAAAGATCTGAGAAGAGCGTCAGAGCTGTACTCTAAGGTGGGACAAAAATGCCCCTTAATATCTTAGAGAATTCTACCTCTTCTGAGTCCAAACATATTAATGTGTGCCCAAGCTGTGATTCTGCTTCTATTTGTCATTTCTGGTTTTCTGGGCACAAACTCACGCTAGATGCCAAGCAAACTGCAGGCTTCAGCTCAGCAACTATGAAATAAAGGGGCCTTGGTTCTCTCCTCCAGGAGGGAATTGCTTTTAACCCTTCAAAGCAGTTCCTTTGGTTCCTTTTTGTAGCTGTAAGTTTTAGGGATTCCTACTTAGAGGTGAGGGCATTAACTCTCCTGGGCTCAGATGGCATGCCATCCATCACACAGAGGGAGAGGAAGTGCAGCTGGAAAACCAGTGCCTCCTCAGATCAGGAGCCTTGAATATTGAATTCTCATGCAGGATCTGGCATCTCTTATACTGGTTTTGATTTTGTGATACAACTGAGCTCAGATGAACAGGTGATAGACTGTGGCTCTGGTTGGATCAGCAAGATGGTGCTGCTCGAGGTTATGGGGCAGATAGCAAAGGCATCTGAATATTGGTCGCTGAAAATCAAGTGATGAGTTTGGATAATAGGTGATAGAGAGAAAGCAGTAGCATACAGTCTCTGGCTCTATCTCTAACCCAAACACCAGGCAGAAATTCAGTGAAAAATACTCATCAAATCAATTGAGCCATATTAGCGTAGGCAGGGTTTAAGAGTTCTGGGCATACACTCATTGCAGACAGTAGAAATGGGGTGATGTTTGCTTGCCTCCTATGCAAATGTTTTTTTATGCGTCCGTGTAGTTACCAGTTTCATTAGACCCAGTCTTTCCTTGCCAGAACCCAAGCAAAATGTCACCTCCCTTTTGGAGAGATTTCATCATTGACAGAAACATAATTTCACTTACCCAGCGAGAGAAATGTTGACACTGACAAGAAGATAGTACCTTTTACCTTCAAAACTGTTTTATAGGAAACAATTTAAGCTAAAAGAGCTTTTTCTTCCATTTTCTCCGTTTTATCAGCAGTGATTACTCCCTTTGCTCTTCTGCCATGTCAACCTACGTCCAAAGTACCTGAGTTTGATCTGATCAGTGTCTGGTTTAAATATTAAATTAAATATTAAATTAAATATTCCCAGCCCAGGTTTTGGAGTCGGGGCACCTATGGGGATTTGGAGCAAGATTTAGGGTGCTGGTAATGTTAACCCTGTAGCTGTGAGGGGGTGGAGGGGATGTGAAATCTCAACACCGTGAGAGTTGCCTCTCTGAGCATCATCACCATGTTGGACAAGGTCAGTGCAGGGAGGAGAGCCATCCCAGGTCCTGAGCAAGGACGTCTGTGGGGATGAGGGAGAGCAGTAAGTTAGGCAGGAAAGGGCCGAGGAGAGTAATAAGGGAATGAGCTACCCGTCTCTGTCGCCAGCTAGAGGCAGATGCCTTTGTGGTGAGTGTGCCTGGGGAATCACACTGCCTACATTGATTGATTGGATTGCCGGGCCGTGGAGCATGCAGGATCTTAGTTCCCCAGCCAGGGATTGAGCCTGTGCCCCCTGCATTGGGAGCGTGGAGTCTGAACCACTGGACTGCCAGGGAAGTCCCAATCCTCCCCCTTACTTAGCTCTGTGACCTTTGTGAGCTACGACCTCAGTAACGACTCCATCATCCATCTGATTTCTCCGGCAGAAACCCAGTAGTCACCTCTGTCTTCACTTCCCCTACGTGTGAGCACGTCCTTTTGGTTCAGCCTCCAGAGGATCTCAGAGCCAGCCACTTCCCTCCACCTCTATTGCCACCACTCTAATCCAGACCCTCTTGGTCTCTTTTCTAGAATACTCCAGCAGCCTCCTTAACAGTTCTCCCTGTCCCTACCGTTGACCTCTGAGAGTCTGTTTTCCACGTGCAGCTGGAGAAATCTTTTAGAAACATAATTGGATCACATTCCTTCTCCGGTCGTAATCCTTCACGGCTTCCTTTGCACACAGCACAAAACCCAGAGTCCCCAAAGAGCACACAGAGCCCTGCAGGATGGGGCCCCGCCTGTTCTCAAGCACCTTGCACACGCCTGCTTCCTGTACTCACCATTGTCCAGTCAGTTGAGCTTTCTTTAAGCTTGTTTCATGCTCCAGATCTTTTCATGGGTTATTTCTGCTGCTTGGAATCCCTTTCTCCCAGCACCATGCCTGAGCCTCTCATTCGACAGAGCTTGTCTTGAATGTCTCTTCCGATGTGGGCCACCCTTCCCCTATTTCCCTTTGACCCAGCCTCCTGTTTATTTCCTTCATAGTACATTCCGAATTTGCAATTTGTAATTCTTTTATTTAATTGTCTTGTGTCCCTTTTCCCCACCAGGGCAGAGGGATCACAGCTGGTCATTCACTGTGCTATCCCCAAAGCATGGCGCCTGACACATTAGTCGGACTCTGTAAATACCTGGTGAATGAATGAATCCAACAAAGTGCTAAATAGACAGGTATTGAATGAACGGGCAAAGCTAGTGGCGTCTAAAAGTGTGTGATTCTTTTTAGGGGTATTGCCATTGTTCCCAGGAGGTAGAGTGTTAAGCCCGATGGACACAACATGGTGCAGGGGAAAGACTGGGGACATTGGTACAGAAAGACAGAGCTCGAGTTGTGGCTCTGCCTCTTATTAGCTGTGTGATATAGGAAGTGTTTCTTAACCACTCCCAGCTTTAATCTTCTCATCTGTGAAATGGGGGTTAGACATCTTTACCTCAGAGGGTACCATGAGGAGTAAACGAGTTAACGTATGTAAATCCCCTGGCATAGAGCTAGCATGGGATCGGCATTCAACACCCGGTCACTCATTTCTTCCCTTCCACCAACAAAACTGGAACTACAGGCATCCGTGAGCTGATGAGAAAGGTGGTTTTGGAGGAGAGAGAACTTCCAGGTGCCAGCTCCCTCCCCCACTCTCACCCCCCAGTCACATTTCGTTAGGAATCTCAGACCATTGCAGGAAGACACTTTTTCTAGCAGTAGAGGTTGCCAGCGTTGTGGGACATACGAGCCAGGTCATTGCCTTTGCTTATTCTTCCTTGAAGTTGCACATTTAAACTGAAGATTCTCAGATTCTTCTGTTCAGAATATGACCGTATTTGGGGGTGAAACCCAGTGTCTTTTTTTCAACTGTGTTTCCTAATACCCTCCTGACTGCCACCTCCATTACTCTGCTTGAATTAATACCGGAGACCTCTAAGAGCTCCTAACCCTATTTCATTAAGTGGCATTATCCCATTTGTCTGAAAATCTCTCTGCTCTTCGTTCATCAGCAGAGGGACTGAGCTTTTCCTGGGGTCCTAACTATTCCCTTTCCCTTGGTTTCTGGACTCTTTCCCGTTTCCGTCTCCTTCCTGTCCATGTTCCTACCATCTTTCTTTCTCTTTTTTCCTCCATCCGTCCTTATCCTCACTGTCTCCCCACTGAATGTTCCTTTCGTCATCTCTCTGCTCGGTGGTCCTCCTTGAGTAGCACAACTGGTAGAGCAGATACTTGGGTGCCCCTTGTCACATCCCTGGGTCTACTTGGAATTTCAGCCATGGCTATAGAGGACAGCTTCAGGTCCTCCTTGCTTCTGTGCCTCAGGGCCTTCTCCAGTGCCAAGGCAGCCTGGAAGTGTCGGGGAGTTATGGCCTCAGAGGCCACTCTCAACCAAGTGGGAGGGACCCTGGGTCTTGGTGACTAATTGGATTTGGCACTTGAGGGATAAGGAGGGGTGCAGGATGACTGCCAGGTTGTTGAGTTTGGGGAGACTGGGAGAGTCCCGGGGACGGCAAGATAAAGAAAGGACAAAGGCAAAATATCAAGTGAGGGCAAGCGACCTCAGGGCAGGAATCACTTTATTTACCTTTGTATTCCCAACATGTAGCACAGCACCAGCATCTAAGTGTTCATGAAATGTTCACCGAAATAGCAAACCCATTTCTTCCTGTGCCAGTGCCTTTAGAGAAAGCTGTTCGGTTGGTATGGCTTTCTTCAGAAAGTACCAGCTACCCAGGCACCATAATCTTATCCTGGAGATATCAATAGATTTTTCTCTTTTAATATTTGTTCCATCGTAGCACAGAACATCAGTATGAGAGTCATAAAACTGCTATTTCCTTGTCATTTATCAAGCCACTGTGGAAGTCGTTTGCTTTTAGGGGGGATTAATCTTCTAGAAGATCAGTATTGCACAGTATTTCGGTATGCATCCTAAGTGGTTAGGCAAATGTAAATTGTTTAGCATTTATATATCACTTATATTCTCCAGGAGTGCAACATTAGTTAATTCTCATGATACCTAGAGATAAGAGTCAATTTCAAGGCATGATTTGTGTATGTTTCAAGTTTAGAAGTGTTCTCTGTCTTTTTTGGCAGTAGCTATTTCACTTTCGATCACAAGACTTCTATTTAATTTTGTTTATCATATTCTTCTTGTACTGGTAATACATGATGACTGTTATTTGCTGTGCAACTGCTATTTGAATAGCTTGGGGCTCAGAGCTGATCTCAAAGGCCCTGCATCCTGCCTGGAGTTCCAGGTTGTTCTTGGAGTTGATTGTAGTTGATTGTATTCTCCCACCCTTGGAAGAATATCTACTAGGCTTTACAAAGACACCAGCCCCTTGAGTGGAGAAAGTGTGAACGTCAGTCCAGGAATGAGTGCCAGTGTGCTGCCCTGGGAGATGCGTGACTGAGACACCAAGGTGCATGCCCTGGAGGTCCTGTGCCCCTGGATGCAGCTACAGGGAGCCCTGGCTACCTCACTGAGGGTCTACACACTGAAAGGCTGGGAGACAGCTGAGTGCTGCTAAGGAAAGCAGCACGCCACCTAGAACAAGGCACAGTAGCAGAGGCCACCAATATTAGATCAACCCAGGTATGGAGCAAGGAGGCCTGTCTCCCTCTTGCTGGCCCAGGCTGCGGCTGTGGCTGATGTGAACCCACCCAACACGTGGACCAGCAGAGAGGTGAACTCCAGCGGAGGGAGGTGAGGGCTGACTGGATGGACACCACTCCATCTCAATACCATGAAGAATCCCCTTGTACACAGATGCCTCCCAGAAGGTTGAGGGGTGAACCTTGAATTTAAGTCAATCTTTACCCCCAAAGTAAGTCTTGAATTAGAAAAGACCAAGTTATGTTACGCTGAAGGGTGAAATATTTTCCACAATCAGCAGAAATGGAAGCCCAAGAGCTAAGCTGCGATGGGTTACAAATCAATTTTTAAAAATCAGCTTTGCAAATTTTATAGACTCTCACGACAATCAAACATTCCATCAATTATTTTGTTATTATCCCATTTAGCAAATGAGGAAATTGAAGCTTAGAGGTAGTAAGTGACTCACTCGAAGGCACCCAGGGGGTGCTGTTTTCTAAGCCAGGTCTGACCCCAGGTCTATCTGACCCCAGGTTTGTCTGACCCCAGGTCTATCTGACCCCAGGTCTGTCTGACCCCAGGTCTATCTGACCGCAGGTCTATCTGACCTCAGGGCTATCTGACTCCAGGTCTGTCTGACCTCAGGTCTATCTGACCCCAGGTCTGTCTGAGCCCAGGTCTATCTGACCTCAGGTCTATCTGACCCCAGGTCTATCTGACCCCAGGTCTGTCTGACCCCAGGTCTGTCTGACCCTAGATCTATCTTACCTCAGGGCTATCTGACCACAGGTCTGTCTGACCCCAGGTCTATCTGACCCCAGGTCTATCTGACCTCAGGGCTATCTGACCCCAGGTCTGTCTGACCCTAGATCTATCTGACCTCAGGGCTATCTGACCCCAGGTCCATCTGACCTCAGGTCTATCTGACCTCAGGGCTATCTGACCTCAGATCTATCTGACCCCAGGTCTGTCTGAGCCCAGGTCTATCTGACCCCAGGTCTGTCTGACCCCAGGTCTGTCTGACCCCAGATCTATCTGACCTCAGGGCTATCTGACCACAGGTCTGTCTGACCCCAGGTCTATCTGACCCCAGGTCTATCTGACCTCAGGGCTATCTGACCTCAGGTCTATCTGACCCCAGGTCTGTCTGACCCCAGATCTATCTGACCTCAGGGCTATCTGACCCCAGGTCTGTCTGACCTCAGGTCTGTCTGACCCCAGGTCTATCTGACTTCAGGTCTATCTGACCCCAGGTCTATCTGACCTCAGGTCTATCTGACCCCAGGTCTGTCTGACCTCAGGGCTATCTGACCCCAGGTCTGTCTGACCCCAGATCTATCTGACCTCAGAGCTATCTGACCCCAGGTCTGTCTGACCCCAGGTCCATCTGACCTCAGGTCTGTCTGACCTCAGGGCTATCTGACCTCAGGTCTATCTGACCCCAGGTCCATCTGACCCCAGGTCCATCTGACCCCAGGGCTCTCTGACCTCAGGTCTGTCTGAGCCCAGGTCTGATTTTTGCTCTTATCCTTTACCCCAAGGGATTACTAGTGCTTCCTAAACTTTCCCACCAAAGTGTTCTTAAGAGGCACAGGACTGGGGTGCATAGCCCTCCCATGGTGGGGTGTGGGTGCGGGAGGCTGAGGACTGGTTAGGAGTTTAATCAGCAATTGTAGGCAACATGGAATTTCTTTGTCTCTTTTTTTTTCAAAAATTATATTTGCTATGAAGAACTCATTCATTTTGTATTCTGCTACATATCTACTTTCAAAATGTTTAAAATTATGTAACATTTAGAAAAATGAGTTTTCATAGATGAGCCATGTTTATCCCCTGGCTCCAAGTATAACTCTGGGCCAGCCTTGGTGAACCCTCCAGGGTACATACATCCTAATTTGAGAACCAGTGGGCGGTCTCAGACAGGTACAAGGTGGGGAGACAAAACGTGGATTCATGCAATAAAAGACGGCTAAAGCAAAATAGAAAACATTTGGACCACGGTATGAGAAAACAAAAAAACGGGGAGAGAGAGAGAGTGTGTGTTTGTGTGTGTTTGTGAGAGACAGACAGACAGAGGCAGAGAGACAGAGACAAAGACCAAGACCTAGATAGACAGAAGAGACAGACCAAGATAGAGGATACAGATTGTTGGTTGATTGGCCCAGAAGGTTAGAGCAGGGCGTCAGTGGAGGCTCTTGGCTTTGTGCCCATGTGTGACTGATTAACTTTGTAGGTGAGAGCAGGAGGTGACTGGACCTGAAGTCGTTAGCTGGATCATCATGTGGGTCGTCCACAGCCACAGACCCTCTCCTGGCCACGTCTGGGAAGGGAGTTGATCTCTGGATGGACTTGGTGACAGTAACTGTCCTGAAGACATGTGGAGCTAGAGATAGAATTCACTGGCGCGGTGGACTCTGAATTTGCCTGCAGATGTATTCTGGTCTCTAGAAATGCTGTCTTGCTGCTCGTCTCTGTCTCTGGGGATATGTTTTTATTCGTCAAGTAACTGGATTCCTAGTTTGTTTTCCAGAAGGGAGTATCCTAGTTTCTCAGACATGAATATTCCCATTGTTGGAAAGATTATACTTCTTTATTGTAAGTTGATAACATTAGCATCCTGGTGTAACAACCCATCTCCCGTGAATTTTCTTAGCAAACATCTGTTCCCAGAGTGAGAACACACTTCGGTGAATAGAAGAAGTCAGGTTTTGCATTTGCAAAGCTGAGGTGCAGCCCCTTGAACCCATGATAGAACCTGCGAGTGTGAAGAAGGAATCTCTCTCTGAGGCCGGGTCTGAGCAGCCAGCCAACCGGTTTTACCCACCCCTTTCAATGACATCTTCCTGTAGGGGGATTAACCTTGCACTTGGCTACGGATACACTTATAAAAATGTTCAGTCTCTGTAGTAAGCAGAGGACTGCAGATAGAAAACTGGCATGGCATTTTTTTTTCTTAGCAAATTGGCAAAGTAATGATAACATATAGTGTTGGGAAGGGTGTGTAGAAAACTGCCTTTTCATACTGCTGGTGAGAATGTAAAGTGGTTTAGCCTCCGCCTCCCCCCCCTTTTTTCTTATACAGTAAAAGATTTAAAAATTCCTCTGCCCTTTGATTCACCAAGTCTACATCCAGGAATTAATTCCAAGGAAACCAATGATAATAACAGTATGGCTTATAGCAGTGAAAAAGCGTCCAACCCTACCATACATGCCCTGCAGTAGAGAGTGGCTAAGTCAGTTGTGGTTCACATACATGATGGAATACAGCAAGGCCACTAAAATGATCGTGCGGCAGTCAATTCACTGACATTGAAAGATGTCCCTGATCCAGTTGAGTGAAAAAATATGGGATAATATGTTCAATACGTGTAGCCTAATCCTGTTTTGAATATCTGAGAATATGTATGTGTGTATATGTATATACTTGCATGTTTGTATATATGTGCATATGCCCATTAACAATGGCTTCTCGGAGAAGTGGGATGGTGACTGCTTCCAACAGAAATCCATCTGGTCCCTCACCCTTGTTGAGACATCAGAAGACCCCTTGGTGTTAGTGCATTTAGGCTTCCTAACTCCGCCCGCCGTCCCTGGGTTAGTGGTCTCTTGTTCGGGATTTTTTAGACCCGGCCAGGCTGGCTTCTGGCTCCTACTCTAAACGTCTGCCTGCTCCGTGTTTCTGATTATTCCACTTCTGTCCCGTATCCCCCTTCCCCGTCAGTCCCAAGCTGCTCACACCACTGGAGTTTGATTCGTCACTGGTCCATGAACGTCTCCTTTAGTTTCCTGGCTGCGGTTGTTCTTCACCAAGCTGGTGCCTTTGGGACTTGACTTTGTTTGCCCTCTCCTGGTCCTTTCAGCCATGCATATGCCCGTTTAGCCAGCTTGCTGCTGTGGTTTCCTCGCCACCTACAGTGAGGCCATGCCATCTGTCTGGCTTTTGCTCGTCTCCGATGTTTCTTCCATCTCCTGTACTATTCCCACCGCCCCCATGCCTTCAGCTGCCCACATGGCAGGACCTGTCACTCGTTCCTGGAGAATGTCCAGGAGGTGTGGGGTTGAGCGGCAGTGAGCTCGCCTTCCATGTGGGAGGCCTGGCTGAGCTCCACGCGGCTTTGCGGATGACCCTGGCCTGCCATTCTCTATTAAGCATGACTTGTGTCTGGGATGGATGACATTGTCTTTCCACGGAGAAGTGGGCTTAACTTGTGCAAGGAAAATGGCTTCACTGACGGGTAGGACAATGGGATTGAAGGGGAAAAAAAATGTTCCAGAAGCCAGGAATGATTTAGTGCTGTACTTTGAAGGCATTATTCTTTCTCTCTTTTTCATTTAGGATCTCTACTCTTTGTCCAAGAAGACCTAAGATATCAGTGGAGAGAAGGTGGCAGAACCACAGACATCCTTATGCAGATGAAGCTGGGTGTGAGTACCATCTGCGGCAAGTTGCTTACCCTATTTGATTTTTAGTTTCCTCACTTGATAAAAAGAAACTTAGTAATAATAGTTACTTACTGTATATTTACTATAAGCCAGCCACTCTGCTAAACCCTGAATCCTCCTAATATAGTAGATTCCATCAGTTTTCCCTTTTATAGGTTGGGAAAAGGAAATTTTAAAGAGCTTGGATGTCCAAGTTCAGACAGCTTGTAAGGCATGAGCCAATATTTGAACCCAGTCAGCCAACTACGAGCCCACACTCCAAGTCTGCACTGTTTGCCTCTTCTATGGACCAGTGTAGGTGAAGTGGCTCATTCAATGCCAGTACATACTAAGTGCTCAAAAATTGTCCCTCCGAGGGCCATCCTGAGTTGACGTGAGGTCAGACTTTAGGGTCAGAGATTCTCCTCTTCATGGATATCCCCGGACAACAAAAACCCAGGAGGGGCTGGCTGCCTCTGTCCACCTCGTATCAGCGTCGGTAGGCTGCAGGCTGTGTCTTTCATTCCCTGTGTGACAGTGAGCAATGAACTTCCAATTTATGGTCTCCCACTTTCTTTATGGAGCCCCTGTTCCTATACCCCATCAATCATTGTCACTTTGAATTTTTGCAGTGTTTTACAAAATCAACCTGTGCTGATCTTTCTGTTGGTTTAAAGCTCGTGCGATGAAGATCTATGCATATGTTGTCTCCCTGAAACGGGGATTGTACTGCATAGAATCTTCAACAACAAACCCTCAACAATTACATCAGCTACTACAACAGTTAATGTTTTGCCACCACATAGGCACCCACGGTTTGGTGCACTAAGTGCTGAGTTCAGGGGTCTCAAACTCAAATTCCTGTCAGGCCAGCAGCTTAAAGGAGGAAGCAGGCCAGGTGGGTAGCAATGAACCTAGAGCCTGTGGCCTCAGCAAAGGGGTGACTGCTCTGAGCACTGGCCGGGTGTTGCCAGGCTGGACCGCAGGCTCGCCTTTGTCAGAACTTCGCCTTTCTCAAGAGAGTTGTAAATATGGATTTTTATGTGCGATTTCTCAATGTAAAATGTTGGCAAATAATTCACATTTTTAAAAAATAAGTCCTCATGTGTTAGCTATATACCATTTGTTTTTTACATTCTCTGGCCTAGAGCCCTTTTAGGTCACTGAATGAACACTACACCATAATAAGAGTATAAACTGTGATCCTAGGAAAGTGGATATAATCAAAGGTTTAAGTATCAGAGGTCTCTAAAGAACCATTGTCAGGCCATTGCCACTTAGAGCGGCAGCACGGGACCCCAAATGCCTCACTAGTGGGCCAACGCTAATTGCTATGGCCTCCATGCTCCTTCCAGGCTCTCGTCCTAGGTTCCTTGTTCTTGTTTTTGTGGCTTCAGCATTCCTTGTGTTCTGTTCCGGCCTGATCTGCCAACTGAGCCCAGCTGTGTGCATTGGCTCACTGCAGCTCTGCAGAGCCAAGGCTTTTGAAACCCAGGTGGGCTCCATGAGCCCCCAGAGCCTCAACCTGATGCCTGTGTGCTCCTGCCCCAGGGTCAGCGTCACCATCTCCTCACCAGGAGTCTTTGAGGTAGAAACCATGGGTGGATACTAGCCATGTCACACAGACACTAGGTGTCCACACTGGCCAAAGGGCACACAGGGACCCTGAGCCAGGATCTCTCCTGGCGCTTCTGGGGCCCAGCGGGGTGTTCCTAGTCATCACTAGATGCAGCCCGACCTCATGGCTGCAGTGAACTCCGCGGAGTTCTGAACAGCTGGTTCAGATGGGATTGGGCGTGGATGATTCCTTCTCTGTCTGGCTCCGCCCCTGGGACTGGGATGAATGTTGACATGAGAGCCCATGGCAGTGGGATTTCCAAGAGGAAAGGCAAGGTTATGTTCTGATGGGAGAGAGGTCTTTCCAGAAGCCTGGGGGATCCGGCCATTTGGGTTCCGGTTCACCGATGGGTTGGAATAGGTGCTTTAGGATCAAAGCTGTGAATAATCAGAGGGTATTCGAGGCCCATTTTTATGTCAGTGTCTAGGGCCTGCGCCAAGCCATCTTTAAAATTCTCTGGTCTATTAGAGTCGATTGCATCATTTTGGTTCATTTTCTGTCAGACGAAACCTATGTATTGAAGTTTTCTGTTGGATGAACACTTACAGCTTCTCCACATCTCCATTGTTTCCGGACCACTTGCAAATATTGACCAGCACTGCAGTTAGCAAAGCAAAAACATGGTAGTGGATACCCAAGGAACTCACACTTTCCGGGAAAAGACAAAACCACTGATACCTATTGTTTTTTAAATCTGAGGGCTTCCAACCAATGAAGCCCCTTCTTCTTCCTGGTAAAGCTGTTGGAGTCATTTGAAGCTGCTGGCCCAAGGCCACTTGGCACAAGGAACAGACCGGGGCTTCTTGCCCTAGCCAGGCTGGGCAGCCCCAGTGTCCTGTGATCATGCACTGTTGGTCTGGCTGGGTGGCTTCCCCCTTGATCCTGTCTTAGCCCCCAGAGTCCACAGAGCTGGAAGGGACAGCATCTGGGCCTTGAAGAGCCTTCAGGTCCAGGTTTGCATTTACTACAGCCAACAGTTTTCATTTTTGACAAGTTAAACAATCTTCTTGGTGTCGTGGTGTTTCACCGTGAAGCATCAGCACAAGTTGTGTGGAACAGAAAATTCACGACATGGATTTGTTGAAATGAGGTAAGAGAGATGCCGGGTCCTCAGACGAGTGGGCATCTTAGCGCTGAGTTCAGGGGTCAGTGGATGATCACCAGTCATCACAATTGCTGATCCTGGGCTCAGGAGGGGAAGGGTATCAAACTATGATGAGTGGGACGTGGGCTTTCATTTTTTTTCCCAAAGGCAATCAGTGATAGATGAATCTGGGCCAGCACACTCTTTGACTTGGACCTCTATCATTCATTCCTCAAACATTTATTGAGCACCTACTCTGTACCGGGGACTATGCTAGGTGCTGGGGAATAGACTAATGGATAAGAAACATCATTACTGTCCTTATGGATCTTTTGTTCTAGTTATGAAGGGCAATAAACACGTAAGCAAATGTCACATAATGCTATCTGCTTAAAGAACGTTCAATCGGCTAATGGGATAGAGAAAAGCGGGGAAGGGCCTGCTTTGTGAGAGTTGGGCAGTGAAGGGCACTCCAAGGGGGATGACGTTTAAGACCAGCAGGGGCACAGGCTCTGAAAAGCCACCATGCTTGCTGTGTGCAGGGGAAGAAAGGGGACCCATGCAACCGGGGAGCAAAGGAGAGGGTAGGGGAGACAAGCTCAGGAGAATCTCTGTTCAGGTGGGACCTGATGGGCATGGTCAGGAATGTTGATTTCATTCTAATCGCTCCTTTCAACCACGAGGAAGGAAGGTGCTGGGTTTAGAAAAGCGGCGTTAGCCACGGGCTCATGGATGGGACTGGACAACTGTCCTTGTTAGTTACACGTCCCAGGTTTACACCAGAGAGTGGCCAGATTCATGCCCAGACCTAGGTCTGTCTACCCCAAATCGTGTGTCTTTCTGACCCCGCTCTGCCTCCCTTTCTACCTGACACTGAAGACAGAGGTCGTGTGTTATAGAGGATGTGGTTATGGGTCACACCAACGCCCACTATGATCACATAAGGCTCTGAGCCTCAGGGTCCCCATCACACAAAGGGGCCTCAGGTGAGCACATAGTCTTCAGCTGGGCATTACCTGTGAGGGAAGTTTTCACAGTCCAGGAGTAACAGGGCTGAGAGAGGAATTCGTGACAGCGTCAAAATAACTGAAGTAAGGAAGAATGTTATGAGGGATAGAGTTACCTGTTTTCACTGAAGACAGAAGACAACACATTTCTTTTAAGTAGAAATTCTTAACTGGTGTCCTTAGACCTTGAAGGGATCCATGAGAGCAGTTGTGGCATCCACAAGCTATCTTCCATATTTCAAGAATCTCTAATGTCTAATGGAACCACTTTGGCAGAGTCTACTGTGTAGCAGAATCTATCTACCAAAGCTGAATGCTGAATACACACACACCCTAGGGCCCAGCAATTCTTCTGCCAGGGTATTGGGTACCAGATACGGGAATGCTCATGTATATTCCCACAAAAGACAGGTACCAGAATGTTCAGAGCAGTACTATTGGAAATAGCCAACACCTGTAAATTACCCAAATGCCCATCCATAATACAACTGATAAGTAATTTGTAGGATTTTTATTTTTTTATTTTTTTATTTTGCGGTACGCGGGCCTCTCACTGCTGTGGCCTCTCCCGTTGCGGAGCACAGGCTCCGGACGCGCAGGCTCAGCGGCCACGGCTCACGGGCCCAGCCGCTCCACGGCATGTGGGATCTTCCTGGACCAGGGCACGAACCCACGTCCCCTGCATCGGCAGGCGGACTCTCAACCACTGTGCCACCAGGGAAGCCTGATATGTGTGCTTTTAAATTTTAATTCAATTAAAAATTTTTAAAATGCTTAATGGAAATTTTGTGATAGTCATTTCTGGTTTTTATTGCATGCCCAGTGAAATACGACTTTTCATAGTCTAAGAGGAGAGAGGAAATTGTTGCTGGAAAAACTGTTTGGAAGGCAATACTTTTTAAAACGTGGGCCCAGCCCAGGGCAAAATTGATGGACGATTTTCTCCGGGGATCCCTCATGAAAGTTTTGGAGCCAGTGAGCCAAACTTGCAAAACAGGCTGTCTCACTGATGGCATGCTTGTTTGAGTCCGTGGCAAGTTTCTGGTATTTTCATGAACATTATAAGAGAATATTGTCGTTCTAAGATGACTTAGATTCAGACCTTGCAAGACGCAGGGAGATGGGTTAATGATCTTTTCCTGCTGGCATGTTTTAGACTGGCTTGTTATGAGTTTACTGTTCAGTGAGAGTGAGATGTGGGTCCCAGTTCCTCCGGGTCCCTCCCCTTCCCTCCATCTGGGGAACTGCAGGCGGCCATCTGTGTTGTCCAACACTTGGCTGCCACCTCCTGGTCAGTCGTTAACAAGGAGGACCTTAGGCAAGGGGAGGAAATCGTAGCTGATTGAAAGTGAGTTTGTCACTTGGATCAGTGAGACAAAGGGCTTATGTTCTGCTTGGACCCTGGCTTATTGCTCCTCTTGGCACCTGGGCAACCTTCTACCATCTGCCAGCCACCCCTGGCCACCATCTGCCAGCCAACCAGCCAATCCAGCTTCCTGCCTGCTGTGTGACTCAGTGCGGAGGAGTCAGGCAGTCCATGGAACTGATCCAATTCATCCTGGTTTTGCAAAGACAGTGCCAGCACAGGGGTTACTGCAGGTGGTGGTCGGGAAGCGAGAAGCCTCCACCACTGTCCTCTTGCTCTGTTCAGTTAGTTCCAGAACCATGGTGATAACTTCACTCCGCATGCCTGGAGGAGCAGAGGCACAGCTGTCTCATCTAGAAGGACACGAAAACCCAAATGCGGGGAAGGAGGTGGAAAGGGTCAACAGCCGTCTTCTGCAGCAATCATGTGATAGTGAGAAGAGTTGGAGAGCCACCAGCCTAGGCTTTGGACCCTAAGACTCAGCCAGTGATGCAAGCTGGTGTGATCCTACTAACCAGCAGCCAATCTTGTCTTTTTTTTTTTTTTTTTTTTTTTTTTGCAATACGCGGGCCTCTCACTGTTGTGGCCTCTCCCGCTGCGGAGCACAGGCTCCGGACGCGCAGGCTCAGGGGCCATGGCTCACGGGCCCAGCCACTCCGCGGCATATAGGATCTTCCTGGCCCGGGACATGAACCCGTGTCCCCTGCATCGGCAGGCGGACTCTCAACCGCTGCGCCACCAGGGAAGCCCAATCTCGTCTTTTATCTGACCTCCCCCCGCCCCGATTCAGGGGGTAAATCCAGATTATTTCTCAGCCAAATTTGGGAGTCCATGTCTTCTTGCTAATGATTGGTTTAAGGAAGAGAATTTATCCCAAACCTAGTCAAAGAGAAGAGAGAGGAGATATATTAAAGGATAGCTGGTAAATGTTCCCTCATAAGAAAGAGTGGCCTCACTGTCTTGTCTTGATGTAATTCCTAAAATGGCTGCAGCCATGTTGTGACCATGAGGATTGCAGGTCTGGAGGTAAACTGACACATTTAGGCTGCTGGGGGAAAGATGAAAAGAACCTGGATCCCTCAGGATACCTCAGAGCCCTTAAAATAAACAAGCCTGAACTGTCCCACCTCAGGGCTTCCCATTATGGGAGCTCATCTGTTTCCTTATGTTTAAGCCTACTGAGTTTGAGGTTTTTGGTCCCTTCAGCCCAAAGCTCCCTAATTAATCTGAAGCTTCAGTCCAACTTTTCCCCAGCTGCATGCAAATATTGTCAGTTTTCAGCTAGAAAATTTTACCTGGATATATCCTGTGAACCATTATTTTTCAGGTCCAAAATATCTAAAACTTACCTACTTGTCTTTTCGTCATATCTACACCTCAAATTTATATTAAAATTAGTAATTTTTGACTTCTTCTCCTACTTCCAATCTGATAATACACCACACACATATACACATAATCACACATTTTATTTTAATAATCATATGCAATACAATTTTCTATTATTTATGAAATGCTTACTGTGTGGCAGGGTGTGTACTAGGAAGTTTATGTACATTTATATAAATTATTATAAATCCTTAAAATAGCACTGAGGATAGACCATTTTATCTATTATACACCCATTGTATATCTTAGAAAAATAAAGCACAGAGCTGTTAGGTAACTTTCCCTAAGTCACACAGCCTATCTCGGGCAAATGGGGATTTGAACACAGGAAAGGCTTCCCCCTATGGATGCTCCTCTTCTCTCATCACCTCTTCCTTTGGACGTGTCTTGCATCTCTCTTTTCATTTCCTCTCCCACTGTCACTCTTCAGGTTTAGGCCCAGTGTCTCATGGCTGGACTACTGCAATGGAAAAGGCTTATAGACTCCCTTGCCTCAAATCTTAGCTGCACGTCCCTGCTGTACTGATTTCCCTACAATTGTAGTCATTCCACTTTTCCACTTGAAAATCATCAGTGATTTATCATCATCTGTGTCAGCAGCCATCATGGATGGCAGGTAATATAAACGTGTAAAGTTTGTTGAATGTGAGACACTAGGCTCTAACTTGCTTGCATTGGGACCAAATGCCTTTGCGAAAGCTGGGCAGTTCAAGTAAAAAGCCATCGGTTGGCTACCAGTTTGTAACCAACGGCCTTGAAGGCAAAATCCACACTTTTTTAATCTTGGCATTCAGGTCATCTAAAATTGAATCCTCAACTAACTTCCTCCTGTGATTTCCTACTTACCACCCTTCCGAAGTCTCTTACTCAGACACGCGTGTCTCCTTCTCTCCAAATGGTCTTGACACCTACACTCTTTCCTTTTTTTTTTTTTTTTTAATTGTTTTGTCTGCACCACACAGCTTATGGGATCTTAGTTCCCCAACCAGGGAACAAATTGGCATCCACAACAGTGAAAGCCTGAGTCTTAACCATTGGAACACCAGGGAATTCCCTTGACCCCTACGCTCTTTCTCATCACTTTGTCCCAGGACTTTTGTCCATTCCTTCTTACCTTTTGCTTGATGGCCATGACCCAGCTCTAGTCTCTCTTCCTTGACAAGGCACTTTGGGGATCACATGAGAGACTCTCTGGGCTGAGGGTTCAGGTCAGGCTCCAAGATCATCCTCACCGGACATGTGCCACTCCTTAGTTTGAACTCTGCCGGTGACAAAGAGCTCAGGACTTGTTAAGACGGCGCAAGCTACCATCGAGCAGCCTCGCCTGCTCCACGTCCTGCCATAGCTTGAGCCAAATCTAATCAGCCCAACATCTCGCTTTTGAGGTCAGACAGGACAAGCCTGCTTTTTCCTTTTGAATATTGGAAGGATAGCAGCCATGTCCTCCGTCTTCTCAGAATCCTCCATGTTCAAAACTCTCTCAGTCCGTCTCAAATCTTGCCTGTATTCTCCAAGAGAGCAAATGCAGTGTTTGATGGTCCGAGCAAGTTCTGAAGCCCTATAAGGAAGCATTTGACTTTTAACAATGAACAGGTGGTCAAACCCAAGGGGAACAAAGTGGAGAGAAATACAAAGGGGGCACAATTCACAGAGCGGGAGCCATTCCATTGGAAAGCCTTCCCCACAGAGTAATAATGTGTGTGTGTGTGTGTGTGTGTGTGTGTGTGTGTGTGGAAGGGGAGGTCCTTATGTGAGGTGGAGTTGAAGAGTTGTGAGTGTGTGTGTGTGTGTGTGTGTGTGTGTGTGTGTGTGTCTGGGAGGGATGGGTACTGGTGCTGGGGGTGGAGGTTTTTCTTTTCCTTTATGCTTTGTTTTCTGGAAGTATAGTTGATTTACAATGTTGTGTTAATTTATGCTGTACAGCAAAGTAATTCAGTTATATAGATATATAGATATTCTTTTTTATATTCTTTTCCATTATGGTTTATCACAGGATATTGAAAATAGTTCCCTGCACTATACAGTCGGACCTTGCTGTTTATCCATCCTATATATAATAGTTTGCATCTACTAATCCCAAACTCCCAATCCATCCCCCCCTCCCCCTTGGCAACCACAAGTCTGTTCTCTATGTCTGAGTCTGTTTCTGTTTCATAGGTATGTTCATTTTTCTCATATTTTAGATTCCACATATAAGTGATAGATGGTATTTGTCTTTCTCTGTCTGACTTACTTCACTTACTATGATAATCTGTAGGTCCATCCATGTTGCTACAAATGGTATTACTTCATTCTTTTTTTCTGACTGAGTGGTAGGGTGGAGATTTTTCCGAAACATCTGCCTGAGGGAACCTGAAAAGTCTGTTTTGCTGATAGTGTATTTAACCTAAATCTGTAGATTAGGCAGCGGCCACAGTGGATTTTGGTATATTTAGCCATCTCCTTGCATTGATTATCTGTGGCGCTTTCTTGGCAACTAACCTCAGCCTTCCTTGTGATACTGTGAGCTGTTGTGTCATTGTTGGCCATGTTACTGAACTTCCCATGGGTGTCTCTTGTTTGCCCGCGTAGAGGGTAAACCCCTCAGGAGGAGGGACACTGGCCCTGAGTCTGGTGGCCCTCGTAACTCCTAGCAGGGTAGGGGAGCGGAGCACAGGTGCTCACAAGCATTTGTTTCAGACTCTCAGGGAATAGAAAGAACCTTAAATACAATGGAACAATTGCCCGATGGGCTCTTCAGGTTGAATCAGACTGTATCTCAAGGTTAAGGGTCTTTAAAAGCTATCTGTCTGAAAAGTCTTCCATTTAACTGAGAAATGTTTCCCTGTGGCTTTTACCAGTTAGTGTACACAGAACAAGGATTTCTGTTCCTTCAAGGAGCCCTTAGAATAGACAGCTATTATGTCTCTTCTCCTGTATGTAGTGTGTGTATAGTGTGTGTGTGTGTGTGTGTGTGTGTGTGTGTGTGTGTGGTAGGAACATTATCTTTCCTGTTGCAAATCATTGTAATAATGGGCCATGCCAATGAAGGGGTCTATAAGTAATGAAAATTTGTACATTACATAAGCAAATTTAATATAGAATTTGTATATTCAAAAGAGGAATGTAAAAAAGAAGATATGATTTTGTCTTCAGTCATGGTAGGGTTTAGCTGTCATTTTTATTTGCATTTCTTCTTTTCCATATCTACTGGTATAAATTTAAATTAGGGATCTTTAAATTAAAAAAAATTTTTTTTAATCTCAAAAAGAACTTCTCGAACCTAGGGGCAGGACAGGAATAAAGATGTAGATGTAGAGAATGGACTTGAGGACACGGGGAGGGGGAAGGGTAAGCTGGGACGAAGTGAGAGAGGGGCATGGACATATATACAGTACCAAATGTAAAATAGATAGCTAGTGGGAAGCAGCCCCATAGCACAGGGAGATCAGCTCGGTGCTTTGTGACCACCTAGAGGGGTGGGATAGGGAGGCTGGGAGGGAGACGCAAGAGGGAGGAGATATGGGGATATATGTATAGCTGATTCACTTTGTTATAAAGCAGAAACTAACACACCATTGTAAAGCAATTATACTCCAATAAAGATGTTAAAAAAAAAAAGAACTTCTCTGTTGCTCTGAGTTGATGACAAGTACATGGAATCCTGGCAGAGAGAGCTTCCATTCTTTGGAGACCTCATCCCAGGAAAGACTAAGTCGGGCAGTAATTTCCACCTCCTGTCTTGTTGTTCTCACCTCCTGGAGGCTCCCGGTATAATCCAGTGCTTTGTCTGACACTGAGCTCCATAAGGCCTATTTATCGCCTATTTATCGCTAGCTCCTGCGGAGCTAGAAAGGTTATTCAAAATGGTGTCCAGGCCTCCAAAAGATGGGCAGAGTCCATGCATTTAAGCCTTGGTTTCTGCTTCAGGCATGAGCCAGGGCAAGAGAGGATGTAAATTAAAAAGGACCAGTCATGTGCTCATCAGTGCATTTCCTGGGCATTGGCCAGGAATTGAAAAGAGTAAGTTTGTTTTATTTTCTTCTGAATACTTTTCTATGCTTTCTAATTTTTCTTTAGTGAAATTTACTAAATTTACTAAACAGCTTTGAAGTCCTTACAGTGTGCTAGGCATGTGCTGGGTATTGAGTAAACAATAAGTAAAAAGAAGTTCCTGTCCTGAAGGAGTTTATCATTGGTAGAGCAGTCGTTTTTTTGTTTTTTTTTAAGAGCAGTTCATTTTAGTGAGCATTTACTACATGACAGGCAGGCATGGCACCAAACATTTTACCTACATGATAATTTATATCCTCACAAAAATTCCACGGTGTAGAAATAATAATCCTCGTTGAAAGATGAAGACGCCAAAGCTTAGAAAATATAAGCAACTTTGCCAGAAGCTGTTAAGTAGCTGGGCCAGGGTTGGAACTTGTGCTAGATTGTTTTTCTGTTCACTCATATTCGGTGTCCCTTCCCCCATCCTCTTGACTTCGAGCAAGGCCATGTGACAGACTTTGACCAGTGAGAGGAGAGTGGATGTCCTTTCTGAGCACCTTTAAGATCATCGTGCAGTTTGATTGTTCTCTGCCATGATGACAGTTCCAGGTAGAGGCTGCTATGTGAGTCTGGGTTCCAGAGTGAAGGTGACAGAGAGCATGGCTACCGCCCATCCATAATGGGCATGTAGAGTGAGTTTATTGCTGTTGGAAGCAAATCCTGGGGTCATTTGCTCTGCAGCATGACCTTCTGACTGGCACAGAACCTTTAAACCATTACAGCAGAGTATCTTCTTTTATATCATTTCTATAATTAGAAATCAAAACAGTAGAATTTGGAGAAGGCATTATCCGGGCAGGATTTTTCAGTATAAAATATTTATATGAATGTCAAATATTTTTTGTGTGTGTGCCTTATCTGCTACCACTCCTCCACTGTTAAAATCTTCCATAATCAGTGATGTTGACTAATCATCTCCGGGACTCATCCTGCATCTTGCTGTCTTGATGCCCTTGCCGATGCCTCTTCCTGGAATGTCTTATAGTTGAATTCAATCCTACAAGCATTTATTGAGCATCTTTGAAATGTCCGTTATCCTGGTCCTCTGAAGTCCCAAACTCCTACCTCCTTCCTGAAGCCATCCCTGATGACCCCAGGCCCATGTGATCTCTCTCGCTCTCCCCCAGACTCTAATACCATTGTTTACCGTACATGATATGTTGCTCAGAACTGTTTACTATCATTTTTAATTGAAATAAAATTCACAGAAAATCTACCATTTTAACCTCCTTAGGTGGACAATTCAGTGATTTCTAGTGTATTCACAATGTTGTGCAACCATCACCACTATCTACTTCCAGAACACTTCCATTAACCCCAAATAAACCTCGAACCCATTAAGTAATCACTCCCTGTTCCTCCCTCCCCGCAGCCCTTAGCAACTGCTAATTTACTTTTCTTTTCTTCATGGATTTACCTATACTGGGTATTTCATATAAATGGAATAACATTTTCGTGGCCTTTTGTGTCTAGCTTCTTTTTCTAAATTGAAGTATAGTTGATTTATAGTGTTGTGTTAGTTTCTGGTATACAGCAAAGTGATTCAGCAAAGGACAGCAAAAAGAATATATATATTCTTTTTCAGATTCTTTTCCATTATAGTTTATTACAAGATATTGAATATATTTCCCTGTGCTATACAGTAGGACTTTGTTGTTTATCTATTTTATATATAGTAGTTTTATGTGCTAATTCCAAAACTCCTCATTTATCCCTCCTGCCCCCTTTCCCTTTGGTTTGTTTTCTATGTCTGTGAGTCTGTTTCTGTTTTTTAAATAAGTTCATTTGTTTAGATTCCACATATAAGCAAAATCATATGATAACTTGTCTTTTTCTGTCTGACTTACTTCACTTAGTATGATAATCTCTAAGTCCATCCATGTTGCTGCAAATGGCATTATTTCATTCTTTTTTATGGCTGAGTAATGTACCACATCTTCTTTATCCATTCATCTCTTGATGGATATTTAGGTTGCTTCCATATCTTGGCTATTGTAAAGAGTGCTGCTATGAACGTTGGGGTGTATGTATCTTTTTTAATTAGAGTTTTCTCCAGCTATCTGCCCAGGAGTAGGATTCCTCAATCATATGGCAGCTCTATTTTTAGTTTTTAAGGAACCTCCATACTGTTTTCCATAGTGGCTGTATCAATTTACATTTCCACCAACAGTGTAAGAAGGTACCCTTTTCTCCACACTCTCTCCAGCATTTATTGTTTGTAGATATTTTGATGATACCCATTCTGACTGGTGTGAGGTGATATCTCATTGTAGTTTTGATTAGCATTTCTCTAATAAGTATCTAGCTTCTTTTTTAGCATAATGTTTTCAAGATTCTTCTAAGTTGCAGCATTTATAAGTACTTTACTTCTTATATGGCTGAATAATGTTTCATTATATAGTCATACCACATTCTGTTTAACCATTCATCTGTTGATAGACATTTGGGTTGTTTCCACCTTTTGGCTATTGCACATGGTGTTGCTACTGTAAACACTGGTATGCAAGTTTTTGTGTGGATATATGTTTTTATGTATCTTTTTAATATATACCTAGGAGTGGAAATGACTGAGTCATCTGGTAACTCTAGCTTTTTAAGTCTCTGCTTTTTATTTTCTCTAATAGATTATGATTATTCCTGGGATCATTAGATTATTAGATTATTATTATAGATTATTAGATATTATTATTAGATTATTAGATTATTCCTGGGAGCAGAAGTCTTCTAACTCTCTTTATCTGTGCTGCTGCAAACATTCATTCCTTTTGCAAATGTGTGTCGTGTTGAATGCCTACTTTGTGCCTGGTACTTCCCTAGGCGTTTGCAGGTTGATTATCACAGAGTCCAAGCCTATAATCTGAGAGGTCGAATGGTCTGGCTTTCCATCCAGTAGAAGAATCGTATATCTGGATTATCTAGTCTTTGTATAAACATTTATACAGCTCCTTAAAAAATAATTTCTATTGTATTTTGTGATTACAGAAACAGTATATGTTTACTGTAGAGAGTTTGAAAGTACAAGAACATATTTTTTAAAAAAACACAAAAATAACCCATAATTCTGTAGCTCAGAGATACACGCTGCTAGCATATTATTAAAATGCCTTCCAGACTTTTTTTTTCAGTCTGAGGCATGCAGTTCATGTTATTAGAATGATCCTATATTTATCAGCTACTTCTTCTTCTTTTTTTTTTTTTTTTTTTTTTGCGGTACGCGGGCCTCTCACCATTGTGGCCTCTCCCGTTGCGGAGCACAGGCTCCGGATGCGCAGGCTCAGTGGCCATGGCTCACGGGCCCAGCCGCTCCGCTGCATGTGGGATCTTCCCGGAGCGGGACACGAACCCGCGTCCCCTGCATCGGCAGGTGGACTTTCAACCACTGCGCCACCAGGGAAGCCCGATATTTCATCTTTATTTTCTCTCCGCCTTCTTCGCTGTTCAATCCTCCTACTCCTCCATTCTTGCTTCCTGGGGTCCTATTCCCGAATAAACCACCCACAGGTCAGACTTTGTTGTAGATGTTACTTTTGGGGGATTACAGACTAAGGCATTAGATGTGCAGTTTCAAACACAGAGTTTATTTAAACATTATGCCATAAGTTTAAGATGGATATATATATGTAATTTATATTTATGTTAATTATAATGTATATGCATATGTATTAATATATATATACATACATATAAGTTTTATATTTATATATATATTCCTTCATCCCTGCTGTCTTCTAAGATCTCCTTGTATCAGAGGGGCATGTCCCAGAATCCTTCGCCAGCCAGGTTCTGATTTAGACTCTCAGTGAGAGGACTCATACATGACTGGAAATCAGGGAGAAGCAGGAGAAAGTATTGCTTCTCTAGCACTGATGAGCAAGGGTGTGTAGGTGAATGTGAAGTTCTGCACCATATGGTTATTGTAAAGTTTCGTAGCAGCTTCTGTAGAGCCACATGCAACTGCAAGAAACAGTACAGAGAAATCTTGTGTAGAGTTTACCATTTCCCCCAATGGTAATGTTTGTAAGATAGTAGTATAATATCACAACTACGATATTGACATTGATACAACTCACCGATACTATTCAGCATTCCCTAGTTCTGCTTGCACTAATTTGTGAGAGTGTGTTTAGTTCTATGCAATTTATTAACATTTAGAGTATACAGTTCAATGGTTTTTAGTATATTCACGGAGCTTTGCAACCTTCACTACTATCTAATTCTAGAACATTTTCATCAATCCCAAAAGAAACCCTGTACCTATTAGCTGTCACTCCATCCCTCCCTCCAGCTATACTTTCTCCATGGATTTGTCTATTCTGGACATTTTATATAAATGGAATAATACAACATGTGATCTTTTGTGACTGCCTTATTTCATGTAGCATGAATAACATTTTTAAGATTCATTCATGTTGCAGCAGGTATCAGTACTTTGTTCCTTTTGATTGCAGAATAATATTCCATTGTATAGGTATAGCACATTATTTTATCCATTCATCAGATGATAACATTTGGGTTGTCTCCACTTTTGGATTACTGTCATTAATGCTGCTATGAACATTGATGTGCAAGTTTTAGTGTGGACTTAACATTTTCATTTCTCTTTGGTGTATACCTTTGAGTCGTAATTGCTGAGTCATGTACTAACTCTATGTTTAACATTTCCAATAACTTCCCAACTGTTTTTCAAAGTGGCTGTACCATTTTACATTCCTACCAGCAATGTCTGAGGGTTCGAGTTTTCTCACATGCTGGCCAAAACCCGTTACTGTCTGCCTTTTTGATAGTTCTGTACAATCTTATCACATACGGTAGGTTTGTGTATCCACCACCTTGGTAAAGATCCTGAACAGTAGCATCACCGCAAAGATCCCTCATGTTGCCTTTTAAAAGCTTATCCACCTCCTTTTTGTGCTGCACCCTCTTCATCCCACCAACACCTGGCAATCACTGATTTGTTCTCAATCTCTAAGATTTTGTCATTTCAAAAATGTTGTATACAGTGGAATCACACACTAATTAACCTTTTGGGACTGACTTTTTTCGCTCAGTGTAATTCCCTGGAAATTCATCCAAGTAGTTGCATGTATCAATACTTGGTTTCTTTTTATCCCTGACTAGTGTTCTGTGGTCTGAAGGCCTCCTGGTTTAAGTAGTCACTCATTGAAGGACATCTGGGTTGTTTCCAGTGTTTGGCTGTTATGAATAGTGCTTCTATAAACATACATGTACAGGATTTTGTGTGAACATAAGTCTTCATTTCTCTGGGATAAAGGTCCAAGAGTGCCATTTCTGGGTTGTATGGTCAACAAATGTTTAGATTTATTAAAAATTGCTGAATTGGGGCTTCCCTGGTGGCGCAGTGGTTGAGAGTCCGCCTGCCGATGCAGGGGACACGGGTTCGTGCCCCGGTCTGGGAAGATCCCACATGCCGCGGAGCAGCTGGGCCTGTGAGCCATGGCCGCTGAGCCTGCGCATCTGGAGCCTGTGCTCCGCAACAGGAGAGGCCACAACAGTGAGAGGCCCGTGTACCGCAAAAAAAAAAAAATTGCTGAATTGTTTTCCAAAGTGGCTGTGCCAGTTTACATTCTCACCAACCATGTATGAGTAATCCAGTTTCTCTGTCTCTTCAGTAGCATTTTGTACTGTCACTCTGTTGTTTATTGTATCTTTACCTAACCTTTGCTTCTTGTACTTTTCTCTATGTGAAATTTCAAAAATTTACCTTGTTAAAAAAAGACCTCTTTTCATTCAATGGCAGTGATCTTATGTTATGGTTAGGAAAGTCTTTTAAACTCTGATAGTATGAAAATGATTTCTTCTGATATTTTTATAGAGAGGCAAGTAGGCTAGAGGAGTTGAGAATGGTTGGAAGGCTCTCTGCAGTGAGATTTGCTCTATTCCTGTCCTGGCTCCACCACTTGCTGTAGCGCCCACTTTTGTTGACATGCTCCTCCAAACTTTTCTCTTTTCTTGAATGATAACTCCTGTCCTTCAGCTGTTACTTAGGTGATGTTTTTTCATTCTGTTTGCATCCTGGTCAATCTCTGCTAGAGGTTCTCCAGCTTGGCAATGTCTATCTCAAGATGACATACCCAGACCTGAACACTCCACTCCAGATACATTTTGACAGTGCAGAGAAAATGGGTCTTAACCTGAGCTGTTCTGCACACCATCAATGTTAGCCAAATTTCCAGTGACTTTTGGAGGCAACTGTGTTAACCGCTTGGCCATTGTTAAACTTATAAAAGCAAAACCTCATCATTTTCACGTGAACTGCTGTTAACCTGAACTCTTCCATCCTACATTTCTGCATATAATTTAATGATCATTATCTGTTCCTGGGGTAGTTCCTTTGATTAATGTATAGGGATCCTATTTATTCATATTAATGCTTTTCATCTTAGATTCTATTTTGCCTTATAAAAATATTACTGTATTAGAAGTTTTCTGTGAAGATTTTTCCTGCATTTCTTTTGCTTTTACATTATTGTTGGATTTCCCAGTACTATTTGGGGATTACTCTTGTATATAGTGCATTGCTGTTTTTTTAAAAATACTATTTGATACTCTGAATTGTAACAGGTAAGCTTATTCGTTTATATTTGCTGAAAAACTGGTATAATTAGACTCATTTATGTCATCTATTTTGGGATTTTGTCATTCCTTCTTTTCTCCTTTCTTATTTTCTGCTTGATTTTAAAAGTTCCCATTCTTTTCTCTTCCTGTTTGCAAATTACAGATTATATTTCCAGTTTCTAAGTGCTTATCCTTAACAGTGTTAACATTTCTTCCTAATATTTTAAAGCCTAAATTTATTTAATATCTTTATGCTATTCCCGTTCTACATTTCTTCTGTTCTTTCTTTAACCTCAGGGCAGAGCTTTATATTTTTCTAATTAAAAATAATCTTATTAGTTTCGATTCATTCTGCTAGGCTGCTGAGTGATTGTGAGGTCCTGATCCTGTCCTCTAAGTCCTCTTTCTGTTTTGTGTGGCCTTCAATTTTAATATGCATGAGTTTATTGAAGTCAATAATAAAAAAAAACCTTAAACAGTCAGAGCTGGATTCAGGGCCCTTTGTTTCCCATTTAGGAACTCCATGCCTTGCAGATGGAGGAGTGGGGAGTCACACATGAAAATCTACTCTCCTGAATCCTATGAGCTGTGTCTGACTGTGACCAGCTTTCTGTCCCTGGACTAGTACAAGACGATTTCATCACTTTCCCCCACAAAGTTCTTATCACAGACGCTCCATCGTTCAAGGCTGACTGTTGATTAAAATTAATTGAGGGAAAGCTGTGCCTCCAGTTTCTCCCTTGGTCTTCTGAGTGATGAACCTGTCAATGATGCAAGGCAGCGATCCATCAGAATCTCAGCCTTTAGTTGAATGAGACAGCTGGCCGATGTCTGGATGAGCCATGTAGCTGTGGTGGGGTGGAGGTGGGGGACTACGTGAGCACAGAAAAGACACAGGTGCCTTCCAGCGTGGTGTGGGTGAATCGTGACAAACGGGAGGCAGGAAACCTGGGTTCTAGTCTTGGCTTCTGCTGATGGTATAAAATATCAGGGGTGGAAAATTCTGTACACTTACGCACATACGGATGCTAGACGTGATTTCGTTACCTTGGAGATTTCCCCCGCTTTTTAACCCCTTGCCGTCTCTTTTGTTGTCACTCTTCTGTTGAAACTGTCTTCTCCTCCTTGACCAAAACCCCAGAGATTTTTTTTTTTTTTTTTCCTAATTCTACAAGTTCTCTTTTGTGTTTAGCACCAGGGACCCTCTGCTTTCTTCCTGAAATTCCTTTCTTTTTTGTTTCTCTGTCACTGCTTTGTCCTGACGTCCCCTGCCCCTTTCCTCTGCTGCTGCCTTCTATTCCTTCCCCTGTTACTTAAATGTGAGCTTCCCCCCGGCACAGCCGCAACTGCCTGCTGGGTGTCTTCCTTCTGCTCTTTAGAAGTCAACATCTGTACCACTTTTTTAGATTCCACATATAAGCAATATCATATCATATTTGTTTTTCTCTGTCTGACTTACTTCACTCAGAATGACAATCTCTTGGTCCATCCATGTTGCTGCAGATGACATTATTTCACTCTTTTTTATGGCTGAGTAATATTCCATTGTATATATGTACCACGTCTTCTTTATCCATTCCTCTGTTGATGGACATTTTGGTTGCTTCCATGTCCTGGCTCTTGTAAATAGTGCTGCTATGAACATTGGGGTGCAATAAAGACCTACTGTATAGCACGGGGAACTCTTCTCAATACTCTGTGATGACGTATATGGGAAAAGAATCTAAAAAACAGTGGATATATGTATATGTGTAACTGATTCACTTTGCTATACAGCAGAAACTAGCACAACATTGTAAATCAACTATACTCCAATAAAAATTAAAAATAATAAAGGTGTGACTGTGGACAAGCTCCCTAAAAAAAAAAAAAAAAAAAAAAAAAAAGACTCAACATGCCCCACATGGAATTCTTCACATTATACCCAAAAGGAGTTTATCCTTGATTTCTCTATTTTTCTTGAGAGTCCCATCATTTCCTCAGTGATGCTGACTCAAGATCCCAAGTCCTAGAGTTGGATGCTGACCTGTCTCCAGTCTTCCTAAGTTAAATAAATAGGTACTGAGTGCTGGGTTGTAGGCTTTCCCACTGAAAAGCTCAGGGTCTGGAGGATTGGTGTGAGAACGATGGCTGCAGTCAGTAGGTTCATGTGTTCTGGTAGCCCAGAGACAGGAGAGAGGGGAAGATGGCTCATATCCATGGGGGGTCCCCTAGGTGCCATTTCCTGAGCCAGGCTCTTCATATAGAGCATCTCAGTTGAAGCTTATGACCCTCTGAGGTAGATATTACAGCCAAGGAAATGTAAGTTCAGTGGGGTCAGGGTTATATGACTAATAAGTACTGGAACCAGGATTCAAAATTAGATCTGTTATTTTTTCAGGACAACATTGTTCTCTGGGCTGTCACAGAGGAGGTGACAAAATGAACTTTTAATCATTTACAGATGAACTCTTCTTAGTAGTTCATATGTGGAAAAGAATTCCTATCATAAGGGAAAAGAATAGATTCAGAGGTATGAAAGAGTGTGCCTGAGAGTTCTAAGTAGAAATAAGAAACATAAGTGGGGGAGGAAATTAGCAACATGGGTGGACATAGAGATTACCATACTAAGTGAAGTAAGTCAGACAGAGAAATATCATATCACTTATATGTGGAATCTAAAAAAATGATACAAATGAACTGATTTACAAAACAGAAACAGACTCACAGACTTAGAAAACAAACTTATGGTTACCAAAGGGGAAAGAGGGGGGGGATAAATTAGGAGGTTGGGATTAACATATATACACTGCTATATATAAAATAGATAATCAACAAGGACCTAGTGTATAGCATAGGGAACTCTACTCAGTATTCTGTAACAAACTATATGAGAAAAGAATCTGAAAAAAGAATAGATATAAATATGTATATGTAAAAATAAAATAAAATAATAAAAATTTTTTAAAAATAAGTGGGGGAGGAAGTTTAGGGAGAGAGACGACATGTCAGCTTTTGGACATGTTGAGTTTGGGGTGTTTATAGGTCAGCGAATAGTAGAAAAGATGAGTCTGGAGTTTAAGAAAGAGATAGGGAATTAGAAATTTAAATTTATGTCATCAGGGGTTAGAGCCATGGAGGCTGTAAAATTATCTAGGTGGGATGGGTAAGGCCAAAACAGAAAATATACGGGCAAGGAACTACGGAGAACAGGAAGATTGAGAGGGAACTGTCAGAGAGGCAGGGGAGCTGCAGGAAACAGCAAATGATGAAAACCAGAGAAGAGTGTCAAGAACGTCAAGGCCAGCAGGGTTCTCACAGGGATAAATGGGATCAAGACTAAAAATGACAATTGAGTCTGGCGATTTAGGAGGTCAGTGGAGAAACTGGTGAGAACAGTTTTAATTTGGAGATGGGAGGTGGAATGTAAGTTTCAGGGGGTTGGGACATGAGCAGGGGGTAAAGAGCAGAAAGAATATGGCGGGGGGCTACTCTTTTAGGGTGAGAATGTCCATGTTCTTCTCTCTGTGGTGTCTCCTGCGGTCTTCAAGGCCCAGCTCAAAAGCAATTTCATCTATGAAATTTGCCCCGGCACCGCTTTCCCTCTCTGTGTTTCCAGGTCCTTCTTGCCATCATTGTAACTATAACCACAGTCCGGTCTGTGTTTGTTATCTGAGTCCAGCTTCCAGGACTAGACTGTAAGCTCCTTGAGATGTGAGACCCTCTTCTTGGTGCCACCCATAACATCCAGTCCTGAACACACTGGGTGCTCACTAAGTGCTTTGTACACAGTAGGCACTCATGAAATGTGTGCTGAATTGAGTTATTTAGAGACCAGCATCACAAAAAGCAATGGAAATTCTCGTAATAATTCTGGTGAGGTTTATATACATATGTGTGTGTGTATATATATGTATATATATATATATATTTGTTTTTTTGAGGGCAGGGAATATATGCTGAGTAAATGAAATGGAGCTAGGTTTTCTGATTGGTTTATCTTGACTTAGATAGCGGGATCAACGATTGTTTCAGTACTTTAAATATTTGGTCTACACGGAAGCACACAATTAGCATGAAATTTTGTTCGACTTGTTGTTTTGTTCAGTTTGCTGAAGTTTGTCAACTGATTTATCTAGGAATTTTGCCTTTGTTGAGACATGAGCTTTCAAGGGTTCCCACCAACCTCAGTGCTCTGGATAGATCTTAGAGGTTAAAGGTTATATAGAGGTTATAAAATGGAGAAGGGATACTAACTGAAAAGAGGTGAGTGTTGCTACACAGTGTTCTAAAAGACGCTGGACTTAGACTCAGGATATTTGATGTCTGGTCCCCGCCCTGCTCACGATCAGCCGTGCCGCCTTACTCAGCTGCTTCTCTGGGCCTCGGTTCCACATATGTAACACAAGGCGCTTTAGACAAGATGTATCTAAGATCGCCTTTCCTATTTTAACACTGTATGAATCTGTGAAAAACATTTCTACAGTCATATTCTACAAAATCTTTCCACCTCATGCTTGCTACTTTCCAATATCCATGTGGCAGTGAACATGGAACTGTTGAGGGAGTAAAGCTCAAAACTGGTTCCTTGCCTCCCTCCCCACCATCTTAGTCCTGCCTTGCTGTCGTTCTAAAGAACTAAATGCAACTTGATCGCCCCAGCTTGGTTGTTGAACTGAAAGCTCTGCAGGGAAAAGGACTATGTCTAATCTCCTCCGTGTATCACCCCAGCACCGGTTCTGGATCCCACACGCACTGTTCAGCCTGTTTGCTTAACGGACTGTTTGATTTGCTTGACTGTGTCGAATCTGTGTGGGAACCTCTTGAAGGTGAATCTCTCAGCTTGGCAGGTAATTCATGATTCCTATTTGTTGCTATTGATTTTAATTAGGTACTGTATTTCTCTAAATATTCTACATAGACTCAGAAACTTCCAAAAGCACAAGGGATAGATATAGACATAGATACTTAAGATTGAAAATAAAAACCAGAAGAACAGAAGAAAATCCCCAGCAGTGACTCTCTCTTGTATTTTTGCAATCACAATTTGGGTGACAGCTCCTGCTGCTTCTGGCTTCCTGAGTTCTGAGCAATTTCTCAGTTGGGTTCTGGGAGTTAAGTAGGGGTGAGTGGATGGTAAGAGCCTTCTTATCTGATGTGACAGAACTGGTAGTTGTTTTAATGTAAGGACCGGTTAAAAATGGGCATCTGAGGGCTTCCCTGGTGGCGCAGTGGTTGAGAGTCCGCCTGCCGATGCAGGAGACACAGGTTCATGCCCCGGTCCGGGAAGATCCCACATGCTGCGGAGCGGCTGGGCCTGTGAGCCATGGCCGCTGAGCCTGTGCGTCCGGAGCCTGAGCTCCGCAACAGGAGAGGCCACACCAGTGAGAGGCCCGCGTACCGCAAAAAAAAAAAAAAAAAAAAAAAAAAAAATGGGCATCTGAATAAAATGATGCATGCACAGCTCAAACATTTTATTTCAGTCTAAAAACCTGTGAATGGGAGACTTCCCTGATGGTGCAGTGGTTAAGAATCCGCCTGCCAGTGTAGGGGACACAGGTTCGCACCCTGGTTGGGAAGATCCCACATGCCACAGAGCAACTAAGCCCGTGTGCCACAACTACTGAGCCTGCGCTCTAGAGCCCACGAGCCACAACTACTGAGCCCACGTGCCTAGACCCATGCTCTGCAACAAGAGAAGCCACCGCACTGAGAAGCCCATGCACCGCAACGAAGAGTAGCCCCCACTCACCACAACTAGAGAAAGCCCGCGCGCAGCAATGAAGACCCAATGCAGCCAAAAAAAACAAAAAAAAAACTTGTGAATGCATATTTCTTTCTCAATCTTTTGACTGAGGGTCAAGGCCTTACTCTTCCATACACATGCTTTCTCAAGGGGGAGGGGACACCTAGATCGTTGCAAAGCAGTCTGAGCACAGAATCCTGGATATTTATAGTAATTTCACTAGGCTTTTTTTTTTTTTTTTTTTTTTGCTTTACAATGGTATGCTAGTTTCTGCTTTATAACAAAGTGAATTAGCTATACATATACATATATCCCCATATCCCCTCCCTCTTGCATCTCCCTCTCTCCCACCCTCCCTATCCCATCGCTCCAGGTGGACACAAAGCACTGAGCTGATCTCCTTGTGCTATGCGGCTGCTTCCCGCTGCTTCCCACTAGTTATCTATTTTACATTTGGTAGTATATACAAGTCCACGCCACTCTATCACTTCGTCCCAGCTTACCCTTCCCCCTCCCTGTGTCCTTAAGTCCATTCTCTAGTAGTTCTGTGTCAACTTCATCTAATTAAACACAGCTTGAGAATCTTTCTATAGTTTTCAACCTAATTTTCAGAGAATTAACTCTCTTTTGTAACTCATATTTCATCAATGTTTATATTTAGTTATATAATTTCCATAGCATTTAAAACTGTTAACAGCAAAGCAATCTACAGATTCATTGCAATCCCTATCAAAGTACCACTGGCATTTTTCACAGAACTAGAACAAAAAACTTCACAATTTGTACGGAAACACAAAAGACTCCGAAGCCAAAGCAATCTTGAGAAAGAAAAACAGAGCTGGATGAATCAGGCTCCCTGACTTCAGACTATACTACAAAGCTACAGTAATCAATACAGTATGGTACTGGCACAAAAACAGAAATATAGATCAATGGAACAGGATAGAAAGCCCAGAGATAAACCCATGCACATATAGTCACCTTATCTTTACTAAAGGAGGCAAGAATATACAGTGGAAAAAAGACAGCCTCTTCAATAAGTGGTGCTGGAGGGGGGAATCGGGAAGATGGCAGAAGAGTAAGATGCGGAGATCACCTTCCTCCCCACAGATACATCAGAAATACATCTACACGTGGAACACCTCCTACAGAACACCTACTGAACGCTGGCAGAAGACCTCAGACCTCCCAAAATGCAAGAAAGTCCCCACGTACCTGGGTAGGGCAAAAGAAAAGAGAATAAACAGAGACAATAGAGACGAGACCTGCACCAGTGGGATGGAGCTGTGAAGGAGGAAAGGTTTCCACACACTAGGAAGCCCCGTCGTGGGTGGAGACTGCGGGTGGTGGAGGGGGAAGCTTTGGAGCCGCGGAGGAGAGCACAGCAATGGGTGTGGGGGGCAAGGAGGGGAGATCCCCACACAGAGGATCAGGGCCGACTGGCACTCACCAGCCCGAGAGGCTTGTCTGCTCACCCACCGGGGCGGGCGGGGCTGGGAGTTGAGGCTCAGGCTTTGGTCGGAGCGCAGGGAGAGGACTGGGGTTGGCGGCGTGAACACAGCCTGCAGGGGGTTAGTACGCCACGGCTAGCCAGGAGGGAGTCCGGGGAAAAGTCTGGACCTGCCGAAGAGGCAAGAGACTTTTTCTTCCCTCTTTGTTTCCTGGTGCGTGAGGAGAGGGGATAAAGAGCGCTGCTTAAACGAGCTTCAGAGACGGGCATGAGCCGCGGCTAAAAGTACGGACCCCCAAAATGGGCATGAGACGCTAAGGCTGCTGCTGCCACCACCAAGAAGCTTGTGTGTGAACACAGGTCACTATCCACACCTCCCAGCCGGGGAGCCTGTGCAGCCCGCCACTGCCAGGGTCCCGGGATCCAGGGACAACCTCCCCGGGAGAACGCATGGCGCGCCTCAGGCTGGTGCAACATCACGCCGGCCTCTGTCACTGCAGGCTCGCCCCGCATCCGTACCCCTCCCTCCCCCCAGCCTGAGTGAGCCAGATCCCCCGAATCAGTGGCTCCTTTAACCCCGTCCTGTCTGAGCGAAGAACAGATGCCCTCTGGCGACCTACACGCAGAGGTGGGGCCAAATCCAAAGCTGAGCCCCGGGAGCTATGTGAACAAAGAAGGGAAAGGGAAAACTCTCCCAGCAGCCTCAGAAGCAGCGGATGAAAGCTCCACAATCAACTTGATGTACCTGCATCTGTGGAATACATGAATGGACAACGAATCATCCCAAATTGAGGAGGTGGACTTTGAGAGCAAGATTTATTATTTTTTCCCCTTTTCCTCTTTTTGTGAGTGTGTATGTGTATGCTTCTGTGTGAGATTTTGTCTGTATAGCTTTGCTATCACCATTTGTCCTAGGGTTCTATCTGTCCGCTTTTTTTTTCCTTTTAAAAAATTTTTTTCTTAATAATTATTTTTTATTTTAATAACTTTATTTTATCTTACTTTATTTTATTTGATCCTACTTTATTTTATTTTATCCTCTTTCCTCTTTCTTTCTTTCTTTCCTTTCACTCTGTCTCCCTCCCACCCTCCCTCCCTCCCTCTCTCTCTCTCTCTCTCTCGCTCTCTCTCTCTCTCCCTCTCTGTCTCTCTCTCCCTCTCTCCTTTTTCTCCCTTTTATTCTGAGCCATGTGGATGAAAGGTTCTTGGTGCTCCAGCCAGGAATCAGTGCTGTGCCTCTGAGGTGGGAGAGCCAACTTCAGGACACTGGTCCACAAGAGACCTCCCAGCTCTACATAATATCAAACAGCGAAAATCTCCCAGAGATCTCCATCTCAACACCAGCACCCAGCTTCACTCAATGACCAGCAAGCTACACTGCTGGACACCCTATGCCAAACAACTAGCAAAACAGGAACACAACCCCACCCATTAGAAGAGAGGCTGCCTAAAATCATAATAATCCATGGACACCTCAAAACATACGACCAGACATGGACCTGCCCACCAGAAAGACAAGATCCAGCCTCATCCACCAGAACACAGGCACTAGTCCCCTCCACCAGAAACCTACACAACCCACTAAAACAACTTTAGCCACTGGGGACAGACACCAAAAACAATGAGAACTTCGAACCTGCAGCCTGCAAAAAGGAGACCCCAAACACAGTAAGATAAGCAAAATGAGAAGACAGAAAAACACACAGCAGATGAAGGAGCAAGATAAAAACGCACCAGACCTAACAAATGAAGAGGAAATAGGCAGTCTACCTGAAAAAGAATTCAGAATAATGATAGTAAACATGATCCAAAATCTTGGAAATAGAATAGACAAAATGCAAGAAACATTTAACAAGGACCTAGAAGAACTAAAGAGGAAACAAGCAATGATGAACAACAGAATAAATGAAATTAAAAATACTCTAGATGGGATCAATAGCAGAATAACTGAGGCAGAAGAACGGATAAGTGACCTGGGAGATAAAATAGTGGAAATAACTACTGCAGAGCAGAATAAAGAAAAAGGAACAAAAGGAACTGAGGACAGTCTCAGAGGCCTGTGGGACAACATTAAATGCACCAGCATTCGAATTATAGGGGTTCCAGAAGAAGAAGAGAAAAAGAAAGGGACTGAGAAAATATTTGAAGAGATTATAGTTGAAAACTTCCCTAATATGAGAAATGAAATAGGTAACCAAGTGCAGGAAGCACAGAGAGTCCCATACAGGATAAATCCAAGGAGAAACACGCCAAGACACATATTAATCAAACTGTCAAAAATTAAATACAAAGAAAACATATTAAAAGCAGCAAGGGAAAAACAACAAATAACACACAAGAGAATCCCTATAAGGTTAACAGCTCATCTTTCAGCAGAAACTCTGCAAGCCGGAAGGGAGTGGCAGGACATATTTAAAGTGATGAAGGAGAAAAGCCTGCAACCAAGATTACTCTACCCAGCAAGGATCTCATTCAGATTTGATGGAGAAATTAAAACCTTTACAGACAAGCAAAAGCTGAGAGAGTTCAGCACCACCAAACCAGCTTTACAACAAATGCTAAAGGAACTTCTCTAGGCAAGAAACACAAGAGAAGGAAAAGACCTACAATAACAAACCCAAAACAATTAAGAAAATGGGAATAGGAACATACATATTGTTAATTACCTTAAATGTGAATGGATTAAATGCTCCCACCAAAAGACACAGGCTGGCTGAATGGATACGAAAACAAGACCCACATGTATGCTGTCTACAAGAGACCCACTTCAGACCTAGAGACACATACAGACTGAAAGTGAGGGGATGGAAAAAGATATTCCATGCAAATGGAAACCAAAAGAAAGCTGGAGTAGCAATTCTCATATCAGACAAAATAGACTTTAAAGTAAAGACTACTAGAAGAGACAAAGAAGGACACTACATAATGATCAAGGGATCAATCCAAGAAGAAGATATAACAATTGTAAATATTTATGCACCCAACATAGGAGCACCTCAATACATAAGGCAAACAAAATTGATAAACCATTAGCCAGACTCATCAAGAAAAAAAGGAAGAAGACTCAAATCAATAGAATTAGAAATGAAAAAGGAGAAGTAACAACTGACACTGCAGAAATACAAAAGATCATGAGAGATTACTACAAGCAACTCTATGCCAATAAAATGGACAACCTGGAAGAAATGGACAAATTCTTAGAAAAGCACAACCTGCCAAGACTGAATCAGGAAGAAATAGAAAATATGAACAGACCAACCACAAGCACTGAAATTGAAACTGTGATTAAAAATCTTCCAACAAACAGAAGCCCAGGACCAGATGGCTTCACAGGCGAATTCTATCAAACATTTAGAGAAGAGCTAACACCTATCCTTCTCAAACTCTTCCAAAATATAGCAGAGGGAGGAACACTCCCAAACTCATTCTACAAGGCCACCATCACCCTGATACCAAAACCAGACAAGGATGTCACAAAGAAAGAAAACTACAGGCCAATATCACTGATGAACATAGATGGAAAAATCCTCAACAAAATACTAGCAAACAGAATCCAACAGCACATTAAAAGGATCATACACCATGATCAAGTGGGGTTTATTCCAGGAATGCAAGGATTCTTCAATATACGCAAATCAATCAACGTGATACACCATATTAACAAATTGAAGGAGAAAAACCATATGATCATCTCAAAAGATGCAGAGAAAGCTTTCGACAAAATTCAACACCCCTGTATGATAAAAACCCTGCAGAAAGTAGGCATAGAGGGAACTTTCCTCAACATAATAAAGGCCATATATGACAAACCCACAGCAAACATCATCCTCAATGGTGAAAAACTGAAAGCATTTCCACTAATATCAGGAACAAGGCAAGGTTGCCCACTCTCAGTACTCTTATTCAACATAGTTTTGGAAGTGTTAGTCACAGCAATCATAGAAGAAAAGGAAATAAAAGGAATCCAAATCAGAAAAGAAGAAGTAAAGCTGTCACTGTTTGCAGGTGACATGATACTGTACATAGAGAATCCTAAAGATGCTACCAGAAAACTAGAGCTAATCAATGAATTTGGTAAAGTAGCAGGATACAAAATTAATGCACAGAAATCTCTGGCATTCCTATACACTAGTGATGAAAAATCTGAAAGTGAAATCAAGAAAACACTCCCATTTACCATTGCAACAAAAAGAATAAAATATCTAGGAATAAACCTACCTAAGGAGACAAAAGACCTGTATGCAGAAAATTATAAGACACTGATGAAAGAAATTAAAGATGATACAAATAGATGGAGAGATATACCATGTTCTTGGATTGGAAGAATCAACATTGTGAAAATGACTCTACTACCCAAAGCAATCTACAGATTCAATGCAATCCCTATCAAACTACCACTGGCATTTTTCACAGAACTGGAACAAAAAAATTCACAATTTGTATGGAAACACAAAAGACCCCGAATAGCCAAAGCAATCTTGAGAATGAAAAACAGAGCTGGAGGAATCAGCCTCCCTGACTTCAGATTATACTACAAAGATACAGTAATCAAGACAGTATGGTACTGGCACAAAAACAGAAAGATAGATCAATGGAACAGGATAGAAAGCCCAGAGATAAACCCACGCACATATGGTCACCTTATCTTTGATAAAGGAGGCTGGAATGTACAGTGGAGAAAGGACAGCCTCTTCAATAAGTGGTGCTGGGAAAATTGGACAGGTACATGTAAAAGTATGAGATTAGATTACTCCCTAACACCATACACAAAAATAAGCTCAAAATGGATTAAAGACCTAAATGTAAGGCCAGAAACTATCAAACTCTTAGAGGAAAACATAGGCAGAACACTCTATGACATAAATCACAGCAAGATCGTTTTTGACCCACCATCCAGAGAAATGGAAATAAAAACAAAAATAAACAATTGGGAGCTAATGAAACTTCAAAGCTTTTGGACAGCAAAGGAAACCATAAACAAGATGAAAAGACAACCCTCAGAATGGGAGAAAATATTTTCAAATGAAGCAACTGACAAAGGTTAATCTCCAAAATTTACAAGCAGCTCATGCAGCTCAATAACCAAAAAACAGCCCAATCGATAAATGGGCAGAAGACCTAAATAGACATTTCTCCAAAGACGATATACAGACTGCCAACAAACACATGAAAGAATGCTCGACATCATTATTCATTAGAGAAATGCAACTCAAAACTATAATGAGATATCATCTCACACCAGTCAGAATGGCCATCATCAAAAAATCTAGAAACAATAAATGCTGGAGAGGGTGTGGAGAAAAGGGAACACTCTTGCACTGCTGGTGGGAATGTGAATTGGTACAGCCACTATGGAGAATAGTATGGAGATTCCTTAAAAAACTAAAAATAGACCTACCATATGACCCAGAAATCCCACTACTGGGTATATACCCTGAGAAAACCATAATTCAAAAAGAGTCATGTACCAAAATGTTCACTGCAGCTCTATTTACAGTAGCCAGGAGATGTAAACAACGTAAGTGTCCACCATCGGATGAATGGATAAAGAAGATGTGGCACATACATACAATGGAATATTACTCAGCCATAAAAAGAAACGAAATTGAGCTATTTGTAATGAGGTGGATGGACCTAGAGTGTGTCATACAGAGTGAAGTAAGTCAGAAAGAGAAAGACAAATACCGTATGCTGACACATATATATGGAATTTAAGAAAAAATAATGTCATGAAGAACCTAGGGGTAAGACAGGAATAAAGACACAGACCTACTAGAGAATGGACTTGAGGATATGGGGAGGGGGAAGGGTAAGCTGCGACAAAGCGAGAGAGAGGCATGGACATATACACACTACTAAACGTAAAATAGATAGCTAGTGGGAAGCAGCCGCATAGCACAGGGAGATCAGCTCGGTGCTTTTTGACCACCTAGAGGCGTGGGATAGGGAGAGTGAGAGTGAGGCAGACGCGAGAGGGAAGACATATGGGGACATATGTATATGTATAACTGATTCATTTTGTTATAAAGCAGAAACTAACACACCATTGTAAAGCAATTATACTCCAATAAAGATGTTACAAAAATAAATAAATAAAACTGTTAACAGGCTAAGGAATGGATTCAACATGCTCTTGGTTGGCACAGGATACAACAGGTAGGCCCAAAGGCATGAGGGCTTCTACAAGTGGCCTCTTAGCCACATGCCTGGATTGTGCCACGGGCATCAGCCACCGTGCTTTGGAGAGTGATTGGACTGTGTTTGTTCATCTGGTGATTTGTTTAATGGAGATCCCTTACAAGAGCATGGGCTGTTCCTTTGAAGTATCACTTCAGCCAAAAACCCAGAGATATTCTTGATCTTGTTGCAGGTCCTGCTCCAAATAGACAAAGCTGATTTTTGTCTGCTGCTTACCGTATTGATTGAGCACACTCAGGGGTTGATCTTCTTCCTCTCATTTGTGTAGTCTGCTCATGGGCAGGTACAGCTGTCTCAATGCTTCTTAGGCACCGAGATTATTAAGATCGTCTTGGACAAATCTTTATCATTGTCACTCCGGTGATAAATATTTCACTGTACTTACAAATGGGAGGCATTGTGTAAGATGCTGAGAATGCAGAACATGAATTGTGGTCCCTGCTCTTAAGAAGCATGAAGTCTAGTTGGAGAGGAAGTGTGCTTATGTGTATGTATATACACACCTAGGGAAAGAAAATAGTATGGCTAATATATGCAAGTTACCAAATGAGTTGGATAGATAGTAAAGGCTACAGTAATTCAGATGGACTGAATGTTACAGTCCTAATCATGTTTACAAAAAGGGCATAATTCACGCTTGTCATACTGTGACCTATTTGGACATAGGTAAGAGCACTGGACTTGGACCGGGACATTCCAAGTGGGGAAGCGACAAGGGAATGGACACATCACTGGGTGGGAGCAGATGCAAAGTGAGATCCACATCATGTGCTGGGAAAAGCCCAACCCAGAAGGTAGAAGTTAGTGTTCTGAGCATCTGTGTGCAGGCCGGAGGTGCTCAGGCCAGAGGCGCTAACAGACACGCTATCCTGTCATGGGGCTTCTGGGGGCCAATGTACGATATTGAGGCAGGCAGGTGAGATTGTCTGAGGAGACAGGGATCAAGCCACAGTGCAGGGTTCATGGGGGCTGCGGCCTACATGTAACTTAGCCCCACATATTGAACAAATTGAGCACTCTTGACATTAGACATTTCACCAAGGAAGGGAGGCTGAATTGTTTTGAATCTAGAAAGTGGCACAAACCTTCCACTTGTCACTGTCTCCCGCTCCTGGTCTAGGAAAGAAAACTTTTACAGTTTGAGCTTTTCCCCCTGAGAATGCATGTGACCAGTGGAAGATGTGGCTTCTTCTGGGCCAGTGTTTGTCTGCTCTGGGCTCCTGACAATCTCCTGTTTAAGGAAGAACTTAAGGGAGCTGTCGTAGTCTCAGAGTACCATCTGAAAAGGATGGATGGAGTATGTCATCTCCATAGGCTCGCTCCGTGATGATCAATCAATTCTGTTCAAAACAGGACTGGTTGGCTTCCCTGGTGGCGCAGTGGTTGAGAGTCTGCCTGCCGATGCAGGGGACGCGGGTTCGTGCCCCGGTCCGGGAGGATCCCCCATGCCGCGGAGCGGCTGGGCCTGTGAGCCATGGCCGCTGAGCCTGCGCGTCCGGAGCCTGTGCTCCGCAATGGGAAAAACCAGGACTGGTCAACCCCTCCTCAGAAGCAAAAGTAAACTCTTTCTTAAGCCTGTCTTTTCCTAAGACAGAAGAATGGTTATCTAATTATTATCTTCTTCACCAGTTTACCTTATCCAATAAAGCCTTTGTCCCAAACTAGAAATCGAAATCTGTTTCTAGCTGGGTCTCGTTGATTCGTGCACACTTTCTCTGATTCCTTTTTTGTTTTAAACCAAATCAGAAACTCAGTATCTAACTGTAAACTGAATGATATTATTTCCAAGGTGAAATAATCATAGCAATATTCAGTGGAAAATGCTTTCACACGAGGTGACTCCTGGTTTTCTGTCCCTGCATGTCTCCTGAAGGTGATTGCAAAAAGGATATTAAGAAATTCCGTTATTTTAGGAGCAGGTTTGAGATTAGGTTCTGGTAAGGAACGCCAGGCCTGAAAAATTGAATTTTGATTTCTTTTGTGCCACAGTTCACACAAGTAGTTCGTTCCACTGGGCCCTGTTAAGGAGCCGGGCTGGGAGCCCATGGAACCATCTGGATGGCATGTAAATGGCAAAGGAGGCCATTTTGTACCTGCTGGAATCCGTACTTCTCATGGGTGGGCTCACCGGGACTGCACAGTCCTGTGTGGGCTTTGGGGGTCGCATTTCCACGTGGAGTCTGTCATATTGCTTCCTTTTATGTGCCATCTCTGAGTTTCCGTCTTTGCCATTAAAGGAACTCTACATCTGTTTGCTGTCTGTCTTGCCCATGAGAATACAAGTCCATGACTATCACAGATATGCCCATACTCTCTGGAACAGAGCCTGCACATCAAGGTACTCAGTAAATATCTGTAGAGTGAAACATTCTCTCATTGTGGATATTGATATATTCCCATCAACCCACTGTCCCCTTGTGTCAACCACACAGTGGGTAGGCAGTCAAGATGCTAGTCATTGGTGGGGAAAGGGTTAAGTGAGGTCTTTTACGATGGCAACACAGGGCCCTGGTGCCACAGGACCTGGGACCTGGACAAGTTATTGAGGTGGGTCAGCTAGGATTCTGTTACCAGAACCAAAACTAGGGGTTTGATTCTGAATTCCCCCATACTAGGGCTTCAAATCCTAGGTGGGCCCCAGTCTTAATATTAGAGCCACTGACCCCAAACTAAGAAGCGATGACTGTTGAGGGATAGAAATCAAGGCAAAGCAGAGCTTTATCTCTTAGCGCTTTTGGGCAATGTAATGCCTCTGAGTTAATTGGAATCAGGCGTCTTTGGTCCTTGTGGGGCTGAGGAACGATTTAGTTGCCAAATGGCTGAATTGTGGACAGATAATTGCTTTTTAAATCTCTTTATTAAGAAAAGAAATTTTTGAACACCTCAATATCCTTTCTGATTGCCTCTGAAAACCGAGTGCTTGATTCCTAACCCTAACCCTAACCCTAACCCAGAATACTGGGAGAAGGGAGCATGCAACCTCCAAATAACTAATTTCAGGCACATAAACAGTCATATTGGCTCATGGCAGTGGGAATATCCTCGTATTTATTCCATTGAATAGAGATTTTTGGTGTCTGCTGTCCTGTTGGTCTCCATGGCTCCACAGGAATGCAGTGACAGACACCCCCTTTCTTTCCTCAAAGGTATGGAGTCTTTGGGCCAATGAGACATATCTCCTAGTTGCAGAGAACCCACCCCCTATCAATCTGGCTTGGATTTATTAAACTCCTTTACTAGGAAATTATGTATCACAGGGACATCAAGGCCGTATATTGTGAGTCCTGTCCTATGTTTCTAACCCCTCTTCTGTGTTTGCACTTCTCTCTGCCCAGAAGTTTTGTGTTTCTCTGAATTCCCAAATCACCTGCTATAAAATGCCCATTTTTCTTCCGCAGCTGTTCCCTTGTGTTATTTATAATAGGCCCGGGAGAAAATGTTCATTGAGATCATATAGAGATTATATCAGAGAAGAGAGAGATTTGGCAGTGCTATTTGGAGTTGAAACATTAAAAAATAAAAAGTGCTGAGCAAGGGTGGCAGCAGAAGGTGGGAGGTCCTCTGGTTTGATGACAGGCCTGGGCCACTATTAAATGTATATCCCAGGAGCTTCAGGGGTTGATAATTTTATGTGATAGAATTGTTGAAGAATAATCAAGTTAAAATTGCTATTGTCCCTTACTTTTTACCAGGGCTAAAAGAATTAAGTGAATTATCTTTTGAGAAATACGACACAGTAGACCCTTGGGGGAAATGAAAGCTTTCTGCTTGATCTTGTTCAATCAATACAAACTCCAGGGTTCTCTGTTCAATGAAAAAATTCAAAAGACCTCTGGCATTCCCACAAGCTTTCTGAAAACCGTAACATAAATTCTGTGGCAACTGATGGATTTGTTTGCTCCGGAACACTGGCATTCAGTGTGAATTCGACATTTAAAAAGACCTTGGGACAAGTGTCGAGGACACAAGTGGATAAATCCCTTGTTTCTGGAAGTATTAATGATGCCAGTAATAATTCAGAAATTGCTAGGACTAATATTCTCCCTTCAAATTGGGGACGGCTGGTTCCCATAGATTTGCTATTTTAGTTCAAAGATCTGCATAATTCTTTATTGCTCTGAAGCTATGTAGTTCCGTGGTGGTTGGAGAAGTTTCTAAGTTTATCAATGCATTTTGAACTCTAACTGAGCTAAGAACATGTCTTGTTTGCAAGACACCAAGTCTGATGTTCAGTATTGTAACCTGTACTCACCCATCCCTCAGCAGGTGCTTCTGCCTACTTCCTCAGGCCAGTAACCTCTGAGCCCATTTTGCTTCCTCTCTCTCCCTAAATATTATTTCTTCTCCCTAAATATCTCTTGAATCTGTTTTCTTCTTCCCATCAGCCTAGGACAAGCTATTTCTCTCTCTTGGACTATTGCAAGAGCCTCTGAGTGTCCTTGCTGCTAATACTGCTCCCTACCTACCCTTAACACAGTCTCTCTAAAGCAACCTGTGTGCTCATTAACAATACAAACTGTTGATGTCCATCCTCGGCCTAAAACATTTTGTGGTTTAAAGTTCTGTATCCTCAACATGGCTTTCAATTATCTGCGTGACCCTACTCCTCCTTGCTTCCCCCAGCTTCGTCCTACTCAGTCTCTCCTTTCTAGCCGGGCTGGCTCTCCTTCAGCAACGTGCCAATCTCTTTCCTGTTTTTGGTCCCTGACAGATGTACTTTTCTCTACTAGGAACTCTTTCCCATCTTCCCTTCTCCCCTTCACCTAGGTAACTCCTAGTCAACTTAAAAATTCAGCTTAGACGTGACTTCTGCCATAGAATCTTCCCCATCACTCCAGCTACTCGAGATCACTTGCTTTATTTAAGCCTCTACAAAATGCACTTTGTAGTAGCACAAATCTAATATTTGATTGATGTACACCTATTGGTTGTAAGCTGTATGAAGGCAGGGGTGGGGTCTGTCTCATTCACAGGGCTTGGAACATAGCAGATGCTCAGCAAATATTTGTTGCATGCACAAGGGATCATAGAAATGATGGGTCACCATTCCTTAAATGTGTTTTTCATGTAGAAGAAGCTTAAAAGTATTTTTCGAGGTCTGTGTCTTTCTTCTCTAGTTTCGTATGTTTTTCAAACAAATACATAGAAGCTTGTTTTTGTGGCATGGGAATGTGTTAGAGGCATACGTCTTATACTGTTTGGGTACTTAATCTCCGAAAAGCCTGGCTTTTAACATGTTGAAATGGACAACCATCCCAAGCCTTTCAGAAATATTGTTGAGTAAAAAGTTCAAGTAAAAGATGAAAAAGGTTGTTGGCCTGCCACCATTCCAGCTATAGAAGCGCTGTTGGTGACTTACCTGAGGCTGAATCTCAGCCTCTGTGTTCATGACACTTTGCTGCCGTAAAAAGAACTAGGTGAGAAATGGTGCTGTGCTGTGGTCACGGGGTTTACTTCAGTGAGATATGGACACCGTTTCATCACATAAAACGCCATGGGTCTTGGCATCTCCAGATTAGCACCAGTTCAGCTTTCGACTGTGATACTTGGCATTTTCAAGTAATTGTTATTGCTTTGGCTCGATAGAAACACTAGCCTCGTTCTTGCCATGGCAGCATCTCCTTGGGTTTTACACGAAGGATTCAATGCAGCTCTAGCCTTTTGAACGCCAGGTGGCGGCTTCAGATGATCATGTGAAAACGGCACTCATCATGTTCCTGGAAGAGTTCAGTGTTTTCATTTATTACCAGCAGGGACATTCAACATCATTAGCATGTCTGAATACCTCAGTAATAAATTTAATCTACATTTTGAGTTGAGAATGATTTGGGGGAGAAATTTTCTTTAGCATGTTTATAATTTTAGCATTTGATTTTAGGAAATACTTTATGTCTACTTACCTGCTCTTCCTGGAAGTACCCTTCATATTAGATTTGCTGAATCAACATTTAATAAATCACCATAGTTCTCAAAACAGTTTTCATGTAAATTGCATTGGTCATCCGTATATTTTCCCTTTATATAGGAAGTAAAGTCTGGATTATTTAGATCATGGTTCACTTGATTGTCCAGTGTCTGGAGTATCAAGATCCCTTGTCTCTCCTTTTCCTTTCTCTTGTCTCTCTCTGCCTTTTGACCTGTTTGCATCTCCACAGGAGGAGGCATAGGGCCATAGAGTCTGTCATGAAGTCAACAGATGCTTATCCTGTGCATGTGCCCAGTACTGTCTCTGCTACATGGAAGCTTGCTGTTCCCCTAGGGAGGTGGTATGCATGAAAAATTGTGATCCATTCAAATGGCTTAGTGTCAGGTTGTGAGTTGGTGGTTCAGACTACATGAGAGGGTTAAGAGGTTGGTAAGACCTAGAAGGGAAGGGCGAAGCTGAGAAGAGGCAGCATCTGAGTTGTAAAGGCTTCAAAGGATGAGGAGATTTGAGCAGAAATAAGATAAAGGGGAGTAGAGCGTCATAGACCTTGAAGGGACCAGTTTTTAGCTGGGGATTTTTGATGGACAAACAGGAGAGATGACTTTGGGGCAGAGTGGGCTAGATTACTTTGATTGTTGGATAGGACCTGACTGTAGAAGGACTTGTAAGAGGATTTTTGGCTTTGTGTGCTAGGCAGTGGGAAAGCATTGATTTTAACCCAATCCCTAAAATTTAAAAGAATTAGCATGATTCCTTGTAAGGAGCTTTGGCTAAAGACTTGACAGAGCAAAAACTGAATGAAAGCTTAAAATTGTTTGGGAGATTTGTCAGTCAACTTAAAAAGTTTTAATCCTTCTAGTTGTCAGAGATGACTGAGAATTAGCTTAATGTCATTTTTTTCCCCTTGTTTATCTTGCACCTCTATATGTTCGCTGATGGGAGATTTGCATGTGAAAAGTTTTATTATACATTCCTGTAGGGAAATTGCACATTGTTGATACATGTATCTTTTATAATCCTTGCTGTTATTGGAACACTGCTAATTTTATGAACACCTTCTCAAAGGAAAAATGAAAATGAAATAAATCCCCATGCAACCCCTTCATTATCTTGTCTGCCCTTGCCTTACTCGCTTTGCTGAAATTCTAATGGAAAAAAGGGAGCTGCCCGGTAAGTTTCTTTCCATGTGACATTCCAGCATTCCTCCAGTGCATCGCTGTAATGAAAATTGGCAGCTCCTGAGAAGAACAGTAACCATTCAGAGGAGAGCACCTGCTCCATGGACCATGAACAGGAGAGGAAGCTCTCCAGACCAAATACGATGCCATTTTTCAAATGTGTGAGAGGCAGCCCTGTTTAGATGTTCAAAGATTAGTCAGTCGCAGGGCAGGAGATGGGCAGGCCATCCCATCCCAGATATCTAGTCATCCATGATCAGGAGTTTGAATTTTAAAGGCCATAATGCCCCAAGAGCATTATCATTTCTCTTTGGACTTTTCTGCAAGTTCAGGCACAAGATACAGCATCAACATCAAAGACTATTAGGTGCTTACCTGTTTTTTGTTTTTTTTTTTAATGGAACATTTCTATTTATTTATGTATTTATTCATTCATTCATTCATTTATGCTGTGCTGCACAGCATGCAGGATCTTAGTTCCCTGACCAGGGATGGAACCCGTGACCCCTGCAGTGGAAGCGTGGAACCCTAACCGCTGGACTGCTAGGGAAGTCCCTGGAACATTTCATTTATCAGTAGTTAAAGCAAGATCAGATTGCTTTTATCTGAAGAATGACTAAGATATGATTTTATTATCATGAGAATGGTGTTTTGACAAATATACCAGTATAATGTTGAGCTTTGAAGGGGCTATCTTAGGTCTCTGTGTTTACTGCAGTGATGGGGCCATGGATCAGAATCTGCTAGCAACTCTTCTTTGGGAATTTCTCTGAAACAGTAGATAAGGCACAGAAAATACTTTTTGCTTAAACGTCAGATGTTATCAGTGTCCCCCACAGTTTTTAACCAGTTTTGCCCTGACTGACTTTTGGCTGTTCCCAAAATAAACTCCACTCTCAAAGCATGAGGATATGTCATCAACAAAGATAATCAAAAGAGTGTGCTTGAGGCTGTAATGGAAGTTTCAAAAGTGGATCCCCAAGTGATTTTCATCAGTGGATATATCACTGGGACAGTATCATGTCTGGAGATGACTAATTTGAACAAGAAAATAGGCAACTAAGTGTACACATTCTTTCACATTTGTTACAAATAAGCGGTCTAGTAATTAACAGCGTGGAATTTGGAGCCAGACAAACTGGGTTTAAATTCTAATTCTGCTACCTTAGAGAAGTCACTAACTCTGAGAGTCTCAGATTCCTCAGGGTAAAAGAAGGATCGGAACAGGTGTCTTTTAGGATTAAGTTTAGTGAAATGAAGTTAAACTAAATTAAATGCATGTATGTATATTTGTGTACTTATTTATCCATCTATCCATCCATCCATGCATCCATCCCACACAGCAAAAGCTCAATAAATGGTAGTTATTGTTACTGATGTGAAATTGTCATTGTGATGATGCCTCCTATTCTCTGTGGTCTAAACTCTTAGATGCCTTCATCGGTTGCTCTCCTCTGCCCTTCTCCTCCTTTTCCTCTGATGCCTTCCTTACCCCTCTGTAAGTCTTCGTTCCCCCAGAAATCATTCCCCTCTGTTTCTTTTGTCTTTCCCTGTTGTACATCTTTTCTCTCTTGTGAATGAAGAGTGGGTCTGCTTCCACAGCACATAGAAGGAGTGAGGGTGAGCAGGGTCTGTGGCATCCCCTCGGGCGTCACCACGTGTGTGCCAAGCTGGCCATGTACTCAGCTTCCTTGGTAAACAGGGCCGAGTTCTGACGCCTCTCCTGCCTGCCTTACCACAGCCTTTAGAGGAACCCTGCATCGCTCCTCTGAAGGGAAGGCACACATCCTCTTTCTGTGGCCAGCAGCAGCTCCTCTCTTCGAAAGTACTTTCTTTTCCCATCAGTGGGAGAGAAAATATACCAATTTCTGATGAAATTAGACAATTTCCTCTCCTGTCTTTGGAGTTAATTAAACTTCAGGACTGTGATTCTCACCCAGGGTGCCAGACCTACTAGAGGGAAAAATCAGGATTTTTCTGAGGAAGTGGCAGGTGGATGGTGTGCAGTTTGAGAAGTATAGTCACTGTTATGATGCAATGTTAAAACAAAGCCCCCCAAAGGCCCCAAACCCTGTTATTTTCTTAAATAAAACTGCAGAAGATAAGCTAGACATGCCAGCCTTGCTTCGTGCCGATAATCTGAAGATAGACTTTGTCTTTGGAGCCAAAGAAATTATCAATAGGAGGGTTTAGTGTCCAATTATTATCCTTGTTTTTGAGGGGGGGTACTGCATGAGAATATTATATTCACCAAATAGAGCCTATGCTTTAAAAAAAAAAGTACAAAAACTGTTGAGAAACACTGTTTATGAAGTTAGCAAAAACGATCACAACCCAAGCAAGACAGTCTGACCTGGAGGCTCCTAGGAGACCCATTCCTGTGTTTAATGAGAAGCTAGTTTAAGAGAAACCAGCTAAGACTGACAGGCCTTTTGCATTTGTTTGGGGAATTTTAATTTGATGTTAACCCGCTCATCACAGAAAATTCACATGAGGTGTCAATCATAACAAGCACTCATTTTATACTCCAGTAAGTAGAATTAATGATCCCTGCATGAACTGGAGATATGACATTGATGATAACTTCCTTTGGGTTTTTCCATTTACCCCAATGTCATTGACTATTTCATCATACTTTAGGAAAAATGAAACGCTACTAGTTGTGCTCAAAGCCATAAAAATCTCTACTTTCACTAAAGTGAATCTCCCAGATATTGATACTGTGGGTATTTATATCTTAACTTATCCAGTGGCATATAATTAATTGACTGTTACTCGTTAAGGGGCAGACAAGTATTTGGTATAAGTGTAAACTCCAGAAAACGTCAGCTTTTGATTGTAGCTCTTCTGATTGCCATTGTGAACTCCCCTTCCCATGGGATATCTTGGGTTATGGGGAGTAACTGGAGAGAAAGCATCATATAATGGAAACCACATTGGATTCATATAGACATGGGTTTGACATTTAATGCGTCTGACATTTAATAGTGGACTTGGGTGATATATCTAACTTTTTTTGAGCCTCAGTTTCCTCATCTATTAAAAAAGATAATGTGACTCTCTCTGCAAGGATTTTGGAGTTTTGAAGACTCCAAAGCACCTAGCAAAATACCTGATATGTTGGACAGTTCAGAAGCTCATTTTTACCATTAAGCACATCGACTAAATTCTCTAGCTAATGTTGAAGTTTAACTCTGAAGTTTAATAGTGTGTATAATATATTCATTGCTAAATATACATTCTTACACTGATCCCAAAGCATCGTCTCATGTGTCCTGAAACCCTTGCCTTACTGATATGATATGCATAGTCTTAACTTCTTACTGATGAAAGTTTGCACAAATACCCATGCTTTCACAAAAATCAGTTCCACACATTCAGATAATTCTATAGAAATACACATAATCCTATTCCTTTTGGGGGGAGACTGAATCTGTTTTCAGCACCTACTGATAAGACGTGGTGCACAAGGAGATGGGAGATGGGACAGAGAAGCCCATGCCACTTTCCACTCAGCCCATTGGTGATGATGCTGTGATACCCAAGCAAGGGCAGCTGAGAGGAGCCCCCAGGCACAGTCTTTGTCCCTGTTCTGGTGTCCGCTCCAGCAGATACAGATGCACTGCCTGAGCTTCAGCCCTTTGGAGCCTCTGACATTGCAAAAAACTCTGATCGTTCAACCACAGAGTGCTTAGCTCGATATGATAGGTATTCTGACTTGATGCCTGGCAGAGCTGGGTTTTGACAATTTCGATTTGTAACTGGCACCCACACCTTTACCATGTTCCCTGTGTGGTTTGTACATCTCCTAAGTAGTGTGTTAACTCATTAAGGGTAGGATCCATGTCCGCTGGCTCTGTTCTCTCTCTGGGAACTCTCTGCACTCAGGAGAAACTTGACCAGGAGAGGGGAGAGGAGGTGCGGTCCTGTAAGCTGGTGGGTCATTGATTGCCAACTGACTCTGGCTGTCGGGTGCTGATACTAACAGACTAGCTGTCTGGGCTTCTCTTGCTAAGAACCACGTGCCCTTTTTGTGGCCCTTGGTGAGGAAGGCCTTTTCAGTGTCAAGCAAGGGAAGGGAGACCAGGAAGTTGCCAGTCAATTATGATTGTCTTTGTTAATGGCAGAGGAGTAAGGTTTGATAGGGTGATCAATACATCTATTGTTAAAGGTCATGTGTGTGAATTATCTATTGATTCTTTTTAAAATGAAAAACATTTTTACTGTGCTTTTCTGATTATGTAAATAATACAGAGTCATTCAAAACTATTCACACAGTGCCAAGAAATAAAAGGAGGAAAGTAGAAATCACCTGGCATGCCGTCACTCTGAGATGGCTCTTGTTAACATTTGGTGATCTAATGTTTCACAAAACTTTGTATGCATCTAGATGCAGAAGTAGCTGATTTCATGCAGGTAGTATCATAATGCTGTTTAGTAAATTCGTGAGCATAACTTTTTTGTCTGTCATATTAACATGGTGTGTATACACTTCTCTGCATCTTGCTCTTCTCAGTATCATGTAACTAAGAATGGATCTAGATCATGATTTCTGAGCCTCAGTGCTACTGACATTTTGGGCTGGATAATTTTTTGTCGTGGAAGGGCTGTCCTGTGCATTGTCGGACGTTTAGCAGCATTGCTGTCCACTACCCACTAGATCACAGCAGTGCCTAGACCTCCCAAACGTGTCTCCAGACATTGCCATATGTCCCTGGAGGACAATAATTGTCCCTGGTTGAGAGACGCTGATCTGATTCTTTTCAATAGCTGCATAATATGTCACGGTATGGATATGCCACTTTTTGTGCAATCATTCCTTTCCTGGTGCTCTGTTGATTTGTTCCCAGTATCTTTCTTTGCCTATTAATTTTATGATTTAGATGGTGCTACCTTTGGTCCCTGGTTATCACTCAGAAAACTGAAAAGTTTGCAGAGATAAAACCCATGCCTCTGCCTTTGCAAACAGCATTGGATGTTCCTGGGCCTCACTCACTTTATTCCCGAGTGAGCATGAAGAGGAACCATAAATGAGCAAAGCTGATGACTGGCCTGTGACACATTGGGAAACCAGCCCCATCTGTCGTGAGCAGGTGAATTTCAGCCCCAGATGATGGCAGCCAAGCGGGAATAAAGCCCAGTGCTACCAAATATTCTAATCAAGAGAAGCTGGAAATCTGTATTTTTATGTAAAAAAGTCCCACTTTTTTTAAGGTTGGAAACTAATTTTTTGGAAAACACTGTACAGGTCATATACAGCAGGTCACCAGCCCAAACCTGGTCTACTGGTGACCAGTATGCAACCTCCAAAATAGATATCTATCACTGATTGTGATCCCCGTCTTCCTGGGATTTCAGTCCTTTGAATAGTCACTAATGGTGAGAATCTCATACAGCTTTTTGGCAGTGAGTGTTGACATTTGACCCACCTTGTCTGCAGTGATGCTTTCCTCATGCCAGGTTCCCATCCTCTTTTGGAGAGACCCCATGCTCCAGTAGCCCATGTTGTCTCCAAGTCCAAACGCTATCTGAGCCACCCTTGGTGCTTGGGGGCTGCTGACTTACATGTTCTCAGGAGAAGCAGGGTCAGTGCTGCTTGGTGCCTCAGAATTTTTCTCTCTCCAGCTTCAGAAATTATCTCCACAGTGCTTGGGGTAGCTCAGTGGGAGAGTGTGTTTCATGGGGCTTGGTGCCTTTAGCAGCATGGAAGCTACACATCTTTTTGGAATTTGTTGTTCATTTAGAGAGCATATGGCTAATTTATTTACCTGGTTTTCCTCCCAGATAAAATTTTAGAATCAGAAGGGACATTGGTAGTCTCTCAGTGCGGTACTTTCATTTCACAACTGGGGAAAGCAAGGCTCAGAAAAGGGAAGCGACGTAGCAGGGGCTCTGCAGCTAGTGCTGAGGCAGTGGCAGCCCTCCTGTCTCCTGCCTTCCTCTCCAGGGTGTCTTTACCAGAGCCTCTAAGGAATCTTTCCAAAAAATCCCCTTTTTCGATTTCTACTTTTCAGCTGACTTGTCTGGTTGTCCATGTTTCTATGAGCCATCTCTGGGAGGCGGCGCTTAGGCGTGGGTGTTAATTTGAGTTTTTGCCGAGCTAATTAACCTCCTCCTACCTCAAGTCTTTTAAGACAATAGCCTTGTTTTTCCCTTCAGGTATTGTTTTAAAAAGGAGGATTTTGGCTTGGGAATAGATTAGAGGACAATTTTGTGGTGTTCTATTAGCTGAAAACTAGATGATACCAGATTTGAGATGCTGCCTCAGTAAATTAGGTACTGGGCTGGTGATGATTTTGAAGGCACAGCAGCATGTGATCACTAGCAAGCTTTAGGTGGGATTGGGTTGATGGATAACTTGCCCCTTTGGTTGGAAATATGTTGCACTGTGGTTCCTGTGGATTCAACTTGCTGGTTTTCTGCACCCACAGCTGGCCACAGTTCTTAGCTGCTTAAGAAGGCAGGCGTATCAGGCAGCTTGGGAGGAATGCCATGTGTTGGAACGGGCTTTTATCCCAGTGCCCACTCTGCTGCCAGGATGCTGTCAGCACAGTCTGAGAAATGCTTTAGGGACTTCCCACCAGCTTGACACCTGTGTTGGCCAAAGTCAGAACCCTCCGGAATCTGACTGCTTGGCAATGGTTGCAACAGCAGAAGGGATGGCATTGGAAGACACACGCCATTCCAAGGAGGAGAAAATGTGCCGCCTGAGAGTCTAGAGACCTGGATTCCTCTAATCCCTTAAGTTCTCTGAGCCTCAGTAGACTTATCTGAAGCATAGGGACCAAACTAACTTGCCTTTTCCATCCCTCAGAGATGCTATTGAAGGCAGTTGTGTGGACATGCACACGTGAGCACACGCACACACAGTGTGTGTTTCTTATGGGTTGAACTGTGTCCCTCCAAAATTCACATGTTAAAGTCCTAACTCCCAGTACCTCAGAATGTGACCTTATTTGCACGAAGAGTTGTTGCAGATACTGTTAGTTAAAACAAGACCATACTAGAGTAGGGTAGACCCCCTAATCCAATATGACTGGAGTCCTTATAAAAGGGGGACATTGGACACAGCCATGCACACAGGGGAAACAGGATGTGAAGAGTCAAATTATGCCACTACAAGGAACTAACAGAAGCTAGGAGAGAGGCCTGGGTCAGATCCTTTCCTAGCACCTTGAGAGAGAGCATGACCCTGCTGACACTTTGCTCTTGAACTCCTCACCTTTAGAACTGTGAGACAAGTTTCTGTTTACCACTGTTTGTGGTACTTTGTTATGGTGGTCCTAGAAAACTAATACAATATGTATATATAAATATATACATACACACACACAAAGTGACTTGAAATATTAAGGCTCAACAGCAATTTATAGTGTATCTTGGGCTAGTATAAACCTGGTCACGGCAGCGTGGTGTTAATTTGTTCTTAATGGTGGTCTGGGCTGATGGTGAGGCTTAGATAGATGGGTGGACAAACAAGAAAGTAAGATCCCTAGGGCAAAGACTGTGTTAGTTGTACCTGGCACTTTATGGTTAGTATGCAGCCCAAAAATCCAGCCCCCAATTTTGGTGCTATTTGTTGAATGGATTAAATGTGATCAGAGACATTATCGGGATCATACTTTCTTACTTTTCCATTTTTATTGAGAGAAAATTTATATAACAAAAATTCACCTTTTTAAAGAGTACAATCCAGTGTTTTCTTTTGTTTGTTTTACTATGTTCACTAAATACGTATTCACATATATTCTCATCAATACTTGTTATTTTGTTTGTTTATTTTTGATAGAAGCCATTCTAATGGGTTTGATTGTTGTTTTGATTTGCATTTTCTGAATGATTAGTGGTATAGAGTATCTTTTCATGTGCCTATTCGCCATCTGCATATCTTTGGAGAAATGTGTATTCAAATCCTTTTCCCATTTTTTAATTAAATTGTTATTTTTGTTGTTTAGGAACCCTTTATACATTCTGGGTGTGAATCCTTTATCAAATTTGTAATGTGTGAATATTTTCTCTCATAGTTTAGGTTATCTTTTCACTTTCTTGATAATATCCTTTGATGCACAAAAGTTTTTAATTTTGATGAAATCCAATTTATTTATTTTTCTTTTTTGCTTGTGCTTTTGGTGTCATATTTAAGAAACTGTTGGCCTAATCCAGGGTCAGAAATAATTACACCTGTTTTCTTCTAAGGGTTTTATAGTTTTAGCTCTTACATTTAAGTATTTGATCCATTTTGAGTTAATTTTTGTATATAGTATAAGGTAGGGGTCCAACTTAATTCTTTTGTTTGTGGCTCTTGGGTTGTCACTCCATCACTTGGAAAGACTATTCTTTCCCCACTGAATGGTGTTGGTGTTGGTGTCAGAATCATTTGACCATAGACACATGGGTTTATTTCTGAACTCTTAATACGATTTCATTGATCCGTATATTCATCCTTATGCTAGTGCCACACTGTTTTGATTATGGTAGCTTTGTGGTAAGTTTTGGAATTGGGAAGATTGCATGCAATATTTTTTTCTTTTTTTTTCAAGATTGTTTTGGCTAGTGAGGCTTTCTTAACCAGCAGGGACAGCTTGGTCTTGGCCAAGAATATGAGTTCAGCAAATTCATAGTAAGATAGCTATGCCCTTCAGAACTGAAGACTTTCTATCTGCCCTTAATAATAGCTCTGACCTAGAAGAGAACCTGGCCACGCCAGAGCAGTGGAGCTCTTGGTGACTGAAGCAGCTAATCAGTTTCATTCTTTTCCTTGGATTTGTGTCAAGTCACCTTGAAAATCAAAGATGTCATCTCACTTTATTCTTCAAATATATATTTTAAACAGATGGAGAAAATGTGTTTATGCTCAATCTAGAGGTGGGGAAAGTGAGTAACAGAGTTAAAAGACTTGTTTAGATGACAAAGGCATAATATTTACTAGAAGTGGGCCCCCTTATCTCTCAACATTGTATACTTCTTGTGTAAAAAAAAAAGTGTATTTTAAAAAAAATTTCATGAACAGTAGATGTTAACTATAAAAAGATAACTATAGAAGGAGCAAGAAGAGGTGGAGGAAAAGGCTAAAAGGAAGAGGAAGAAGAAGAAGGACAAGGAGAAGGAGGAGAAGCTGGGGGACGAGGAGGGGAGAAAAATTACCTATAATAGCATTACTGAGAAAAGAGCTGGAAATTGGGGATTCCCCATTGGACCATGAGCAGTGATATGCTGGTAAATGTTCAACAATTGCTGAAATGGAGTTGTCCAGAAAAGGTAACGCTTGATTTGTGTTGTTTTCCAATTTCTATTGTGTAAAGTCTCTCCCTTTGTCTGGTTTTAAGCTCCCTATGTGACATCACTGAACATGGATTTAGGAAGAGATGCACATAGTCAAGTCTCATGAACCCATGCCAGGACACCACTGAGGGTATTCTAGTTCTTTGCTGTTCAAAATGTAGTTTCATGAACCATCATAATTGGCAGGGCTTGAGAGCTTCTGAGAAGTCCAGAATCTCAGGATCTACCCTGACTTAGGGAATCAGAACTAGCATTTTAACAAGATCCTCAGGTTCTTCTATGGACATTAAAATTTGAGTGGCATTGCCTTAGAGCCACACTGTCGTATGTGGTAGCCGCTAGCTACATGTGGTTATTGAGCACTTGAAATGTGCCTAGTCTGAATCAAGATGGTCAGGAGGTGTATAATACGCACCCAATTTTGAACACTTAGTGTGTGTCTTACTCAGTTTAGGCTATGATAACAAATTACCATAGACTGAGTGGGTTACATTTTTAAGCTTAGAGTGACCAGGAGAACTCCTCACCTTCCTTTATAGGAGAAGGGATAATTTTTATCCCTTTAGCCTACTTAAGATTGCCAATGGAAATCCCAAGGTTTAAAGTCTCATCTGCATATTAGTGTAGAAGTAGCAGAGAATAATGGAACAAATATTGGCTTGGGAGACAAAGTTCCAACATTGTCAATGGCCGGCTGTTTATCTTGGGCAGGACACTTAATCTATCTGGGTTTTTGTTTCCTTAACTGTGAAATGAGGGGGCTGGGGATCACACATTTAATAAACGGCAGCCAGCACCATCACCACCCCTCTCCAAGACTGAACTGTAAAGGGAAAGAGCAAGAATCATTTGGTTAAATTAGTTCATCATGTTTTGATTGGATGCCTGCCACACATGGGACATAAAAGGCAATACGAAGTTCCCTGAAGCATGTAAATGGGGACATTTTGTACCCTAAGGCGGCAGAACTCTCCAGAGTCCTCGGTGTCATTCTCTAGGACAGATGATGCGTGGCCACACGTCTCTCTGTGGCCTCTGCGATCTCTCCTGTGATGTTTCTTTATTCCACGCAGCAGCACATCCTGGCCACACATTGGGTAGCTGCTGAATGGGGTTGATTCCCCGCCACTGCCAGTCCGAACCCTCATATCCCACTCCTCTGGTTTCTACAAGCACCCAAAGGAGGCAATATGTTTAGTGGAGTGTCACCTTCATCTGATGCCTGAAATATTAAAAATGGATTTGGGATATCCATGGCCTATCAGTACTGTGTTTGGTCACAGATCAAAGTTTAGCTGCTATTTGCCCAAATGTCTAGAAATTATTATATTATCAGAGGGGAGAGTGGTATACCTGTCTGGTAGGAATGGATATCACTTTACGTGCACTCACTTTTCTCAGACAAGGAACTCGTAGTCAGGAATCTGGGTAGAAGGAGCTCAGAGTTCTTTCTTGGGAGCTGACAGCAGTGGATTAATAAATATCAGGTAGTTGATTTATTGCCTTCTTGCCTTCTTCCTTCCTTTTATTCCACCATTTTGATTTGGGTTCCCCTGAAAGAAGAGCCTTGAGAGTAGGCTGTGGGATCACCTCCCATACAAACCCACTGCAATAAGGGGGCAATAAGTCAATTACCTGATATTTATTAATTATCATGCATCACATAATGTGCCACCATTGTTTAATCACACATGATTATTAGATATTTAGAGTGCTTCCAATTTTGGATTATTATAATCAAAGGCATGATAAACATCCTTGTACATAATTCTGTGGGCTTTCCATCCAAATATTTCTTTAGAATCAACCCTTAGATTGGGAATTGCCGGGATAAATGATGTGAAAATTACAAGGCTTTTATTCAGTTTGCCAACTTGCCTTTCAGAAATGTTGTATGCACTTACTCCCCTCTCAGCAGTGTATCGGCATGCTTGTCTCACCAAAGTTAAGTATCATGACAATATATACACAGTATGCGTCACGGCTGTAGACAGGCTTGGTCTAAAGTTAGCTACCAAGTAGGGAAATAAAAAACACTCTAGGTATTACAGAAAGAGGGAGTGTAATACAGACACTGGTTGCACAGGTGAAGGGGTAGCTGGGAAGCCAAACGGGATGCTGTGGACTGAATTGTGTCTCTCCAAAATTCATATGTTAAAGACCTAATCGCCAATGTGATAGCATTTGAAGATGGGGACTTTGGGAGGTAATTAGGTCTAGATGAGTTCATGAGGGTTGGGCCCTCATGATGGGATTAATGTCCTTATAAGAAGAGACATCAGAGAGTTTGCTTATTCTCTCTTTCTAACATGGACCAAGGAGAAGAAAGGCCCTGTGAGCACACAGCAAAAGGCAGCCACCTGCAAGCCAGGAAGAGGGCCCTCACCAGGAACCAGATCGACCAGTACTTTGACTTTGGTTTTACTATCCTCCAGAACTGTGAGAAATACGTTTCTGTTGTTGAAGCCATTGTGTTTATGATATTTTATTATGGCAACCTGAGCTGACTAAGACATAGGCTAACTCAGAGATTACAGTTGGAAGGCACTGCACTTCCTAGGTTAGAAGGACGATGGAGAAGGCAGCGTTATCAGAGTCTAGGGCCTGGAGTTATCTGAAAGAGACTGGAACCCTGGCAGCTTGTCTTTGGTTGGTGGAATGACAGAGGAGGTGCGGCCTGAGCAAGAGAGAAGTGGGGAGGAACAGCCTGACCTTTTCCCTCCCTCCTGTTCTCCAGAATTCCATCCGAGCCTTCCACTAGCACAACAGTGTGAAACAGCTGATGCGGGAGCATGGGCAAGCTGCAGGGCTGTGGACCGTGTGACACAGAGTAGAGCAGGGAAGGGTAGGGATGGATCTGAGGACACGTGTGTCCAGGAATGCAGAGGATGTTTTGTTTGGCTAGCACAGTGTCTTTGAAAAGCTCTGCTCTCTTGCCTGTGGATGGGTCATGGTCTTTCAGGTTAGGCCAGGCACGGTGCCAGTACAAGCTATTACACAGCTGCTTTAACCCTGCTTTCATTGATAGATGATGGAAGGCAGGTGAGGGCGTTTTAAGAGCAGAGACAATATGGGAAAAGGCATGGGGGCTGGAATGGTACGCCACGGATGCCAATTTCTACACTTCTTCTTAGGTAGCCTGGACCTGCAAAGTTATAATTTCTAAAAGACAACAGCCCTTGACTCTTAATATTCCATTGTAAAATCCAGAGAGTGAGCAAGTTGCAACGTGTGTGTGTCTGTGTGCGTCTTCTGTTGTGTGAAAATCTGTTCCCTGTGCATCTGAAGCGGATTAGGCGGTATGACATTCACGTGGGCTCAGCCTCATTCTTTGTAAATCGTTACAGCTGTTTAGAGAGACGGCGGGTACGTAATGACCCTTGACCCTGCGTCCCATTACTGACGCTCGCTAGTCCGGGAGCCGAACCCGTGCAGCCGCCATCTCTTCGAGCCCCCGGCCGGGGGGAACCCAGCCGATGTGTGATGTCTCACAACGCGGAGAGAGGAAACGCGGACGTCTGAGAACTTTAACCAAGGCCAAGAGAAAGGGCAAGGTTAGTCAGTTTGGCGGGGACGGGCTGGTGAGATCCAAACTGCAGGCTTCGGAGACTTCCTGCCTGTCTGAGCGTGATGCCGTGGGGACTCGTGCAGGGCTGCGTCTGCCTGGAGAGGCCGGGAGCACCTCGTTCTGAGTTAGGCGGGGTGCTGTGTGGCGGCTCTCCAGTGCCCAGACTGTGGAGATTCTGTCCTTATTTCCACGCCTTCTCGTTAAACTCAGCGTGTCCCGTTCGTACATTTCCAAATGCAGAGATAAGTAGGCATTTCAGCTGCAGGTTGCACCCGTCCTAACTACCTTTTCTCCGCAGGTGCTTCCTGTGCTCCATTTTCACATCCTATTTCGGTCTCCCGTGTTCCCATTCAGTTGTGCTCGTTTGTCTCTATTATTTTTGCAGTAGTCTCTTGCTTTGGGGTGACCTGGGTTGGCTTGAGGAGAGCAAGATGTGGCGATAGTTATTCTAACCAGCAGTGGTTAGGGGGGGCCACAGACACGGATGCCTCCAGGGCAGGGTGGTCCCAGGAGTGGGTTAAGCAGGTGGGGGGAGGAGACCCACCAAGCCCATCTGAAGGGGGGAACTCTCGGCCTGAGTGTCTTACAGGCAGTGGTTGATCAGGGTCCACGTTTCTGGTTTTGATACATTTCAAGAAAACATGGAGACGTCTGTGAACATTTTTAAAGATGAGAAATTGTAAAACTTTTAAAAAACAATGTGTCAGCTATACAATCCACTTCTGTGGTCAAAATCTGGCCCAGGGGCCAACAGCTTGCCTTCTTTGACTTGGGGAGTATGTCCTGTGCCAGGCGCACGGGGCTGTGGGCAACACCAAGGTGAGTGAGACAGTGCTTGTGTCCCGAAGGGACTTAAGTGGGGCAGTGTAACTGGAAAACCCAAGACGTGCTGTAGAGAGAGATTCCAGGAAGTGCTGTGAGTGCCCCCAATGGAAGAGGTTTAATGAAAATATTTGTGTGGTTTTAACATGAAATATTACTTCCGCCTTAAATCATTGAACTTCAAAATAGAGGAAAACCTTCTCTGCTGTTCTTAGTGTTCAGGGTACTTGATGGGCTTAAAGGTGAGATCACTTTAATAATGAGGCTTTTAGTACTTCACTAAATAAATCCCCTTGAGGAGATGACAGACTTTACTGATTTCCACTCTGGAGTGTTCCAGTGAAGCTCCTGTGTACCGAGTGACGTAGGATTTTAAAAGATCACTTTTAAAGAGGTAATCCTTTAAGATATGTGTACATGACCAGCAGCCCGACCATTCTAGAACTTCCCAACTGTGGAGCTTGGCAGGTCATGGCAGAGCCAGACCTGAAGAGACATCTGGGGCAGGGCTTTGCTTGGGGGCCGATCCAGCTCGTCCAGGTAGTGAGAGAGACGCCAGAGCCAGCAGGATTATCCCATTATCCCTGGGCCTCCACGGCACTGGGCTCCTACCTCCTGCCAGGGCTCTTCACAGGCTGTGTTACAATTACCTGTACTTTCCCTCCAGCAGGACCTGAGCATCTCGGGGCAGGGCCAATATTGTCCTATTCTAGTGCCTCACAGACCGCTGGTCTAAAGAGACTTACTGAATGTCAGTTGAATGAATGGGTGAATGATAAATTGAATAAAACCTAAGCAGGTGTATGGCATCAGGGAGGTCCAGCAAGAGGTGGTAGTGCTGGCTGGCAGGTGGTGGGGCGCCATGAAGGGCAGTTTGGAGCTGCAGTGTGTGGAGACCCCAGCCTGTGAATAGAGGGTAACGTCAAGAGCAGTCCCTGGCTTCAGGGCGAGGGCGGGTCACCAAGGCAGGACTCAGTAGGAGACAACACAACCTGGATTGAGGAAATGAGGCTAAGGAACAGAGGACAGCTGTGGGGCAGCGGCGAGCAAGGGTAAGAATGGATGCTCTGACATCTAAGAAATTCAAGTTCAAATCTCGGTTCTACCTTTTCCTCACTGTGACTGTGCAGTAGACTTGACCTCTCTGTGCCTCAGTGTCCTCACCTCTTGAATGGGGGTATACTGTTAGGAAGATCAAATGAGATGTTGTGTGTGAAGCACTTAGCGCAGTGCCTGGCAGAGAATGATCAATAAAAATAGAGATAGGGCTTGATTAGTAACAGGATACTTGACACTGAGATGTTCTAGAGGTAACCAGGAGCTAGGGAATCAATCTCAGGTGTTTTGAGACCTTCTCACCCTCACCCCAACCAGGGTTTTGAGAATACATACTGTATTTCAAAAGCTTCCAAGGAGATCCTGATAACTCCCTCTCCATCCCCTCTTCCTTAGATCACTTGAATTTTTGTTTCTTTAGATCACCCTCCCAAAGCCAGTGTAGGTCTCATCATCTTGTTAGGAGATTTTACAGGAGGTGAAGAAAAATAGCCCCAGCTTGTGGGGACTAAAAGGATATCGAGGCAGGTAGAGCTGATGCATCCATAAGACAGAGCACACACAGGGCCTGGGGCCCACGATACTTGTAGGGACTCACGAAAGTGTTTCAAGTTCTTTCACAATAAGAAAGAAAATAGAACTTTCAGGTTGGAGAAAATGTTTTAGTAAATATCAATTAATATACTCATCTTTATACTGATGTAGTCATAAAATATACCTTTAACATTTTTTTAATGAAGGAAGTGGCCTACAAAAGCAAGTGAGTAAAGTACACAGAAGCCGTCCATTAAGTCATAGTGCGGTCCTGGGGACAGGGACCCCAGCAGGTTATTACACCGGTAGTTCTCTAAGGGGTATGGGAAGAACCTAGAAAGTTGATTAAAATGCAGATTCCTGGGCCCACATTCCAGGAAGTCAGATGCAGCCTGTGGTGAGCCTATGAATCAGCATTTTAACAGAAAGCTCCGTCATTCTGCAGCATGCTGGAGGAGCCTTGAGAAACCCAGACCCCACTGTCAAGTCAGTTGTGGTCCTGTAACAGGTGGTATGGTTGCAGGGTGCTGGAGGATGGGACCCCACTGTCCAAACTGGCAACTCCATCAAAGCGTCAGTCAACCCAGCAAAAGGTGTTGTCAGTTCAGCGGGCGAGTCCATCTGATTCTGTAGCTGGAATAACTGCTGGATTGATCAGCTGCAAGTGAGGGCCTTTTATCTTACACCTATAAAGAGAAATGGTTGAAGCAGCTTTTCTGTAAACTCATGTGGTAGGTCATTGAGAGATGTTACTTTGCATTTAAAGCCCAGCTTCAAAGGTGGTTTTACAAAATCATTACAGGGAACTTCTGCATTAAACAAGGGCATTTACCTTGGGTGCTGCTTTTGCTCTAGTCTCTAAGAATAAGCAGTTTTCTTTAATTAATATATGATTTCCTTTCATTACAGCAGTTAGTTTGAAAGGTGATAACTAAATAAAATTTTATCCTGCAAAATCTATAGAGTAAAAGTGACATTAAAATAACATTAACGCTGTAGGACAGGCTCAGTGGAGGAGCAAATAGGCAGAAAATGGACGCATCCCTCACCTTAAAGACTTGCAGCCACACAGTGTCAGGAGAGGGGCAATTCTTATCTGCATTTCCTTGTGTTGGTGACTCTTTCCAGGAAAATTCAGTAGTCTTTGAATATTGCTTTGTCACTACTGTTATTGCTGCATGAATGATTCCCTTTACTTTCATGGTTTTTCAGTAGAGTTTATCATTGGGATTTGAGGGTGACTCATCTGAGATTAAAGGCAATTTCCATGAGTTGGTTCTGAAGCTAAAATCTAGATAAGCGGCTTCTCACCTTAACAGTTCTGTCTCTTTTCACAGAAAATATTTTGTAATGACCCCTTCACCACCCTGAAATGATTTTCATAGATGATATCCTCTACCTACTCATACTCATAAAAAATCCATATATAATAAAGAGAAAATATAAAAGATAAGTAATTTATAATACATATTTCAAAATGTAAATGCTTAGGCAGGACTATACTGGCAGACATAATGAAGTTGTCAAGTGCTTACCTCTTTACACACCTTTGAAGAATCACTTTGAATGTGATTCTTCACAAGTGAAGTAACAAAACCCTACTTGTGTGTTCTATCAATAACTCAAATACCCAAAAGGCATTACTTTCATTCATAGGAGTTTTTTAAAAAGCCTTAATTTTTTTTAGAGCAACTGTAGGTTCACAGAAAAATTGCGGGGAAGGTACTGCGACTTCTTATTTACTCCCTGCCCCGACACATGCATAACCTTCTCCATTATCAACATTCTCCACCAGTGTGATACTTTCGTTACCATTGATGAACCTACATTAACACATTACATTCACCCAAGTCCATATTTACGTTAGAGTTCACTCTTGCTGTTCTCCATTCTGTGGGTTTAAACAAATGTGTAAGGGCTTGTGTGCATCATTATAATGTCATACAGAGTATTTTCACCGCTCTAAAAACCCTCTGGGTTATTCCTAGTCATCCGTCTCCCTGCCTCCCAGGCCTGGCAACTACTCATCTTTCTACTGTCTCCACAGTTTTGTGTTCTCCAGAAGGTCACATAGTTGGAACCGTATAGTATGTAGCCTTTTCAGATTGGCTTCTTTTACTCTGTAGTATGCATTTAAGGTTCCTCCATGTCTTTTCATGGCTTGATCACTTACTTTTTAGTGGTGAATAATATAATGATAATAATGTTACACAGTTTCTTTATCCGTTTACCTACTGAAGGACATCTTGTTTACTTCCAATTTTGACAATTATGAACAAAGCTGCTATAAACATCTGTGTGCAGGTTTTGTGTGGACATTTTAACTCCTTTGGGTAACTACCAAGGAGTGTGATTGCTGAATTGTATGGTAAGAGTATGTTTAGTTTTATAACAAACCACCAAACTGTCTTCCAAAGGAGCTGTACCATTTTGCATTCCTATCAGCAATGTATGAGAGTTCCTGCTGCTCCGCATCCTCACCAGCATTTGGTGTTATCAGTATTCTCGATTTTTGTCATCTAATAGATAGATAGTGGTATCTCATTATTGCTTAGTTTGCGTTTCCTTGATGACATACGCTGTGAAGAACCTTTTCATATGCTTATTTTCCACCTATGTATCTTCTTTGGTAAGGCATGTGTTAAGGTCTTTAGTCTATTTTTTAATCAGGTGATTTGTTTTCTTACTGTTGAATTTTAAGAGTTCTTTGTATATTTTGGATGATAGTCCTTTATCAGATGTCTTTTGAAATGTTTTTCTCCTAGTCTGTGGCTTATCTTCTAATTTTTTTAAAAATTCTTTTAACATTGTTTTTCACAGAGCAGTTTTTAATTTTAATGCAGTCCAGTTTATTATTTATTTCATGAATCATGTCTTCGATGTTATATCTAAAAAGTCACCATCATTTCCAAGGTCATCTAGGTTTTCTCCCATGTTATCTTCTGGGAGTTTTATAGTTTTGCACTTTTCAATTAGTTCTGTGATCCATTTTCAGTTAATTTTTGTGAAGCGTGTAAAGTATGTATCTAGATTCAGTTTTTTGCATGTGGGTTTCCAGTTGTTCCAGCACCATTTGTTGAAGAGATTATCTCTGCTCCATTGTATTGCTTTTGCTCCTTTGTCAAAGATCAGTTGACTCTATTTATGTGGGTCTATTTCTGGGCTCTGTGTTCTGTTCCATTGATATATGTCTATTCTTTCACCAATTCCACACTGTCCTGATTGCTGTAGCTTTATAGTAAGTCTTGAAGTTGGGTAGCATCAGTTCTTCAACTTAATTCTTCCCCTTTAATAGTGTATTGGCTACTCTGGGTCTTTTACCTCTCCATATAGACTTTAGAATTGCCTCTCCATATAAACTTTAGAATAAGTTTGTTTGTATCCACAAAATAACTTGCTGGGGTTTGATTGAGATTGCTTGAAGTGTATAGACCAAGTTGAGAAAAATGGATATCTTGCATTTATTCTTCATTCATTTTCTGAAATGATGAAGGATATCTTAGTCTGCTTGGGCTGCTATAACAAAGTATCATAGACTGGGTGTCTTAAACAACAGACATTTATATCTCAGTTCTGGAGGCTGGAAGTCAGAGATGTGAGTGCCAGCATAGTTGGATACTGATAAGGTCTCTCATTCTGCCTTTCAGGCAACTGCCTTCTTGCTGTATCCTCACATGGTGGAGAGAGAAAACATGCTCTCTTGCCTTTTCTTATAAGGATATTAATCCCACCAGGAGGACTCCACCAACATGACCTCTACTAAACTTAATTACTTCCCAAAGGTCCCATCTCAAAATAGTAATTGAAGGTTAGGGCTTCAACATAGGAGTTTTTGGGGAGACATAATTCAGTCCATAGCAAAGGACTTCTGGTAAAGTTTCAAATAAAGCAGTTTCCCTGGTAGTTGTGTTCCTGAAAATGCAGTGTATGTCAAAAATGGTGCAGAAATACTTGTGTCTCCATAAAAAACAGAATTAGGTTCTAGGCTCAGATAATTTCAAGCAAGATTTCACCTTCATTATGTGAGCTACTGCCCTTAATTTCTCTTCTCAACAAATGCCAGTAGCATCAAAAATGCCACAAGTTTTCAAAACTTACCCTGTTAAGAATCACTGGAATAGATGGAAAAAAAAAAAAAAGGAACACATTATCAGCATAGAACAGAAAAGAGAAGAGAGAAGGCAGTATGCTAACACTTATTGAATGCCAGGGCACAGATCACAAACTTAAAGATGGAATGAGATTTTGTTCTCAAAAACCATTTTTAAAAATTGAATTTGAATGCCAGTCTGCCACAGTTTTTATCACCTTCTATGGCTTTACATTTACCATGCTTTACTTATTTGTGTTACCCTCCAGTCTCCTAAAGATATTTGTTTTTGCTGGTCTATGGACTCAGGAGCTGAGTATCCATCCACCTGTTTAATCCCTATAACTACCCATCCAAGGAGGAGTTCTATGGTCTCCATTTTTTTTTTGGTGGTGCGCGGGCCTCTCACTGTTGTGGCCTCTCCCGTTGCAGAGCACAGGCTCCAGACGCGCAGGCTCAGCGGCCATGGCTCACGGGCCCAGCCGCTCCACGACATGTGGGATCTTCCCAGACCGGGGCATGAACCCGTGTCCCCTGCATCGGCAGGCGGACTCTCAACCACTGCTCCACCAGGGAAGCCCCATGGTCTCCATTTTATAAATGAAGAAACCAAAGCTTAAAGAGATTAAGTAACTCATCCACTATCACACAGCTTGAAAGTGTAGAGTCAAGATTTACACCTTAAAAAAATTGTTGTTTAAACTAAAAAAAAAAAAAAAAACTGTACTTTTTTCATAACACATTCACCAGAGATACATCCCATGTCTTCCTGTGAAGACGCAGCTCTTTGGTGTTGATGTTGGAGAAATGCCAGCTACATGAGCCTTGAAAATGGTGCCCTCATTTCTGACACTGATATCTGGGATGAGTGAGTGGTGGTCCTTAGACAGGTGACATGTGATCACAGGTTTGATTGTTCCAAGGGAGACCCCCAAAACATTTAACTCACATTGCATTTCTTTTTTTTTTTAATGATTAAAAAAAATTAATTTATTTTTTGGCTGCGTTGGGTCTTCACTGCTACTTGCGGGCTTTCTCTAGTTGCAGCAAGTGGGGGCTAGTCTTTGTTGTGGTGCGCAGGCTTCTCATTGTGGTGGCTTCTCTTGTTGCGGAGTGTGGGCTCTAGGTGCACAGGCTTCTGTAGATGTGGCGGGTGAGCTCAGTAGTTGCAGCACACGGGCTTCAGTAGATGCAGCACATGGGCTCAGTAGTTGTGGCACGCAGGCTCTAGAGCACAAGCTCAGTAGTTGGGGAGCATGGGCTTATTGGCTCCGTGGCATGTGGGATCTTCCAAGACCAGGGATTGAACCCGTGTCCCCCGCATTGGCAGGAGGATTCTTAACCACTGCGCCACCAGGGAAGTCCCTCACATTGCATTTCTTACCTGCTGAGTTTATCCACTCCTGTTTAAGCAGCCCGACAGCATCTCTAAAGATTTTTCTCCACACTGTGCTCCTGTAAATAAGTAATTTATCAAATTAAACCTTCCATCAAAGAGTTCAAAGACATGCTATATCAATGGCCCCTCACTGAGTGTCTGTTCTACGCAGGGATCCTCTGAGACAGTCACCTCCTATCAACACTTGCGACTGCTGAGGGTCTTGTGATTTAAGAGGCTTTGGATGAACTTAGGTTTGCAATTCATTTGAACAATCCCAGTCTTCTGACTACATCCTAAGGGTTAATTCTTTGGAATTCAATAATGTACTGCAAAACATGATAAACCACCCATTTCCTTGGGTTTTGCTGTAATTATCTTTGGGAGATAAATCTCACGTGTATGAGAAGGCAAGGTTATAGGATGAATGGATGGTTTTTATTTATCCTGGCATTTGGGGCAGTAATAACTGTAAAGTTCATTGATCGAGCACCTGAGCCGTATCAGGTTCTACAAAGATACTAGAGTGACCAGGCTTGTAATTCAGGTCCCTGTGTCCCTGGTCATAGCTGGCTGGACCTAACTTGAATTTCCTCTGAGATTTTGCACTTGTGACTGTGAATGGATAGTCAATGTTTATTCTTGAACTTGAAGACATTTGGGGGGGTATGTATGGGAGAGAGGGTATTTTTCACACCTGAGGGAAGAGGTATAGAATGAGGTTCAGGGTCAGAGTGGGCGGCGGTAGAAGCCTGTGCAGCTCCAGAGAGACCAAGAAACTTCCTGAAGCACCACCTTGTTTCCTGAAAGTGCTCCAGTTGCTGGCTTTAGTCCCAGGAATGCACGTACAGCTTTTGAGGTTAAGTGAAATCACTAATATTTAAAATAAATTCACTTTTTTTTTTTTTTGCTTAAGTCTGAGTCATTTTTCTAGAATGTTCAAGCAGACAATTTCTGACTCAAACAACTAGGTTCTTAAAATACATCATTTTGTTTAATCCTTTCAACAACCCTGTGAGGTAGGTAATGTAATTTCTGTTTTGCAGATGAACAAAGTGAGGCTCAGAGCTATTAACTTCCCCAAGGTCACACAGCTAGCAAATTACGAAGCCAAGAAGTTAAACCCACAAGAATTCCTTGTACATCTTTACTTATGTTAAAATAAGCCCTTATGCTTGTGTTTATAGTTCTAAAACGTGTGCTATATTGCTTCATCCTCATGTGGCTTTGGGGAAAGGGATATTTTGCAGATGGATATAGTGTGGAATGGTTAAGCAAGCCATTGAATCTGAACTTATATATTTATATATTATATATGTGTATATACATTTCAATTTTTAAAAATTGAATTATCAGTATTTCATACATATAAAAACATAGGTAAGTAAGGTGTGAAGCCAAGTAGAATAAAGATCTGTGCAGGACACTATGTATGAAGTGAAATGTTACTGACATGATGGAAACCTCCCATGTCCCCTTCCTGATCATATCCCTCTCCCCACTGGCACGGGACAACCAATGTTCTCCTTGGAGTTTATCATCTTCTTTCTTTCCATTATAGTTTTATATAACTGATGTATCTTCAACAATATATTGCTTAGTTTTGTTCCTGAACTTTGTGTAAAAAAGTGCTGTATGTATAATTTTCCAACTTGCTTCTTTCACCCAACATTATGTTTCTGAGATTCATCCATAGTCATGCATGTAAGGGTATTTTATAAATTTTCACCTCTATAAAGCATTCCATTGGATGAATAAGCACAGTTTATTCATCCACCCCCTTGTCAGTGAACTTTTAGTTTATTTCCAGTTTTTTGCAATCATATACAATGCTCCTGTGAAGAGTTCGAATTTTGCCCTGGGGCATAGGTATGAAAGATTTTCTTGAGTGCATCCCAAAGAGTAAAATTTGCTGTATTGTAGGGAGGTATCTCTTTGACTTTACGATAAACCGTGATCCAAAGTGATTACACTCTCATCAGCGGTCTGTAAGAGTTCTTATTACTTCACATTCTTGCCAACTCTTGGTATTGTTTGGTTTAAAATTTTCACCAATTTGGTGGCTAGGAAATGGTGTACCAGTTTATATCCTTTACCCACTTTTCTATTAGCCTGTTTGTCTTATTCATACTGATGTATAAAAGCTCTTGTATATACAGCACATCCCCTACATATGAACGAGTTCTGTTCCAAGAGCATGTTTGTAAGTCCAATTTGTTTGTTAAGTCCAACAAAGGTAACCTAGGCACCCAACTAACACAATTGGCTATATAGTACTGTACTGTAATAGGTTTATAATACTTTTCACACAAATAATACATAAAAACAAACACAAAATTAAAGAGATTATTAATTACCCTTTCCCTACTTACCTGAAATGTTCCTTCCACCATATATCAAGTTTCCATATATTTGTGGTTTTGTTTCTGAATTTTGAAAATTATTTAATGGGTCAGTTCATCTCTCTCTCTCTCAATATGTGTAGATATAAATGATGAGAGATAGGAGAAGCTTTGTCTTGTCATGAAATCCAGTAAATTCCCCTATGTTCTTTTTCTTTAGATGTGTTGAGTCAGCTAGCTATTCCCCAAACCTAATTCCGCTTTTCCCTGGGCATGCTGCCGGACTTCAGTTCGCAGCCTCTCTTGCAGTTAGATGTTTACAGGTCGATTAATATGTGTCACTGATGGAATGCAGCAGTTTCTCTCTGTACTCTATCCTCATTGGCCAGTTAACTGTGGGGGACTTCGAGTCCAAAGGACCACATGGAAGACTGCCAGCTGGTAAGATCAGCAGGTCCACCCATGCCGGACTCTTACATGAGAAATAAGCCAGCCAGTGAAATTGTGCATCTAATGTGTTTGTTATAGAAACTAACAATACCCTAATTAATTTTTGTATGATGATTGTTTTGGCCTTGATCTTCAGTATAAAACTTTTGAATCAGCTTTACAGATGCATACATACACTAAATCTGTTTGGATTTTAATAGAATTTTATTAAATCAGTGGAAAGAACTGATATATTTATGATAGTCTTCCTATCTATGATTATAACGTTCCATTTACTCTTTTCAGATGCCATTCAATAAATTTCTCAACTTTTATTAAATTTATTCCAAGTTACTTTATATTTGGTTGCCATGGCAAATCTTTTTAAAACAAATGATCGTCTTTTTCTTATTTGGTGTTTGTGTATAGAAACACAGTGTTTATAAAGTGAACTTTTGTGCTGTAACTTTACCATACTCTCTTACTAATTACAAACATTCTTTTAGTTTTTTTGGGTGTTCTATATAGAAAACCATGTCATTTTCAAAAACTGCAGATTTTGTTATCCTTCTTTTTGATCCTCTGTTATCATTTTTCCTTGTCTTATTAAACTGGCTAGGACTTTCAGCACAGTGTGGGATAGAAACAGTGATGTAGGGCAACCTTGACTTGGTTCTTATTTTAAAGGGAATGTTTCTAAATTTTGAACCTGAAGAATGATGTTTGCTATAGGTTGCTTGTAGTTGTGCTTTATTAGATAAGAGTAATTCCCTTTATTTCTAAGTTTCTAAGCATTTATATTAAAATACTGAATTTTATCCAATTTCCATCATCTATTGAGATAATCATACATCATTTCCCTTTTACTATATTAGTGTAGTGAATTTTTTTGAGTTAACATGGAGGAACATTTTTTTTATTAATTTTTATTGGAGTATAGTTGCTTTACAAGGTTGTGTTAGTTTCTGCTGTACAGCAAAGTGAATCAGTTATATGTATACATATATTCCCTCTTTTTTGGATTTCCTTCCCATTTAGGTCACCACAGACCATTGAGTAGAGTTCCCTGTGCTATACAGTAGGTTCTCATTAGTTATCTATTTTATACATAGTATCAATAGTGTATATATGTCAATCCCAATCTCCCAGTTCATCCCACCTGCCCCCTTGGTATCCATAAATTTGTTGTCTACATCTGTGTCTCTATTTCTGCTTTGCAAATAAGTTCGTCTGTACCATTTTTCTAGATTCCACATATAAGCAATATTATACGATATTTGTTTTTCTCTTTCTGACTTACTTCACTCTGTATGACAGTCTCTAGGTCCATCCCAAATGTGGATGAACATTTCCTAATGTTAAGACAAACTTACAAGATGCCTGACTTGGTCTTGATGTATTATATATTTTTAACTTTTTCTAGATTTGGTTTGCCAATATTTGGTATAGGTGTATTGAGTCTGCCCTTTTCTGATCTCATGCCTTCTTGTTCTCTTTTCTACTTGAGGGACCCTGATTAGACACCCACATCAGAGCTCATCATTCCATCCTCTACGTTTCCTAACATCCCTTTCGTACTTTCCATCTCCTTTTCTCTCTGGGCACATTCAATATAATTTTTCCAGGTTTATAATTTTCTGTTTATCTGTGTGTAACCAGCTTTTTAACCCATCTATTTTTAATTAAATGCTTATACGTTTTATTTTTTAAAGTTTTATTAGGTTCTTTCCCCAAATCTTCCTCGCTATTGTGAGTAATCCCTTTTGTTCTTGCTAATTTTTTTTTGTATAACATTTTTATTTCTTTAAACAGTCTTATACACAATTTTTCTATGTGTTTATCTGGTAATTCTAAGTTATGGTTCTGTGGGGATCATATATCTTGTTTACTTGTTCATTTGTTTGTTATATTGATTCTTACTCATGGCAGCCTGTTTCTTGGTATGTTTGGTCTTTTTGTGTGTGTGTGAATTCCTATGTAGCTGAATTTAATCTGAGTTTCTTGAGAGGCCAAGGTTGCCCTTCTTTCCTCTGAATAGGGCTTATGTTGGCTTTCAACAAAAGCCAAGGGGTACTAACAACTTTGCTCTCTCTAATTCTGTGGCTTGCATTTTTCTGGTCATGAAGATAATATAAACTCAATACCCACACCCATGTGGTGGCAGGTCCGTGGTCACCTGTACACAGAGAAGAAGTGTGGTTTTCATTATTATTTCTAACAGTGGTGGCAGAGATGGGCGGATTTCCTTATCACCTCCGTTTGCTGCAGACAGAGTATTTTTTTCCTGGCTTACTCTTCCGTTTTGCGGCTCAGGGGTTATGTGGGTACGTTGGTAAAGAGAGCATCTCAGGTCCTTAGATTAAGCTTTGTTCAAACATGGGCAGTCCTAATCTCTAATTTCCTTCATGGCCAGCCATTGATTCCAAATTGCTGAGTTCTTGGTAAAGGCGTTTGATTGTTTGCTACTCTCATTTTATTCACAAGCACTTTGTTGTGGTTGTTTGTGTTTGTTTTTGCCCTTGGGGATTTCCATTATTGTGAGCTCAGCAATGTTTTTAACTTCTTGTAAATTTATTCCACATCCATTCAGCATCCATTCGGAATGGGCCATTTATTTTTGTCAGAGAATCTAGTCCCCCTTGTTGCCAGAAAGAGAAGTCCCAGAGTACCGTTTTCTTTTCTCTTAACCCTGCTCACTAGTTAGCAAGTGGATGAAATCCATTTGTCTTTCCTGCGTCAGAAGATCTGTTTGGGAGTTAATCAAAAGTACACTGAGTTTTGGAAGCCACAAATCCAGGTCTGGTTGATTAAAGCACAAATTGGAAGACAGTAAGACTCAGAGTCTACATGGGCCCTTAGCGGATGCATGAAGCAGGTTGTGTTTCAGTACTTTCTGGAAGGCAGCTAGAAGAAGCGCTGTTGTGTTTTCTTTTTTTTCTGGAGGCTTTTAGAGCAGTCCCTGAGGTTGGTCTAGCTGCTCGTTGGTTGGTTGGTTGCTTTTGCTTATATGGAGTCCCAGTTATCAACCTACTCACCTAAACCTTTGGTAGCCAATTTTCCTTAAAAAGGAGCAATAAATCTCAGAATTAGCCTATTTGTGTAATATGACCCAGAACTCCCAAAAGTTAAAAGTTCAGGTAGATATAACTAAAATCCAACAGATGACCTAAAATAAATGTAGCCTTTTCCAATTTCTTTTTCATGTTGAAGTTCATTTTTTTTTTTTTTTTTTTTTTTGCGGTATGTGGACCTCTCACTGTTGTGGCCTCTCCCATTGCAGAGCACAGGCTCTGGACACGCAGGCTCAGCGGCCATGGCTCACCGGCCCAGCCGCCCCACGGTATGTGGGATCTTCCCAGACCAGGGCACGAACCCGTGTCCCCTGCATCGGCAGGCGGACTCTCAACCACTGCGCCACCAGGGAAGCCCTGAAGTTCATTTTTAAACATCAGAATATGTACTTACGGTAGTCCTAAATAGGTAGCTGATTGTGTTCACCCAGCCTTCTGAGGTGGGGGAAGGTAGAAGGAGGGGGAAACTAGAAGAATAGAGAAGTGGGGTGCCCAGGAGGCTGTGCTTGAATTTTTTTTTTTCCTGATCAAATAGGTTTTCTGAAAACAACTAAGCATAATTTTAGAAAACTGTTTTGCAAGGCTGAGTTCATTCTTTTTTTCTTCTTCTTTGAAATATGCTTTGTTACTTCGTGAGATTTTTCCGGTATCATTTTTTCACTTCATGAAAAATAGGCCAACAGTACCTTCCTGTCTACCCAATTCCCTTGAAAGTCCAATCCTGATATCCAATAACAATCCAGCCGATTCTAGGAAAACCTTGTGAGGTAAAGATTGAGTTCAGTGGCTAACAAGAATAAGAGGCAATTCATTAGAAATATAGTATGCAATACCGTACGCTAACACACATACATGGAATCTAAAAAATGGTACTGATGAACCTAGTGGCAGGGCAGGAATAAAGATGCGCGGGGAGGGGGGAGGGGAAGCTGGGATGAAGTGAGAGAGTAGCATTGACATAAATACACTACCAAATGTAAAATGGCTAGCTGCTGAATAGCACAGGGAGATCAGCTTGGTGCTCTGCGACAACCTAGGGGGTGGGATAGGGAGGGTGGGAGGGAGATGCAAGAGGGAGGAGATAGGGGATATATGTATACATGTAGCTGATTCACTATGTTGTACAGCAGAAACCAGCACAACAGTGTAAAGCAATTATACTCCAATAAAGATACCTTTTAAAAAATTAACTATTAAAAAAAAGAAATACAGTATGCATCTTGTAATTTTACTAAGGAAAGATTCACTATCTGAAGGCTAGCTGAATTACAGATTGTAAGAAAACTTTAAAAACAATGCAGTCAAGTGATTCAGAGTGTACGATATTAAATCCTGAATTGGAGGAAGCGATTTTCACTATCCTTTATTTATTAAACTCAAGTCTGTTTGAAAACGAGAGATAGTCATGAATGTGGATTTGCTTTTGCTGCCAATTTTAGGCATAAAATCTTTTTAGTACCTGGAAAAAGTGATAATAAAAGTAATTCTATCCAGTGGAAAATGTGAGCATGTGACCCCCACCTGTGGGTGGGTGTTTCCATACCTACATATATGTATCTGAGTCAGTCCCTGTCACAGGGTCGTCTTGCAGGCTCTGCTATCGCATACAAATCTCACGTTCATCTGTCACCAGGAAGATAATGGTAAACTGCTTATTCTCTGCTTGCATTGCAGTGCTCTGTGATTATGTGTTCCGAGTAATGTACAGTGCACATATCTTTATAGCAGCGATGCAACAGCTGAAGAAAATGGTCAAAATAAAGCTTTCAGTGCAGTGTACATAGTCCACCCACAGAGAACTCAAATAGTCTATGAAGATCTGGAGCCACCCCTGTTCAGAAAAGTGACTCAGACCCACTCCAGTGGTTTATGGCTAAAGACTCACTTGACCAGTTACTACCCCTGTGTTAGCTGCATCAGAAGTCCTCATCCCTTTTCCTTCTCTAACACTCTCCATTAGTTTAGCCTGGTCCTAGAGCCCTCTCTCCAGGGATGGTCACTCATCCAAGGGACTACCAGCGTAGGCACAGCGACAAGTTCTCAAACACGTTTTAGAAACAACCCAGGAATCTTAACTTCATGGATGACCCCTCCCCCGTCCCCCTGAAGCCCAGGAACAGTCCAGTCAGGCATCTACATGCATGTTCAAATGTGGGTGCTCCAAAGGTGAGGCAACCTGAGGTTTTAATTCAGTCTTGTCTTGAACTTTCAGTCTTCCTGCAGCTCACTGAACGCGCTGTGGAATTCCAGACCTCTCTGCCTTTGCACATGATGTCATCCTGCCAAGAATACCTTCTCGCCTTTTCACGTAGAAAACTCCCATTCATGCTTCAGAGTCCATCCTCTCCTGTAAAGCTTTCCCTGATATTTCTGACAGATAATTACTTCCTCTCTCAAATTCTGTGCCTTATTTATCTCTTACTGAAAACATCATGCTAAATTTTATTTATTAATAACTATTAATAAATAGCTGTCTTACCAATCAGACTGTGAGCTCCTTGGTGGCAAGGGCTGCCGTCTATAAACCTTTATACCCTTGTCTGTATCACAGCATGTATTTGGCACACAGGTTCTTGAGTAGAATTAAATCCCATGACAGCAGTAGGATTGTCTGTGCATCTTGGAGAGTGTGATGTGTGTTCACCAGTTATGGAAAGAGCTGCCCCAGTCCTCAGACCTCTACTCTATCCATCTAAACCTCAGTCCATAACTCAAATTGAAGGCAGCCCACAGGAGAGGATATATTCTTGCTCTGATTTTCTGTGGCCTCCCAAGGAAGTGGCTCATTAATCTCATTACTTTAAGCTGTAGAATAGGTAGGTGGGCATTATTCATGATCTCGGGTTGAAGTTAGAGGCCATTTCCATTAATTAGGTTGCCCACCACTCAAGTCCATGGCTTTCTAGGGGCATTTTTTTTTTACCCCAGGAGGGCCATAGATAATGATTTCCAAATAGGATCCAAAGTCTAGATTATCTTCAAACAAGGTGAAATTTTCCCAGAGCTAACAATTAAACAGGTTTACCTTTCTTCTTTCTCCCAGACACCTCTGCCTAAAATCCACTGTGGTTAAGCTGCTGGTTAGTTAGACTTTTAAGATTTATAAGCATTTTGGGATGTTACTGGTACTTTTAAAGAGCGAATGATTTCCCCCCGGTAATATCCTCCATGGATTCACAGCCCATTAGATCCCTGGCCTCAGGGACTCAATATTTTATTCTGCCCCAAAAGATGGTTGGGAGAGGTAAAGATCCACGTTGGAAAGTTCCTGACGAAAGTGATCTTTAATTAAAAACAGGCAATTAATTGTTGTCGTTTACTAGTTATCCTTAGAGTGCTCCGTATTTTCATTTGTTCCGTTTTTCAGGTGGATTTTTAAAATATTTCATTGAATTTCCAGGGAGATCAGCTATGATGATGATGATATGGTAGGTTAAGAAGGCAAAAACTTTCTCTTTTTAAACACACTTGCCTGCCTGCCTTCCTCCCTCCATCCCTCCCTCCATCCTCCCTTCATCCCTCCCATCCTTCCTTCTCCCTTCCTTAACTGAGGGCCTTGGACACAAAGAAATCTAGTGCCTGCTAAGTGCTCTCAGTTCACAGTGGGGGTGATGGGGAGGGGGAAGGAAGAGGCCAAGTGAAAGGAAAGCCAGTGATGAGGTTGAGGAAGGGCTTAAAGCATGGATTGGGAGCCCAGGGGATGTGGGGAGAAGTGGTCAGGGGAGGACTTTCTAGATCCCTGACCTTTACCACCCCATCTTCTACCCCCAACAACACACACATCTCGGAGGTGGTGGATCAGGCCTCCAGTGCGTGCTCCAGGCAGGAGGAATAGCACCTGCAAATGCAGGGAGGCCTAGAAAGAAAGAAGGATATCTCTGTCTTGGGAGTGAGAGACTGACTCCTGTGACAAAATCGGTAGATTCTAAAGTAAGTCCTGAAAGATAACTTAGGAATGGAGGGAGCAGACATTATAAACAGTAACTGAAGCCAGAGATTGGTGAGAAGATTCTTGGACCCAGAGAGTGATTCTGGGGAGAAGAGAGATCAGGATTGCAGGCTGAATCAGGAGAACAAGAGAGCCACATTTAAATGTGAGCTCTGCGTAACAGCCTCGCGTGTCAGCAAGAACGGGATGTCAGTCCCTAGCAGGGATCAGTAAGTCAGGTCTCCTTGGGTCTCTGGATTCCAAGCCCTGGTCAGGTGTTATACACATTTGCCAATAGAGGGAGAGTGTGATGATGAAGACAGCGGGGATGCATCCAGTTGCTATGAGAAGGTGTGTGTCTTGGGCCTGTGGGTGGGCAGAGGGGTTTAGCTCCCACATAAGGCTAAATGACGTAGAAGGCATGGCAACCAGACAGTCTCTGAATGGAGCCCATTTCAAGGATCTAGTGATAACTCTGTAACACTTTTCTCCCAAGGTCAAATCGATTTGTTATTCTCTGTAGATTAAAAAACTTTTTGGAATAATAATGCCGTGGAGCGATACTAGAAAAAAATCTCATTGAGGCCTACCCCTGACAGGGAACTGCCCTTGTGATGTTTCTGGACGCCATGGGTAGGCTTGATAGATGTTTGAAAAAAAGTTGTTTTGCAGTGATGGGTACATCGTATACTAGCAGGAATTGTTAAAACATTAAAATGAGTGAATTTAATTGGTTATAAGTAAATGAAATGGAAATAGGTTCAAGTGCTAAGATCTAGGTTAACTCCCCAGACCTTCACAGGGCAAAAGGATCCTTTTGCCCTATCTAGGGCAGAGAAGCACTAGACTCAATTCATAAGGACTGACAGTAGATTCTTATTTCTAAAGAAGAATATCAATTGTCATCTGCTCCTAAGTCAGATGGAGACCTAGGCCATGTTAACTGAAGCCAAGAGACTTTTTACAGAAACTATTGTCATAGGGCTCATGTCAACCAGGGGACAGTCTTTTCAGCCTACCTGGCTTATACCCTCCTTCCTAATTCATCCAGAAGTGGGGGCAGTAACACTTACGGAGGATAATGACATGACTGACACTGAGCATCGCTCTGCAGTGAGCTGGGGGCTCCAAGGAGGAGAAATGACCTCGTGGCAAAGGCATGCTAACCAAATATATTGTGCTATGCTATGTTATGCTAATTATAATTTATAATGTACCTTCCATTCCCATGTAAGACCTCAACGCAGATTATATCAAAATATTTTTTTAAGTTTATTTTTTTATTGGAGCATCATTGCTTTACAATGTTGTGTTAGTTTCTGCTGTACAATGAAGTGAGTCAGCTATATACATATACATATATCCCTTCCCTCTTGGACCTCCCTCCCACCCCACCCCCCCAATCCCACCCATCTAGGTTCCCTCTAGCTATAAATTTTACACATGGTAGTGTATTTATGTCAAACCTGATCTCTCAATTCGTCCCACCCTCCTCTTCCCCCTCTGCGTCCACATGTCCATTCTCTACATCAACATCTCTATTCCTGCCCTGCAAATATGTTCATCTGTACCATTTTTCTAGATTTCCACATATATGAGTTAATATATGATATTTGTTTTTCTCTTTCTGGCTTACTTCAATCTGTATGACAGACTCTGGATCCATCCACGTCTCTACAAATGACCCAGTTTCGTTCCTTTTTATGGCTGAGTAATATTCCATTGTATATGCATACCACATCTTTTTTATCCATTCAACTGTCATTGGACATTTAGGGTGTTTCCATGTCCTGGCTATTGTAAATAGTGCTCTAATGAGCATTGGGGTACATGTGTCCTTTTGAATTACGGTTTTCTCAGGGTGTATGCCCAGTAGTGGGATTGCTGGGTCATATGGTAATTCTATTTTTAGTTTTTTAAGGAACCTACATACTGTTCTCCATAGTGGCTGTATCAATTTCCATTCCCACCAACAGTGCAAGAGGGTTCCCTTTTCTCCACACCCTCTCCAGCATTTATTGTTTCTAGATTTTTTGATGATGGCCATTCTGACCAATGTGAGGTGATACCTCATTGTAGTTTTGATTTGCATTTCTCTAATAATTAGTGATGTTGAGCGTCTTTTCATGTGTTTGTTGGCAATCTGAATGTCTTCTTTGGTGACATACCTTCTATTTAGGTCTGCCCATTTTTTAATTGTGTTTTTTTTTTTTTGATATTGAGCTCCATGAGCTGTTTGTATACTTTGGAGATTAATCCTTTGTTGCTTCATTTGCAAATATTTTCTCCCATTCTGAGGGTTGTCTTTTCATCTTGTTTATGGTTTCCTTTGCTGTGCAAAAGCTTTGAAGTTTCATTAGGTCCCATTTGTTTATTTTTGTTTTTATTTCTATTTCTCTAGGAGGTGGGTCCAAAAAGAGCTTGCTGTGGTTTATGTCAAAGAGTGTTCTGCCTATGTTTCCCCTAAGAGTTTTATAGTGTCCAGTCTTACATTTAGGTCTTTAACACATTTTGAGTTTATTTTTGTGTGTGGTGTTAGGGAGTGTTCTAATTTTATTCTTTCACATGTAGCTGTCCAGTTTTCCCAGCACCACTTATTGAAGAGGCTGTCTTTTCTCCATTGTATACGCTTGCCCCCTTTGTCAGAGATTAGTTGACCATAGGTGCGTGGGTTTATCTCTGGGCTTTCTATCCTGTTCCATTGATCTATATTTCTGTTTTTGTGCCAGTACCATACTGTCTTCATTACTGTAGCTTTCTGTTATCGCTTGAAGTCGTTGAGCCTGATTCCTCCAGCTTCATTTTTCTTAAGATTACTTTGGCTATTTGGAGTCTTTTGTGTTTCCATACAAACTGTGAATTTTTTTTCTAATTCTGTGAAGAATGCCATTGATAGTTTGATAGAGATTGCATTGAATCTGTAGATTGCTTTGGGTAGTGTAGTCATTTTCACAATATTGATTCTTCCATTCCAAGAACATGGTATATTTCTCCATCTGTTTATGTCATCTTTGATTTTTTCATCAGTGTTTTATAGTTTTCTGAGTACAAGTGTTTTGCCTCCTTTGGTAGTTTTATACCTAGGTATTTTATTCTTTTCGTTGTGATGGTAAATGGGATTATTTCCTTAATTTCTCTTCCTGATTTTTCATTGTTAGTGTATGGGAATGCAAGAGATTTCTGTGCATTAATTTTGTAACCTGCAGCCTTACCAAATTCATTGATTAGCTCTAGTAGCTCTCTGGTGGCATCTTTAGGATTCTCTATGTATAGTATCATGTCATCTGCAAACAGTGACAATTTTACTTCTTCTTTTCCAATTTGTATTGCTGTTACTTCTTTTTCTTATTGCCGTGGCTCAGACTTCCAAAACTATGTTGAATAATAGTGGTGAGAGTGGACATCCTTGTCTTGTTCCTGATCTTAGTGGAAATGCTTTCAGTTTTTCACCATTGAGAACGAGGTTTGCTGTGGGTTTGTCATATATGGCCTTTATTATGTTGAGGTAGGATCCCTCTGTGCCCATTTTCTGGAGAGTTTTTATCATAAATGGGTGCTGAGTTTTGTCAGAAGCTTTTTCTGCATCTATTGAGATGATCATATAGTTTTTATTCCTTAATTTGTTAATATGGTGTATCCCATTGATTTTGTGTATATTGAACAATCCTTGCATTCCTGGGATAAATCCCACTCGATCATGGTGCATGATCCTTTTAAGGTGTTGTTGGATTCTGTTTGCTAGTTTTTGTTGAGGATTTTTGTGTCTATATTTATCAGTGATATTGGTCTGTAATTTTCTTTTTTTGTGATATCTTTGTCTGGTTTTGGTATCAGGGTGATGGTGGACTTGTAGAATGAATTTAGGAGTGTTCCTCCCTCTGCAACTTTTTGGAAGAGTTTGAGAAGGATGGGTGTTAGCTCTTCTCTAAATGTTTGATAGAATTCTCCTGTGAAGCCATCTAGTCCTGGACTTTTGTTTGTTGGAAGATTTTTAATTGCAGTTTTGATTTCATTACTCATGATAGGTGTGTTAATATTTTCTCATTCTTCCTGGTTCAGTCTTGGAAAATTGTACCTTTCTAAGAATTTGTCCATTTCTTCGTGGTTGTCCATTTTACTGGCATATAATTGTTTGTAATAGTCTCTTCTAATCCTTTGTATTTCTCCTGTGTCAGTTGTGATTTCTCCTTTTTCATTTGTAATTTTATGGATTTGAGTCTTCTCCCTCTTTTTCTTGATGAGTCTGGCTAAAGGTTTATCAATTTTGTTAATCTTCTCAAAGAACCAGCTTTTAGTTTTATTTATCTTTGCTATTGTTTTCTTCATTTCTGTTTCATTTTTTTCTGCTCTGATCTTTATGAGTTCTTTCATTCTACTAACTTTAGGTTTTCTTTGTTCTTTCTCTAGTTGCTTTAGGTGTAAAGTTAGATTGTTTGAGATTTTTCTTGTTTCTTGAGGTGAGATTGAATTGCTGTAAACTTCCCTCTTGGAATGGCTGTTGCTGCATCTCATAGGTTTTAGGTTGTCATGTTTTCATTGTCATTTGTTTCTATGTATTTTTTTAATTTCTTGTTTGATTTCTTCAGTGATCTCTTGGTTATTTTGTAGTGTATTGTTTAGTCTCCATGTATTTGTAATTTTTACAGTTTTTTTATTTTACTGTAATTGATTTCTAATCTCATAGCGTTGTGGTCAGAAAAGATGCTTGATATGATTTCAGTCTTTTAAAATTTTTTGAGGGCTTCCCTGGTGGCGCAGTGGTTGAGAGTCCGCCTGCCGATGCAGGGGACACGGGTTTGTGCCCCGGTCTGGGAGGATCCCACATGCTGTGGAGCGGCTGGGCCTGTGAGCCATGGCCGCTGAGCCTGCGCATCCGGAGCATGTGCTCCGCAACGGGAGAGGCCACAACAGTGAGAGGCCCGCATACCGCAAAAAAAAAAAAAAAAAAAAAAAAAAAAAAAATTTTTTGAGACTTGATTTGTGACCCAAGATGTGGTATACCCTGGAGAATGTTCCATGTGCACTTGAGCAGAAAGTGTATTCTGTCGCTTTCAGGTGGAATGTCCTATAAGTATCAATTAAATCTGTCTGGTCTGTTGTGTCATTTAAAGCTTGTGTTTCCTTATTTATTTTCTGTTTGGATGATCTGTCCATTGGTGTAAGGGGGGTGTTAAAGTCTCCTACTGTTATTGTGTTACTGTCGATTTCCCCTTTTATGGTTGTTAGCAGTTACCTTATGTATTGAGGTACTCCTATGTTAGGTGCATAAATATTTATATTGTTATATCTTCTTGGATTGATCCCTTGATAATTATGTAGTGTTTTTCCTAATCTGTTGTAACAGCCTTTATTTTAAAGTCTATTTTATCTGATATGAGTATTGCTACTCCAGCTTTCTTGTGGTTTCCATTTGCATGGAATATCTTTCCATCCCCTCACTTTCAGTCTGTATGTATCCCTAGGTCTGAAGTGGGTCTCTTGTAGACAGCATATATATGGGTCTTGTTTTTGTATCCATTCAGCCAGTCTGTGTCTTTTGGTTGGAGCATTTAATTCATTTACATTCAAGGTTATTATCAATGTGTATGTTCCTATTACCATTTTCTAAATTGTTTTGCGTTTGTTTTTGTGGGTCTTTTTCTTCTCTTGTGTTTCCTGCCTAGAGAACTTTCTTTAGCATTTGTTGTAAAGCTGGTTTTGTGGTGCTGAGTTCTTTTAGCTTTTGCTTGTCTGTAAAGCTTTTGATTTCTCTGTTGAATCTGAATGAGATCCTTGCTGGGTAGAGTAATCTTGGTTGTAGATTTTCTCTTTCATCACTTTGAGTATATCCTACCACTCCCTTCTGGCCTGCAAAGTTTCTGCTGAAAAATCAGCTGTCAACCTTATGTGGATTCCTTTGTACGTTATTTTTTGCCTTTCCCTTGCTGCTTATAATTTTTTTTCTTTGAATTTAATTTTTCTTAGTTTGATTAATATGTGTCTTGGTGTGTTTCTCCTAGGGTTTATCCTGTATGGGACTCTCTGAACTTCCTGGTCTCGGGTGACTGTTTCCTTTCCCATGTTAGGGAAGGTTTCAACTATAATCTCTTCAAATATTTTCTCAGTCCCTTTCTTTTTCTCTTCTTCTTTTGGGAGCCCTATAATTCGAATGTTGGTGCATTTAATATTGTCCCAGAGGTCTCTGAGATTGTCTTCAATTCTTTTCATTCTTTTTTCTTTATTCTGCTCCTCGGCAATTATTTCCACCATTCTGTCTTCCACCTCACTTATTCATTCTTCTGTCTCCATTATTCTGCTATTGATTCCTTCTAGTGTATTTTTCATTGCAGTTGTGTTGTACATCTCTGTTTGTTCTTTAGTTCTTCTAGATCTTTGTTAAACATTTCTTGTATTTTCTTGATCTGTGCATCCATTCTATTTCTGAGATTCTTATCATCTTTACTATCATTACTCTTAATTCTTTTTCAAGTAAGTTGTGTATTTCCTCTTTATTTATTTGGTCTTGTAGGTTTTTACCTTACTCCTTCATCTGTGACATATTTTTTTGTCATCTCAATTTTCTTTTTTTTTTATGGCTGGGATTGTGTTCCTGTCTTATTTGTTGTTTGGCCTGAAGCTTCCAGCACTGGAGTTTGTAGACTGTTGGGTAGAGCTGGGCCTTGATGCCAAGATGAGGACCTCCGGGAGACCTCACGCTGATGAATATTCCCTGGGGTCTGAGGTTCTCTATTAGTCCAGTGGTTTGGACTTGGAGCTACCACTGTAGGAGCTCAGGCCCTGCTCCCAGCTCGTGCACCAAGATCCTGCAAACTGCATGGAGCAGCAGAAAATTAAAAAAGGAGCAGAACAATAACAAAGAGTAAAAAATAAAATATGATTAGAAAGCTAACAGATATGTTAGAAAAAATAAGAATATAGGTGAAACACCAATCTGAAGGTAAAACAGAACCAGAATAGCAAAAATGAGGAGAAAAAAAAAAAAGCTGTAAAAGGCCTTGGCCTTGGGGACAGGGCTTAGGCAGTGTGCAGGGCCTATGCTTAGGACCCACAGGGCCCGAAAAGGCTCTGGGGGGTGTTGGGGCTTAGGCTTAACCACATCAGGAGAGACCCAGGAGTGCCTCTGGCCATGGAGGGCAGAGGACCAGGTCCAGGACTGCAGCAGGCTCTTACTGGCCCTTACTGGGCAGGGGAAATGCTAGGCACGTTCCCCCTGATCCTAGATCCTGGAGGGTTCCTCCGTGTTGCCCTCTCTTCTTCTTCCCCCACCTCCCTCCCTCCTATGCCCTTAAGACCCACATGGCCAGAGAGGGCCCCCGGAAGGCAGGGGACCAGACCCAGAAGCCCAACAGACTTCCCGGGGCCAAGGGTGGGGGCACTGCCTTCTGCGCCTCCCCAGATCCTCCAGTCTTGGAGGGTCCCCCCCCCAATCCACCTCTCCTCCTCTTCCCACCTCCTCTCTCCCTCCTACACCCCTAGGACCTACGCGGTCTGGAGGGGGCCGCAAAGAATGGAGGACCAGACCTGGGAGCTCAGCAGGCTTCCCGGGGCCTAGTCGGGCAGAGGAAACACTAGGCTTGCTTCTCTCTGATTCTCCTGCCTCTGAGGGTCCTTCCAGGTGTGGCAACCCCTTCCGTCTCCCAGCCACCCCTCAGGGGCACCAGTATTGTCCGGCTTCCACTCCTCCTCCCCCCTCTCTCCCCCAACGTCCTACCTGGTTGCTCAGGTATTCCTGCCATGACCTTGGGCGTTGAGGTCCCCCAGCAGCATCCGGCAGGTGACCTGGCTGTGGGGAGATGTGAACTACACGTCCTCCCATGCCGCCATCTTGCCTCCACCCCTCACAATGTTAAATCACTGTATCAGAATCTATATAAAATACTGTTGAGGTGAGCAAATCCTTGCCCTCAGGGAACTTACACTCTGGCTGGAGAGATAAGCAGTAAACTACTTATAAAAGTTAAATACTTTGTATTCATTACTATCGATCAAGACATGGTGAAAGCTCAAAATAGTCATTTAAAACATCAGTGAAAGAAATGGATTTCTTATGAATTCTACCAAGGTCACAACCTGGCTGACCAGAGCTATAGTTATTTTGTCTGGCATAGTGCTTTTTTTTTCCCCCTCTTTCCTTGTTTTAATTAAATTGGGATGCCTTTAGGGTAGACAAGTTCTCTCCAGTTTTCCCAGTTATCCATTTATGTTGCCTGCCTGGCTTCTGGAGGCATTTGTGTTGCATCTTCAGGTAAATGCCTGTGTTCAGAGGAGAAAAAGTATATTTTGAGATGAGAGAGAAAAGGAAGATACTAAGGCAAATACAGGAAATCTGGGCCCTAAGGAGTGGGTAAGATTTGGATGGATAGAGAATATTGGATCATAAATCATCTTCTTCAAATGGCTGAGTTTCCTATCAATTGAAAGGTAGATGCAAGTATCGGTAGGAACCCAGTTTGAACATTGGCTTTATTACCTACGTATTAGTCAGGTTAGACTGGGTTATTCTGTGGTAAGAAACATCTCCAAAGTCTCAGAGGCTTAATACAACAAACATTGATTTCTCATTTCTGCTACGTGCCCATTGTAATAACGCAGGACCCAGACTGACAGAAGGATGTCATAGCTCTTTGAACCTGGGTATGTGAGCGGCAGGGAAACGATTCTTGAGATCCTCAGCCTCCATGTGGCCTCGTTCTTAAAACTGGTCTGCCTGAGAGCTCACCCCTCCCTTTTACAAGTACCCTTGTCCCCTCTTTGAAAGAAACCATATCTCTATCTTATACTCAATTTTATTATTGTTCTTTTCTCCAGGGTGTAAAAATCTCTTCATCCCTAAAAAAGAGGGGTAATTTGGGAAAGTATAGCTCCTGAGAGAATGTTGGGAAAGAGAGTTCAGCTAAGAAGTATTGAAGGGAGCTGGTTTCAGAATCATGGCCAGACACCCATCCATCTATCCATTCATCCATCCATCCATCCATCCATCCATCCATCCATCCATCTATCCATCTATCCATCTATCTATCTATCTATCTTCCTCCATCCTTCCCTCCCTTCCTTCCCAGCTCTCTATACATCTGACCATTGCTTGATCCATCTATCTCATCTGTCTTAAACTGAGAGTTCAGAAATGAGATGTTTGTCACAGGGACACTTACTAACCTATTGAGTTGAATTTTTTAAAATAAAGCACACGTTTTGTCAGAATGCAAACTCAATTTGGCTGACTGGTTTGACAGTGAAGACCTCCTTGACTGTTAGGTTACATGGCAGACATTTTCTGTGAATTAAATGAGCAAAGTCTGCAGCTCCAAGGTTTTAATGAAAATATATTTAAAGCACACACACAATATACAGGCAATCACATACTCTTTAACTGTTAAACATATGATAAACATGTTAAATGTAAACTTAAAACTTTGAGGAGATACGAAATTAAGGGGAAAAAAAGTCCTTTAGGGAGTGTGCTTGCCAAAAAAAGCAAATTATTTTTAAAGACCACTATCGCGGCTTCTTGGCCTAATGACAAGACTGGCTCCCCTGTAGGTTGAGGAGGCCAGCCTTCTAGGTAGTGGTTTTGCAACTGGCCTTGGGGGAAGGAAAATGGAGAGAACGACCGAGAAAGAGCGCAAGGCATGGGAAGTTGGGGGAGAAGGTAAAAACTGAGAGGCAGGTGTCACAAAATGGCCCCAGTGGCTCCTGCTGGGGTGGTGGGTGCTGGGCTAATGAGGCCGGGGTTCCAGGCCTGTTCTCTGAAGCCCAGAGTCCCTCTTTGGCTGCTGACATTGCACCCCAGCTGTCTCACCAAGGTTTGCGCTGTCACAGAGAGGACCAGCACAGGTGACAAGTTTGCGTCTTAGCTAAAACCCACCATTGCTAATATAAAAATTTCTCAAAGCTAGCATTCCAAAGCCAGAAGGTCAGGGACATATCTGTGTGAGGAGAGAAGCCCTTGGTAATACATCTATGGAAAGTGTTTTGCAAACTCTTGTTGAAGACAAGGATGGGGAGCCAGGTGTCCCCACGGTTCATCCTACCCTGTTCCCTTGGAGTTTTCTAGAGAGCGCAACTCACCCCTTGTTCCCTCAAGGAACTCCCAAGGAGGAGGTCCCTAGGATGAAAACAGCAATTCCAAGTGGAGACCCTATGCAATGTGTTGTCCAAGCCCAGAGGTGCCTGCTTGGGGATAGGCTTTTATTTTTCTAATTTCTGGAGAAAAAAACATTTAGGCGCATTAATGTAAACAAACAGTGAAGGATATCATTGGCAGTGTATTATTTTTCTTGTCTTTTTATTTTCACAAACTAAAAGTAACTGGAACATGTTAAGAAACATCGATACCAACTTCTGCTGGGAAGTAAAATTGTGAAAAATGGAACAGGACACGGGTGTTGAATCTTAAGTAGTCAGAGCTCTGTGAAAGGGAGAGGCAGTGTTTAGCATGTTTGTTTAGGGTGGGGTTTCTGATTCACTCTCTTTTTTTTTTTTCTTGAAGTATAGTTGATTTACAATGTGTTAATTTCTGCGGTACAGCAAAGTGCCTCAGTTATACATATATATACATTCTTTTTCATATTCTTTTCTATTATGGTTTATCCCAGGATATTGAATATAGTTCCTGTGCTATGTAGTAGGACCTTGTGGTCCATCTATTCGATACATAATAGTTTTCATCTGCTAACCCCAAACTCCCAGTCCATCCCTCCCCTGTGATTTGCTCTCTTATTGCCCCACTGTCTGCAGGCCCCAGGTCTGCATCACATCCTTGGCCTCTGCTCCAGGGTTGGCAGAGCTAGTGTGATGGTGGAGGACAGAGCAGGGTTACACTTAGGTTTGAGTGAGCCAGACCACAGTTCAGGCCTCAGCTCTAATGTCACTAGGAACTTATCCTCTTAACAGTACTTATTATTAATAATATCTTAATAACAATAACATTTTCTGGCAAGTTTGTGGACTGCCTAATATGTACTTAGCACTAGGCTAAGCTTTTCATATCTTATGTTTTTCCAGACAACCCTTTAAAATCAATTCTGTAATAAGGAAAGTGAGATTTTAAGTCCCATGCTCAGGGTCCCATAGGTGGTATATCAGTTTCCAAAGCCACACTTTCTTTTTTACCACTGGGCTAGGTTGCCTTGGTTTACTTCACTGTACAGTGGGAACATGAGTGTCTCTGTAGTAGAGTTGTGTGGATTCAAGGAGCCGTGTGTGTATAGTAGACGGCATAGTGACCATTTTAGTGGGTTAACAATAAATACTGATGCCTGGGAAAGCTAATCATTGATGTTTATTGCATACTTAGTATGTCCCAAACATTGTTCTATGCTCTTTTGTGTATTTGCATATTTAATCTTATCCTAACAACCACATGAAGTAGGCACCACTATTATCCCCACTTTACAAATGAGGATCTCAGGGCTTGGAATGATTAAATAGCTTGTCCAAGGTCACAAAGCTAATCAATGGTAGGGCTGGGATTTGCAACCATGCCATCTGGCTAAAGAGCCCAAGCTCTGATTAAGCAACACTGTCTTTATTATTATCAATGTAAGAGGATGTATTTGTCAAGTTTCTCCAGAGAAACAGAACCAACTAACACACACACACACACACACACACACACAAACACAAACACACATATATACATATATACATGCATAAATCCCTTGATAAAAAGATTTATTATAAGAAACGTGCTCATGCAATTATGGAAGACGGCAAATTCCAAGATCTTCAGGGTGAATCAGCAAGCTTGGAGACCCAGGAGAGCTGATGATTAGTTCCAGTCTGATTCCAAAGACCTGAGAACCAGGAAAACTGATGATGTAGTTTGGGTCTGAAGGCTGACACACTTGAGATTCAGGAAGAGCCACTGTCTCCATTTGAGTCCAAAGCCAGGAAAAAAGCCAGTGTCCCAGGTCAGAGACAAGGAGGAAATAACTCTCTCTTCCTTGAGGGAGAGTCAATCTTTTTGTTCTATTCCGGCCTTCAACTGATTAGATGAGGCCCACCCACATTAGGGAGGGCAATCTTCTTTACTCAGTCTACCAGTTTAAATGTTAGGGACCTCCCTGGTGGTCCAGTGGTTAAGACTGTGCTTCTGAGAACTTCCCTGGTGGTGCAGTGGTTAAGGATCTACCTGCCAACGCAGGGGACATGGGTTTGATCCCTGTTCCAGAAGGATCCTACATGCTGTGGAGCAACTAAGCCCATGTGCGACAACTACTGAAGCCCACATGCCTAGAGCCTGTGCTCCGCAACAAGAGAAGCCACCGCAGTGAAAAGCCCATGCACCTCAACGAACAGTAGCCCCCTCTTGCCGCAACTACAGAAAGCCTATGTGCAACAACAAAGACCCAATGCAGCCAAAAAAAAAAAAAAAAAGACTCTGCACTTCCAATGCAGGGGGTGCAGGTTTGATCCCTTGTCAGGGAACTAAGATTCCACATGCCACATGGTATGGCCAAAAAATAAAATTAAAACAAAATAAGAGGAGTGGAATTCTTTTTCTTTTTTCCTCTTTTAGATTGGGGTTCTGTTTTACCTTGTTAATTCATTGTTGTTGATTCTTTCATATTTTTATTTTTCTTAATCTTTTATTTTTCTAATTTTATTTTATTCTTTATACTTTGTTAGTGATCTTTCCTTTTGGCTTGTTCACCAACCCCCCCGCCCCCGCTTATTTTTTCTTTTTTCTGTTGTGGATTTATTTTACCTTACTGCAGTTGTTTCAATTATAGTTTTATATTTCCTAATATATTTTTTATCTTTCTAATTTTATTTTGCTTTTTATTCTTTGATATTGTACTGCTCCTTTTTCTTTCTTCCTCCCCCCCCACCCCCCGCCACCATTCCACAAAGCTTGTGGGATCTTGGTTCCCAGGCCGGAGGTTGGGCCCAAGCTCCTGTGGTGGAAGCTCTGAGTCCAAACCTCTGGACTAACAGAGAACCTCAGACCCCAGGGAATATCAGTCAGAGTGAGGCCTCCCAGAGGTCCTCATCTCAGCACCAAGACCCAGCTGTATCCAACTGCCTGCAAACTCCAGTGCTGGATGACATCATAGGCCAAACAACCAGTAAGACAGGAATACAGCACCACCCATCAAAAAAAAAAAAAAATGAAATGACAAAAAAATTGTTATAGATAAAGGAGCAAGGTAAAAACCTACAAGACCAGATAAATGAAGACAAAATAGGCAACCTAACTGAAAACGAATTCAGAGTAACCATAGTAAAGCTGATCCAAAATCTTGGAAACAGAATGGAGAAAATATAAGAAACATTTAACAAGGATCTAGAAGAACTAAAGAGCAAACAAACAGTGATGAGCAATACAATTACTGAAATTAAAAGTACTCTAGAAGGAATCAATAACAGAATAACTGAGGCAGAAGAACAGATAAGTGACCTGGAAGATAAAATGGTGGAAATAACTGCCAGGGAGCAGAATGAAGAAAAAACAATGAAAAGAATTGAGGACAGTCTCAGAGACCTCTGGGAAAACAGTAAACGCACCAACATTCACATTATAGGGGTCCCAGAAGAAGAAGAGAAAAAGAAAGGGTCTGAGAAAATATTCGAAGAGATTATAGTTGAAAACTTGGCTAACATGGGAAAGGAAATAGCCACCAAAGTCCAGGAAGCACACAGAGTCCCATACAGGATAAATCCAAAAAGAAACAAGCCGAGACACATATTAATCAAACTATCAAAAATTAAATACAAAGAAAAAATATTGAAAGCAGCAATGGAAAAGCAACAAATAACATGCAAGGGAATCCCCATAAGGTTAACAGCTGATCTTTCAGCAGAAACTGCAAGCCAGAGGGAGTGGCGGGACATATTTAAAATGATGAAAGGGAAAAACCTACAAGCAAGATTACTCTACCCAGCAAGGATCTCATTCAGATTTGATGGAGAAATTAAAATCTTTACAGAGAAGCAAAGCTGAGAGAGTTCAGCACCACCAAGCCAGCTTTACAACAAATGCTAAAGGACCTTCTCTAAACAGGAAACACAAAAGAAGGAAATGACCTACAATAACAAACCCAAAACAATTAAGAAAATGGTCATAGGAACATACATATCGATAATCACCTTAAATGTAAATGGATTAAATGCTCCAACCAGAAGACATAGACTGGCTGAATGGATACAAAAACAAGACCCATGCATATGCTGTCTACAAGAGACCCACTTCAGACCTAGAGGCACATACAGACTGAAAGTGAGGGGATGGAAAATGATATTCCATGCAAATGGAAATCAATAGAAAGCTGGAGCAGCAATTCTCATATCAGATAAAATAGACTTTAAAATAAAGACTACTAGAAGAGACAAAGAAGGGCACTACATATTGATCAAGGGATCAACCCTTGATCAAGAATAAGATATAACAATTTTATAAATATATATCCATGCAACGTAGGAGCACCTCAATACATAAGGCAAGTGCTAACAGCCATAAAAGGGGAACTCGACAGTAACACAATCATAGTAGGGGATTTTAACACCCCACTTTCACCAATGGACAGATCATCTAAAATGAAAATAAATAAGGAAACACAAGCTTTAAATGACACATTAAAGAAGATGGACTTAATTGATATTTATAGGACATTCCACCCAAATACAACAGAATACACTTTCTTCTCAAGTGCTCATGTAATATTCTCCAGGATAGACCATATTTTGAGTCACAAATAAAGTCTTGGTAAATTTAAGAAAATTGAAATCGTATCAGGTATCTTTTCTGACCACAACACTATTAGACTAGATATCAATTACAGAAGAAAACTGTAAAAAATACAAACACATGGAGGCTAAACAATACACTACTAAATAACCAAGAGATCACTGAAGAAGTCAAAGCAGAAATCAAAAAATACCTAGAAACAAATGACAATGAAAACACAATGACCCAAAACCTATGGGATGCAGCAAAAATAGTTCTAAGAGGGAGGCTTAAAGCAATACAACCCTACCTCAAGAAACAACAAAAATCTCAAACAACCTAGCCTTACACCTAAAGCAATTAGAGAAAGAAGAGCAAAAAACCCCCAAATTTAGCAGAAGGAAAGAAATCATAAAGATTAGATCAGAAATAAATGAAAAAGAAACGAAAGAAACAGTAGCAAAGATCATTAAAACTAAAAGCTGGTTCTTTGAGAAGATAAACAAAATTGATAAACCTTTAGCCAGACTCATCAAGGAAAAAAAAGGGGAGAAGAGTCAAATCAACAGAATTAGAAATGAAAAAGGAGAAGTAACAACTGACATTGCAGAAATACTAAGGATCATGAGAGATTAATACAAGTCACTATATGCCAAAAAAATGGACAATCTGGAAGAAATGGACACATTCTTAGAAAAGCACAACCTTCCAAGATTGAACCAGGAAGAAATAAAAGATATAAACAGACCAATCACAAGCACTGAAATTGAAACTGTGATTAAAAATCTTCCAACAAACAAAAGCCCAGGACCAGATGGCTTCAAAGGTGAATTCTATCAAACATTTAGAGAAGAGGTAACACCTGTCCTTCTCAAACTGTTACAAAATATAGCAGAGGGAGGAACACTTCCAAACACATTCTACGAGGCCACCATCACCCTGATACCAAAACCAGACAAAGATGTCACAAAAAAGAGAAAATTACAGGCCAATATATCTGATGAATATAGATGCAAAACTCCTGGACAAAATACTAGTAAACAGAATCTCACAGCACATTAAAAGGATCATACACCATGATCAAGTGGGATTTATCCCAGGAATGCAAGGATTCTTCAATATATGCAAATCAATCAGTGTGATACACCATAATAACAAACTGAAGAATAAAAACCATATGATCATCTCAATAGATGCAGAAAAAGCTTTTGACAAATTTCAACACCCATTTATGATAAAAACCCTCCAGAAAGTAGACATAGAGGGAACCTACCTCAAAATAATAAAGGCCATATATGACAAACCCACAGCCATCATCGTTCTCAGTGGTGAAGAATTGAAACCATTTCCTCTAAGATCCATTTCCTCTAAACCATTTCCTCTAAGGTGGGAATGTAAATTGATACAGCCACTATGGAGAACAGTATGTAGGTTCCTTAAAAAACTAAAAATAGAACTACCATATGACCCAGCAATCCCACTACTGGGAATATACCCTCAGAAGACTATAATTCAAAAAGAGTCATGTAACACAATGTTCACTGCAGCACTATTTACAATAGCAAGCTCATGGAAGCAACCTAAATGCCCATCGACAGATGAATGGATAAAGAAGATGTGGCACATATATGCAATGGAATATTACTCAGCCATAAAAAGAAATGAAATTGAGTAATTTGTAGTAAGGTGAATGGCACTAGAGTCTGTCATACAGAGTGAAGTAAGTCAGAGAAAAACAAATACCATATGCTAACTCATATATATGGAATTAAAAAAAATGGTTCTGATGAACCTAAGGGCAGGACAGGAATGAAGATGCAGATTTAGAGAATGGACTTGAGGACACGGGAAGGGGGAATGGTAAGCTGGGACAAAGAGATTAGAATTGACATATATACACTACCAAATGTAAGATAGATAGCTAGTGGGAAGCAGCTGCGTGGCACAGGGAGATCAGCTTGGTGGTTTGTGAACATCTAGAGGGGTGGGATAAGGAGGTGGGGAGGGAGATGCAAGAGGCAGGGAATATAGGGATATAAGTATACATATAGCGGATTCACTTTGTTATACAGCAGAAACTAACACAACACTGTAAGGCTATTATACTCCAAAAAAGATGTTAAAAAAATTAAATGTTAATCTCATCCAAAAACGCTGCAAAGGAAGCACCCAAATTAATGCTTGATCAAATATTTTGACACTCTGGCGCAGTCAAATTGCTGCATGAAATTAACCATCACAAGTCCACACTTTGTCCACTTGGCACCCATAGGTATCTCCTTAAACCATTTTTAATCTCCAAACAAAGCCAGCGATAAGGTCATAATTCCTCCTAACTGTTCTTTGGTTCATTCGCCTTTTTCCTTTAAGAAAGATATGTGGACCTCTTGTGATGTAGTTTTATTTATTACATAATACAATTTGTGAATGTGCTTGTTTGCCCTACAGTTCTGCCTGTTCCTCTACAGCAAGGACTGAGACTTTCTTACCTTTGATTCCTACCACTTCACACTATAAATGCTTATAAACAGAAATGAAGCCTGTTTTTATGTTGGACACTACACTCATGCTAGAATAAGATGGTTCTTTTTTCTTGTGAATATAAAAATTGGTTGGAAATGACACCATATAAGAAGTAGTGAGACTATAACTGGGTGCAGTAATAGAACCATGGTGAGGCAGCCCTTTACCCCACTGAGGTTGGGATGGAATATGGGATGGGGAGGGGTGCGGCACGCATGGGGTAGCTTCTGGAGAAGGATTTGGATTTGAAAGATACAAAAAGAGTTTTCCAGGTAGGAAAGACTTAAAGTCTATGCAAAGAGAGCAGCACACAGAAGGAAAAATCTAGAAAATTAGCCTGAGGCGAGACGGTGAGGGCTTTGTATAAGTGCTAAAGAATGAGTACTTAACTTTCTCCCTCATGGGGATCTGCAGAAGGATTCCAAGCAGGACGGAGGTGTGATCGGATTTGTATTTTAGAAAGCTCTCTCTTGCTGCGTGGTGGATGATGGATCAGTTGGATGGGGTGTGACAGGAGACTGGGAGCACTTAAGGGACCATTACTGTCAAACAGGGCAGTGACGGTAAAAGTCTGAACAGAGCTCATCTTGGGGTTTACTCCTGAGGAGTCTCTGAGAGTGGGTCCTTCCCCCAGCCTCCTACCGTAGCGTGGCAGCTCCATCTGAAAGAGGGTAGGATAACTTAGTGTTCTCAGCTGCACATTGGGCCTGGATGTTCAACTCCTCCAACAGGCCTTTGATAAAGAAACAAAATAAAGGAAGGCTGATAGGAGCAAGAACTGAACAAATAGGCTAGTGACTAACAGGTGCATCCTCCCTGTGTTCTGGAGATAAGTTTAATGAAGGAGCCACTATCAGTCACACTCAGGAAAGGATGTGGGGTGATGTTACAAATGCACGCGTGAGGGTTCTACCTTCTGGGCTGTTATCTCAGTAAACTCTTGCCGTAAGATACAAGAAAATGCTTGCTGGGAAAAACTGAAGAAGGAGGATATAACTCTAGGTGAAAGGAGGCTTTGTTCTGTTCCCATTATTTTTCTGGCTGTTTGAACAGGAATAAACTAGTAAAGTGTAATAGAAACAAGTGAAGTTGTGAGGAGCTTATAGTCTAAACAATGTGTCTTAAAATGACTTGTTCCAGGCCATGGGAATGTACTTATTGGTGTCGTCTAGCTGCTAGCAAGTCCCTTTTTGTTGTGTCAACATTGTGAACATTTTTCTGGAGAGCAGTAAGACATTTTCCTGTGACCTCTGGGCATGTACAGATGCCCCTACCATCCCTTCCCCGACCCCGGCATCCCCAGTAAAGCTGGAGGGAGATGGCTACTGGGGTAGAATGTCAGGGGTACCATTTGAGGACTACTTCCAATGTGGAGAGTTACTACTGCCAAGTTCATTCACAGAATGACTAAGCTGTGGGGAAATTTTGCAAATAGTTATCAGGAAGCCCAGGCTGCTGGAGAAACAGCATTTTGGGGAAAATTGCTTTCTCCTCCTGTATTTGCAGGCTTAGTGAATGGGATTTCCACCTATCTAGGTACCCAAACTTGGAAGCTCAGGTAATCCTAGATTCCTCCCTATATCAGTTAGGATAGGATAGGCTATGCAGCCATAACAAGTGACTCCAAGGTCTCTGTGGTTTTCAACAACCAACATTTATTGTATTTTTGCATTCATGCTGGATGTCATTTGCAATTATCTGAGCCTCTGCTCCAGATGGTCCTCCTCTGGGACCCAGACTGATGGAGCTGCCTTTCTCTAGAACATTCTGGTCTTACGGCAGAGGGAAAAGAGAACACCACGATGACACACTGGACCTAAAACTTCTGCAGGGAAGTGATGCACGTTAATTCTGCTCACATCTTTTTGACCAAAGCCTGACGTCAGTGAGATGGGGAAGTATAATTCTTCCCAAGGAAGGGCAGCAGTTGTTTCTGTTTGTAAAGGTGTTATATCTGGAGCCACAGAGAACAGAGTTCAAGTCCAAGCTCTTCAACTTTCTAGCTATGTAAGGTGTGCTGTTTCTTCTCTATTTCATGTCTTGGGTGTCTGGAGTCCCCACATAACTTTTATGCTTAGGACAGACAGGGACTTTTTGAAACTACCACTTTGGTTATCGCTCATCTACAGGGTTAGAGGGTATATGCTCAGGGTATATGCTCAGTATATACTCTGAGTATCAGATCCCTAATCTGCAGGTATATGAATTACGAGTAAATTCATAATCCAGTACAAGGCAGGACCTCCCTTGTACTAAGACTTGGAGGTGGGTGGGTATCATTCTTGATCCCTTCTCATTGACACTTTCAAGCCATTTGTAAGTCCTCCTTCAGTCATTGCTCAGGTTCCACGAAAGCCTGTCATCAGACCCAATAGCCTTTCTTTTGGATTTCACCTATGGACGCCTGAGTTGTTCCCTCTTCTTCACTGAGGAATATGATGCCAAGCCTCTCCCTTCTTCCCTACTATTCCTGTCATCATTACTGGGAACTTCAGCATCTATGTAGATGATCAGTCAACACTGGTTCTCTTGGTCCCTTTTCTCTGATGGTGACTTCTTCTCCTCCACTTCAGCCTCGCTTTCCCCTGGTCTCGCGCTACACTTTGTAATTACCAATAACTGCATCACCTCCCAAATCTCTCTTGTAAGATTAGGATTGTGAGATCACCCTCTGATCACCAACCCTACGTTTCCATCTCACTCTTTGACTATCCCAAGTACAGTAATTCTTTAACCACACTGAGACCTTCAATCTGTTGTCCTTACTATTTTCTCACCATCCGTGTTTCCACATGTCATCACATCCTTCTGTATCTAGCCTAGACACCTCCCTGGGGTCAGCCAAATTGTGACATTAAGAGCCTCATGCTCTGGACTGCCAAGTCTGCCCAAAACTTCTGTCACCAACTTGGGGATGTTTCTTAGAGCTGCTGTAACAAAATACCACAGACTGGGTGGCTTAAACAGCATATATTTATTGTCTCACAGTCCTGGAGGCTAGAAGTCCAAGCTCAAGGTGTTGGGAGGATTGAATCTTTGTAAGCGCTGTGAGGGAGAATCTGTCCCATGCCTCTATCCTGGGCTCTAGTGTTTTGCTGGCCATCTTTGACATTCCTTGGCTTGCAGGAGCATCACTCCAACCTCTGCCTGTATCTTCATATGACATTCTGCCTGTGTGTGTGTCTGTGTCCAAATTTCTCCTCATTATAAGGACACCAGTCATATTGGATTAGAGGCCTACCCTATTCCAGCATGGCTTTACCTTAAATTCACTAATTACATCTTCAATGCCCCAATTTCTAAATAACGTCACATTCTGAGGTCCTGAGAGTTAGGATTTCAACGTATGAATTTGGGGGGGGGGACACAGTTCAACCTGTAACAGAGGGGTCTCCAAAGCCATCCTCAGGTTTGAAAATTTGCTGGACAGACTCGCAGAACTCACTGAAAGCTATTATGCTCATAGTTATGTTTATTACAAGGAAAGGATCATAAAATCAGCTGGAGGAAGAGACTCATTGGGCAGAGTCTGCTAGGGTTCCAAACACAGAGCTCCGGCATTGATACGTGATAATACCGATGGAGTATTGCCAACTCAGTAAGCTCATCAAAGCTTTGGAGTTCAGAGTTTTTGTTGGAGCTTTATCATGTAGAAATGATTGACTGCCCAGGTGGTTAAAGTCTGACTCAGGGTCATCTGATAGCATATGACACAAAGCCCCTGCTTTGTAAACACACACTTGGTTTTTCTGCAATGGCCAGTCCCCTGTCCAGTCTTATCAGATGTGACCAGTCCCACCCTAAGCTATCCTCTTTCCATAAACTCTTAAGTGTGGTCTGAGGGGCCCACCATGAATAACAAAAGACATTCCTATCATTGAGGAAATTCCAAGGGTTTGGAGTTTAGCTCTCAGATGTCAGAACAAAGGCTGACCTCTCTTTTGATGGGCCACATTCCTAATTACACAGCACCCATCCTTCTTTGCCTGCTGCCCCCTTTAAACTCATCTGATTAAACCCTGGCCTAGTGAAATCCATACCCTCCTACTCTGTGCCTGCACCCAAGTGGCTGAGCAGTGCTGGAGGACATCTCCGAACAGGGTAGACTGGTCTCACTTCATAGACACATATCTCACATGGGCACCAGGCTCTGCCGGACAGTCTGCCACACTTCCCTGGTGCAGCGCCTTTTCTTAGTGTATGATTTTTACACTTTTCTGTACATACACTTCCTGCCTCATTTCTACAAGCCTCTCTCTCAGATGATAAATATCTTATTCTTCATTGAAAATAATGGTTGCCGTCCTCATATTTCCTTCCCCAAATCCATCAGCCTTTGACCTTTTTTACCCCACATACTCTGTCTACCCTCCTGACACAATACACCCATCCAGTTCCATGGCTTTAAATAACGATTGTACATCAGTGACTCCCAAATGCATTGACTTCTCTCCTAAGCGCCCGATTCACATATTCAGTTCTCCTGGGACAGCAGCTCTTGGATGTCCCTACCCTCTTCACATCTGCCCTGGCCAACATGGACTCTTGATTTTCCTACTCCACTGAAACTGCTTCTCTCCTAGACTTTCCCATCTGAGGAAATTTCACATCTTCTTCTGGGCTCAGACTCAAAAGAGCTGTCCTCGATTTCTTCAAACCCTACATTCAATCTATAAGCAGTTTTGTCAGCGGTGCCTTCAAAACATTCTGAGTCTGAGCACTTCTCACCATCTCTGCTGCTAAAGCCTTCGTGCAGTGCTTTCCCTGGAACCAGTGCAAACACTTAAAGCAGTTATCTTGCTTCCATTATGTACCCCTTTCCGATCTATTCTCTACCCAGCAGCCAGAGTGATTTTTTTCCCAAATGGAAATCATATATCGTCAGCACCCTATTGACAATTAGGATAAAATCCCTCCTCTTTTCATGACCTGTGCAAACACCAAGATTACTTCCATCTCAGGGCCCGTGGCAAACACTGGCTAGTTGTTGACTAAATCATTTCCCTCTTATTCCTGGACACAGGCATTCCCTTACCTCCTGACAGGTGGGTGTCTGAGTTGTAGACGGTAGCCCACGGTAGCCAAAGGTGGGCTGCACCTTTCTGGTTCTGGGCCATAATACCATTCACACGCAACTTTGTGTTGTCTTTCTCCATCTACTACTTGAATGCAGAGGAGGATGAGGCCTTAGCAGATGGTGAAGCCACACTTGGGAAGGAGTCTGCGCTTCAGTGATTTCGTGGGGCAGCGCACGTCCTCCGTCTCCCTTGTGGCCCGTATTGGACTGTGCTGTAGTCTCAGTGAGAAATACACTTTTATAGTGTTATGTCATTGAGACTTGGGGGCCGTTGGTTATAGCTATAACCACAACCTGACAAATACAAATCTCTTGCACCTTCTCTTCCTCTTTTTTAAAATTCTCTTTCCCAAAGTCTTTGGTTTCCTCCCTCTCAAGGTTTAAGGTTCAGCCAGAAGTCTCTTTCTCCTCAGAAAGACTTCCTCTGACCCCTGCTCTATCTAAAATAGTTCCCCACTGTCCACTTATATCCTGTTGTCCTACCTGTGTTCTTCACAGCACTAACCACTACCTGAGATTATAAATATGAATAGAAATATATTTGTCCATTGTACATATGTTCATATGTCCGTCTTCCCAGTAGAGTGTAAATTCTCTTTGGGATGTAAATCTTGTCCATCTTTGCCATGGCTATATTCTCGGCTCCTGGGACAGTATCTGGCACACAGTAGGTACTTAACAATTACCTTTTAAAAAATTAATTCATTTTAAAAGACCCCAAGTAGATGTTAGAATGATTGTATGAATTCCCAATATGATGTTACTTTTCTGTCTGGAAGAAAGACCTGCTTTTAATGTTTTGCCTTACAAATAAGAAGGGATTAAAATGTACTGGGAAAAGAAGTGTGTGGTGTAATAAAAAAATAAATACTTGGTCTTTGTCACTGGTTCCTGGCACAGAGCTCCTTAAAACCCTTGGAATTCCCTGGATAAGAATGTCTATTGTAGGCCAACAAGATGACTCAAGTGAAAGGTGAGCTAAAATAGTTCCAGGATGGGGGCTGGTCACCAGAAAAACCAACCATGTGATTAGAGGGTCAGAATCTTCAGCTCCTACTTTATTCCAAGTCCAGAGACGGGGAGGGGCCTGAGATTGAGTTCCATCACCATTAACCAATGTTTTAATAAATTGTACCTACAAAATGAAAGCTCCTCAACAGTGGAGTTTGGGGATCCTCCAAGTTGGTGAACATACTCACTGACCAGGAGGATGGTGCACCACAACTCCATGTGGACGGAAGCTCCTGTGTTCAGGACCCTTTTGGGCCTCAAACTATGTACGTCTTCATGTAGCTTTCATTTGTAGCCTTTATAATAAACTGTAGTAATAAGGATAGCACCTTATACTATGTGACTTGTTCTAGCAAATTATGAAGTCTGAGGGAGGAGTGGTGCAAAGCCCTGAATTTGTAGCCAAGTTGGACAGAAGTGCAAGTAGCCTGGAAACCTGAGACTTGCAGATGGCATCTGGAGAGAGGCAAGTCTTGTGGGACTGAACCCCCACCTTGAGGGGTCTGCTCTGACTCTGGGTAGTTACCGTCAGAAACGAGCTGTGGGACCCCCAGTTGGAGTCAGAGATTGGAGAACTGTTTGGTGTTGGAATGGTGTATTTGGTGTCAGAAAACACCACATGGAGTGGGGGTTCATTGGCTTAATATATTGACTAGCTGGCTTCTTAACACCAGGTTCACTCTGGAAAAAGGGCACTTGAGATTCAGTTTTGTCCTACAGGTGATAGCTAAAATAATATTTATAGGAGGTGCCTATCCTCCCCTTAGCGCATTTTCCCTACTCAGTCGTACCATTATGGTGTTTGGGACCTGGTCCAACAGAACAGATGAATAGAAGGAGGCAAGAGCAAATGAAGAAGCTCCATCTTTATGTCTACTGTAGTACGAACTACTCTCATCGCTTCTCTGAGACCAAATGTTCTCCTGTGCCTCTCTGAAATGTTAATTTCACCCAACCCCACATTTTACCCCGTCCAAAAAGCAGAGTGACCTTTCCAAAGTCCAAATGTGGTTACCACAGTCAGTGGCTTCTTTTTGTTCAAGGCTGTGTTTGATCCACTCAGGTTTACCTCTTCAGCCATGTCTCCTGTGCTTCACCAGGACACTGCTCCAGCCACCTTTATTTGCTTAATTATGTAGTTAATGTCATTTCTTCTCACGAGAATCCACGAGGTTAGGGATTGTGTTTGTTTTTGCTTACTGTTTTATCTTCATTGCCAATCACAGTGCCTGGCAAATAACAGATGTTCAATGAATATTTGTTTGAATGGATGGATGAAAGAATGAATGGATGAAAGAACGAATGGCATTCAGGGCATATCTCACTGATATTAAGGAAAATGTCAAGGTTCACAGAAACAGGAGAGCACGTCAATGAACTTTATTGCACAAATGGAATGGAGAGACATACCTGTCATCACATCAGCTGTGGCCAGTATGTAGGGGCAGAAAGCAGTGACCTAGATAGTCAGGGCGCTGCTGTGAAGGTGGTCAACCTCTTGCTGGCAAACTGCTTGGAATCATCAGCCCCCACAGGCAGTGTGATCACCTCAGGGCCAAGGAGATGTACTAACAGGAGATTCCTGGAATCCTTAACCTTCAAACTTACCTGCATCACAGCCTCTGGTCACCGTAGTGCAGGCCAATGGAGTGACCTGGACAGATTAACTAAATTTTAAAAAATCATTTGTGTCAGTTTTTCAGGCCGCAGCCTCCTGCTTGTCTGGTTCACACCATTACATTTATGATCTATAGAACCAGTGGGAAAAGCAGAACAAGAAATTCTTACATTGGGTGTACACGTGATGTACACGACAGACAATAGGTTGAAGATGCTGATGTATAAGGAGCCCATTGATAAGTAAAACACTGAGATCTTAATTAAAAAAATGGACAGCCCATTCATCAGAGAGGAAATCAAAATAATAAACACAGAAAACATGGTCAACCTCTTTAAGAATCAAAGATAATAGAAGATACATTTGACTATAATGGTTAAAGATTTAAAAAATATCAGGAGGACTGCATGCAGTAGACACTTTGATAGAGTGCTTGTGAGGGTGAACTGCTTAAACTTTTTAAAATGGCAAAGCATATTGATAATATATAACAGGACCGTGGAAAATATAAATTTTGCAAATCATTTTCTCAATCACTCCGAAAGATGTTTGACAAAGTGTTATTTATATTAAAAAAGAAACCCCATGAAAATCTATCCTAAATATCTAGTAATAGGAAGTAGTTTAAAAAATGTGGTGCAGCCGCAAAATATTTATGAAGAATTTTAATAACAGAGCAAATGCTCAGAAGGATACTTAGTAAACAAAACATGGTTCAAAGCTGTATGAAGTGTTAGATGTCAACTATGAAAGAATATTTGCATACAGTAAAAAAAAAATATGAAATGTTTTTATGTGTAGACATAAAGAGGAAAATAAAAACCAGCATAATCTCACAATTCTCATTGCAGATTTAAGACAACACAGTATGATTCTTTACATTGATTGTGTATTTCCAAAATTTCTACACTAATCTTGTACGTTTAGAACATCATGGAAGAAAAGTTACTAAAAACACAGACATTGGTTTTGAGGTCAGTGGGGCCTGGGTTCTGATCTTGGTTCTGCTGCTTCCTGTTGTGATAGATCATCAGTATCAGTGGGTTTCAGTTTGCTCATCTGAACAATGGGTATAATAGTGCGCATAGGGTTGGTAGTAGGATCAAATGAAATAAAATGTGTAAACGGCTTAGCAGAGTACATGACCTAGAGTAGGCTTTCATGAATATTAGTATTCCCATCTTAGAATCGTAGAATCTGAAATTTTCAAATGCTGGAGGATTATCTTCTCTAACTTTTAAGTTACACAGGCGGGACAGCTAATGATGATGAGAGACATCAATGGCTCATCTAAGTTGCAAAGCTCATAAGCAGCAGAGCTTCTGGATTTGGTCTGTGTTCTGGGTTCCTTTTGCTAAGCTTCCTTGCTTCCCTGGAGAAACAGAGTTCAGCCTTGAATTGCTCCTAGTTTTTTGGGTTTTCGTTGGTTTTGATTTTTTTTTGTTGTTTGTTTGTTTATGTCATTCATCCAAGCAGGGCAGATTTCTTAGAGTTCTGATCTTGACGCTAAAGCCAAGTAAATTACTTTCTGAGAGAAGAATTTAAATGACAAATCCTGCTTAATATCAGTGGAGGATCACTGAGTGCAGGAAAAGTGACAGGCCAAGTCAGAGGAAGTTGGGTTAACCTGTGTCGAAAGTTAAGCTTTACCTCACTGCAAAGCAAAAAGGCCTGGGCAAGGGAGGTGTTAAATTCACCCCCACTAGGCAGCCTACTCACTGGTGTCTTTTCTCTGGCCTTCCTTCTTTCCCATCCAGCTTTTACACTACAGGCAGAGTGAGTTCTATTAAATTAACCTCTGCTTTAAATCCTGGCCCTTTATTGCCTGGAAGATACAGCCTGAACACCGAGTATGGCCTGAGCCCTTCATGATCTGCCATCTATTTATCTTTTCTGCTCTGTGCATTTCCCTGGATTACCATGCATCATCCCCTTATTAGTCTGCCTGGTAAGTTCCTACTCATACCTCAAGACCCAGACCAAATGTCCCTAGACTCTAAGCTCCTTGACTAGACAGTGAGTCTATGATGTCAGGGACAGGGTCTCATTCATCTCTGCACTCTGAGTTTGAATTTTTCAACTACAAGCAACAGGATACTGATAGAGGGAATTTTTCATCTCACTTAACAGGAAGTTTAGAGATGGTGGTTCCAAGATTGGCTCTGCGGTTTGACGACCTTTTGTCCTCATCTTTTCCCTCTGCCAACCTCGGAGGGCTAGTGGTGTCTCCTTTTTATGGTTATGTGAGTTGCAGCAGCTATAACCACCAGGTTAGGTTCTGTTAGGGAGGAAGAGATGTATGATGTTACGTAGACAGGACAACATGCCGATGCAGAAAGACGGAAGTGGTGGATCAAGGGCTTTTTTTTCTCGAGCCCTCTTCTGTTTTATTAATCAGGTAGGAATTTTCCCAGAAGCTGCCCAGTAAGTTTCGTCTTATGGCTGATTGTCTAGAAACGGGTCACATGGTAGCTCCTAAACAGTCACAGGCCAAGGGAAACGGGATGGCTGTGACTGGTCAGAACAAACTTGACTCGTTCCCTTGGTCTAGAGCTGTCTTCTTAGAAATCTGCTTGATACCTAAACAGAGGAGGCTTCTGTTAGGAAGGGAAGGGTATAATGGTATTAGCTGAATCACTAACAGCTTTCGCCATAAGATCTCAGTATTGTACCTAATTGAATGTTCTCCGTAAAATCCTTCTGTAAAGTTCTATACTACTCTGTCCTCTGTGTCTCCATAGCCTATTATTCTTACTGTATCATAATTTCTCTGTTTCTATCAAGTTTCTGTTACTGTATCTTAATTGTCCATCTGCCTGTCTGTTTCCTACATGGGACTGTGAACTCCTTAAGGAGGAAACATTTTATTAACATATTATTTAAGTGAGAAACATAATTTATTTAGATTTAAGTGTCCAGCATTCAATGTATATAGGTTCTCAATAAATGTTTATTGATTTTTCTATACAACTATTATCAAATAATAGGCAAGATTAATGATGAGGACAAACAGAAGATACTTGATAAGTGTAATGAAATAATCAACTGGCTTGATAAGAACCAGACTGCAGAGAAGGAAGAATTTGCACATCAGCAGAAGGAGCTGGAAAAAGTCTGCAACCCCATCACTACCAAGCTGTACCAGAGCGCAGGAGGCATGCCAGGAGGAGTGCCCGGGGGCTTCCCTCGTGGTGGAGCTCCTCCATCTGGTGGTGCCTCCTCTGAGCCCACCATTGAAGAGGCTGATTAAGCCATCCTAGCACAGATATAGCATTGTTCCACACAACATTGAAGGACCCAGATTTGTGGCAAATTCCACGGCAGTTTTAAAGTTGAGCTGCTGTAGTAAACTGGGCATTCTTGATACTTGAACATGGAATGTGTGCACAGGGAAAGGAAATAACATTGCACTTTACAAGCACTGTATAGTAAGTGGAAAATGCAATGTCTTAAATAAAACTGTATTTAAAATTGGCAAAAAAGAAAAATCCGTCCCTTCCTTCCTTCCCTTTTTTTTTTTGATATTCTGTCTTCGTTAAGGCCATTAGTGATGTTAGTCATTCTTGAATTTCCACGTGTTTGAATTTCACATATCTTGGGTCACACCTTGAAATGCAGTTCTGGTATCTGTAATGAAGCCTGGAGCCCTGCTAAAAATGACAATAGCTATATAGATTTTGACTGAAAAATTTATTAATGATTCTTTTTTTTGGTAGATAAAAGCCTGCATTTAGCTTTATCAAAGACAATATAAATTGAAAATTGAAAAGTTCACATCCTTTGCGTGAAAAATGGGTTTCATGCCACCGAAAACAAAGCCAAACAAAACAAGTTAATCCAGCTTTCTTGAAAATGACAGCTTCAGTCAGGCTGATTTATAGAGTTTCCGACGGGCTTTTGTGGCTTTTTCTCTCTCCTTTCCTCTTCTCCATACCACCCATTTATATTTACGCTGGGAAAATATAACTACAGTGGGACGAGGGAGGGGCTGTTGCTGTCATTGTCTAAATGACCACATCTCATAACCTATGAAGGAAATTCCATGACATCGTTTGTGCAGCCGGCATCTGTGCATGTGAGTGAGAAAGATCACTGTAACTTAATGTAATAATAATATCCCACATCTTTTGCTTCTTCTGTGAAGCTTTTCCTGACCTTCCCGTCTGGGTTAGGAAACCTTCCTCTCAGTTCCTTTAACAACCTCCTTACTCTATGATCATCTACCATGCTTAGCACAGTGCACGTGCTTAAAAATGTTGAGTAGATAATATTGTTCTGGTGGAGATAGCTATGCATTTCTGTATGTACAGACTTGTTTATTTAGCAAACGCACACATACAGCACTTACTCTATGCAAGACATGTTTCGAAATGCTTCATACATACTCATTCAGAATTTTACAATTTACCAAAGCACTTTTGACACATTGGCTCATTGGTTACTCACTTTAACTTTAGTGAGCAGATGGATAGAAATTACCCCCATATCACAGGTAGGCTAACATACTCAGAGGTTCATCTCTTTACCCACAATTAGACAGTTTGCAAATAGCAGAGGTGGGATTTTAACCTACTTGTTCTGACCCTTGGCACAGTGTTTTGCCAGAGAGGCCCTGGCAGAGATCCTTTAACGTTTTGTGATTACCGCACCTACAGCAATTGAAGACTGAAGGGAGGCTTTGGCTATTTTAAGAAGCTGTTTAAGGAAACAAAGATTTTTTTTCCTATGTTTAACACCAATTTCAGTAGTGTCATAGTTAGCAAATGCTACATTACTGCTGCATAACAAACAACCCCCAAATTCAGTGTCTGAATTTGGCTACAGGTTGGCTAGGAGTTGGCTGATCTAGGCTGGGCTTGGCTGAGTAGCCCTGCATCAAGCACTGTATTTGATGGTGCGTCACTCCTCAAAGATGCCTGGGCCCAGGGCTGTTCCACACGTGTTCATTTTGGGGCCTGAACTGCTCCCTAGCACATGGTAATGGGAGAAGTATAAGAAATCAAGCCCAACTACACAAACCCTGTTCAAGCCTCTGCTTGTGTCACATCTGCCAACCTCTCATTCATCAGGGTAATTTATGTAACCAAACCCAATTCAAGGTAAGAAGCACACTCTACCCACCATGAAGCCGAAGCAAGTTACATGGTTAAGATAGAAAAATTTTGATGGAGTGAGAATTTAAACTCCCACATTGAAGATGAGGCATGAATATCTTTGAACAATAATTTAGTCTGCTACAAGGGGATTCCAAGTAGAATTGCCAAATTTAGCAAGTAAAAATACAGGGCACCCAGTTAAGTTTGAATTTCAGATAATCAAATATTTTTAAGTATAAATATACCCCCAGTGGGTCTTCTTATACTAAATATTTGTTTTATCTGAGATTCAAATTTAACTGAGTGTGTGCTGTCTTTTATCTGACAGTCCTAGTTTTAGATGAATCAGTTGCTTGACACAAGGTGAGATTAACAGTAAGAAGATGTAATTGACCAGCTTATGAAAAAGTATGCTCATGTTGATTTCTCCAGTAACCATCCTTCTGCCAGGATTGGCCTGGCTCCCAGAGGAAAGGCACAGGCTTCCCTGAAAATATCACTAAGTACTTTAAGGGGCAGCACAAGGGGAGTCCTCAAGGCCAGTTAGCCACTGGCCTTCTTGGTAAGCTGTCCATGAAGAAGGCAGTGAAAGGTGCTAGCCCTCTGGTAGTTTTAAATGCTATTGGGGAGCAAACCTGGGCAGCTTTACCCCTGTAATCAGTCCCTGCAGTAGGAGTCCAGGCTTGGTAAGTGTATATTTTGAGAGTGTTTGTCTTTATCATGGTTTGTGCCTCATTCACACTCACTAAGTTGGAAAAATATGGGTGTCCTCCACACCACACGAAGAATGAGAGGCCCACTAACTGGCCATAAAGGCCAAAGAAGATTCATTTTCATTTGGAGGCTATGGATGTCATTGAAGTGGTGTGAAATCTGTATTTGGAATGACCCCTGCTTTCTCTCTCCAGTGGCGCTCACCCCTCAAGTAATTACTTATGGCCCCTACACACCTCTGCATGGCTATTAAAATGGAAGGACACAAGGTACAGTTGTGAATTGTTCTGGCTGGTCATTTGAAGGGCTTTGTTGGAGCAAATTACTTTGTTTGGTGTTTTCTATGATGCCAGCAGCTTTTTGAACCAGTACGAAAGGTCTTAAATTGTGTGTGTGCATGTTTTTAAAGGTTGAGGAAGAGGCGTGGAGAGGACTAGCACGTGAGAAGTTTGGGATTCTTTTCTCTAAGCCTTGTTTTTTGTCCAGAAATATTTATATTCAAATGTGAGGCCTGGTTTTTGTAGATGAATGCCAAGCTCATAAACTCAGGATGTTAATTCTCATTTCTGCAGGGATTGGAAATGATTCATGGTTTGTAGGAGGTAGAGACACCAAAGCATTTTCTATTGACACCTGGAACTGACTGCAGAGGTGAAAGGCAGGTCTCACAGAAAGAAAGACATGTTCTAGGGAAGAAAAATGTCACTTTTGTGGAGGTTTTGTTTCTTTTGTTTGTGTGTGAAGATGAGAATTTTTCTTCCTTGAGAAATAATTTCTATCTTGTTGCAAAATGTCACTGCAAAAACCTGTTTGAGAAAAGAGCAAATCGGCCTTCTGTTTATCCTCTTCGCTGTGTTCATGAAACTACTGCCTGAAGCATGTGGTGCAAATTACAGGAAAATGAGCCATTTCACCTGGTTTTGTAAGTGACCACATTCTTTATATTCCTCAGTTCCATGAGAGTTATAAAGGGAAATTTCCCTTGGCTGGCTGATTAAATAAACATCTATTTCCTGAAGCATTTAAGAGGAGAACAGGAAAAAAGTGGCAAAATAAATAGTCACTTAAGTCTAACCATTTCTCTGGGTAGCAACTGTGGCCTGGCAGCTGGGGGGCTCCTGGATCAAGAGGGCAGATTTTATTTGTATAGGGACACAGATCTTGGCTTTCTTCCATCTCTTTAGCTTGCTAACTCTTCATCAGTTTTCAAGAAGTCCTGATAAATAAGTGGGTAATAATGATAATGAGAAATATATTGATAAGGTAATAATACCGGTAATTATTGCTATCATTAACTAGTCACTAACTATGGGGAAGACACTGTACTAAATGCTTTTTATATTTATCCCACTTTTAATCCTAGCATGAAGGGGGTATTGTCACGTGTCACAGTTGAGGAAGTGAGGGGTAAGGAGGTTAGTAAATTGCCCGTCATACTTTTGCACCTGTTACGTAGTAAGTCATCATTTGAACTCAGACCTTCTGACTCCAAAGCCAAAATTTTTAAACTCAAAATTCTACCATGGCTTCTGGTGTTGGTGTCATGTGAAAGACTCTCAGATCTAACCATGTCTCCCCTATTGGATTATGTGTCTGCTTCATATACTCCTTTTTCCCGGTTATACTGTGAGCCTTACTTTCCAGGCCTTGGCCAATCACGTGGGATGTCAGGTGGGGAGTTCATGCTGGGAAAGTTCCTCAGAGCCAGGGATTGAGAAGTAAGGTGGTCACAAAGAACTAAGAAAATTGGAAGGAGGAAGAACATACTACATCCAAGAGGGTGTCAGATGTCACAAGTGTGACAGTGTGAGAGATGAGGAGAAAAGGTAGCAGGAAGATCCAGAGTGTTTGCCAAGAAGAGCTGAAATCTCCCTTTTCCTGTGTGTGTGAGGTGTGGTGGGCACTTAGGTACCCTGTTAGAGGTCAGGTTAAGGCTAGGGTCAACACACTTGATCCTCAGAGAGGGATATTTTAAAATATTTATGAAGCAGTCAATATTTTTATTATGCTACACATTTCATTTTTTTCTCTTTTTCAGTTTCCGTTCAGTTCAAAATTAAATTTTTTTTTTTTTTTTGCAGTACGTGGGCCTCTCACTGTTGTGGCCTCTCCCGTTCCGGAGCACAGGCTCTGGACGCGCAGGCTCAGCGGCCATGGCTCACAGGCCCAGCCACTCTGTGGCATGTGGGATCTTCCCGGACCGGGGCACGAACCCGTGTCCCCTGCATCGGCAGGCGGACTCTCAACCACTGCGCCACCAGGGAAGCCCAAAAAATTAAAAATTTTTTTATTGAAGTGTAGTTGATTTACAATGCTGTGTTCATTACTGCTATACAGCAAAGTGATTCAGTCATACCTATATATACATTGTTTTTTTAATATTCTTTTCCATTACAGTTTATCACAGGATATTGAATCTAGTTCCCTGTGCTTGTTGTTTATCCATACAGAGGGCTGTTTTTGACTTCTCTAGTCTCCATGATCATTCTTCGTGCCTGTGTGTATGGTGGCAGGTGGAGGTGGATGTAAAGTGAGAGGCATTTCTCACGGGGATTGGTTATTTTCAGATCAACAAATAGACTTCCTCTTGGGGAAGTTTTGGGTTAAGGTTTTGCACCTCAAGAATATTTTTGTTAACTTTAGACGTGATGCGGGTAACATTTTTACTCGTTTTTCCATTACCATGGATTACTCAGACACATAGATAAATTCTGATGGTGGGGAAGTCAGGGTAGAAAATCAGCCAGTCTGCTGACGTTCTGAGTGAGTGCAGAGGTGGGATCCAGGCCCGCGTGAGAGCAGTGGGCACCTAGTGGGCTGGCAGCGAAGGGAGGGTCAGAAGGTCAACTTTCCACTTTAGTTTCCCATGACCCATCTCTACCAGGAACAAAGCTGCCTTCACCTGTCAGGTTTATGTGTGGGTCAGGAGAAGTGTGTGGGCCCCTCAGCACCCCCAGGGGAAAATCATTCCAGCCTCCAAGAGTCCAGGAGGGAATAGCATCAGGACCTAGTGGACTTTCCACTGTTAAATCCCTTAGGCTGCCAGTAGCTTTCCTTCCATGCTGTCTCTCTCAGGCAGGTTGCAGGTACCTGTGGGCAAGTTGGGAGTTCTATAAGGAGGGTGTGTGGCTCTGTAGTGTGGCTGGATTTGCTTCCTTTTTTCTTAGTGCCCAGTTTCCGCTGCTCTCACCAGTGGGAGAGAAGGCATCATTCTTTTGCTCAGAGACGTGGTGGCTCCGCTACCAAGGGGGCACATGCTTTGAACTGGCTCCAGCAGAGGAGGCCCAGAGATCCTGGCTCCAGGCACTGTGCACCATCAAGATGCGCCTGGATGCCCAGTTGGGTGGAAAGCTTCCAGGAGAAAAATTCCTGGATAGCTGACTAATGGTCGCAGCTTTAGAGAGTTTGAGACATGACATCCTCCCCACCCTGCCTCATCTTTTGTGGCAATAGGAACACTGAACCGTGCTGTTCAGTAGACTTATCTGTGATGATGGAAATGTTCTATATCTTGCTATCAAATGCTACAGTAGCCACTGGCCCTATGTGGCTATTGGGCACGTGAGATGTGGTTAGTGTGACTGAGGAATTGAATTTTAAATTCCATTTAATTTTATTTCATGTAAATTTAAATAGCCCCATGTGGCTAGTGGCTATGGTATTGTATAAATGTACTTTGGCATAATTATGGCTTGGAGATGGCTTGGGAAAATAAAGAACACTCACACTTATATTTACACATACTCTTAACATTCTAGCTACCAAGTCTGTGCACATCTCTCACCTCATTATCACATCCATTATTTCACAACACTGTAGGAGGGTGATGTTCTTATTTTTCACATTTTATGGATGAGAGAGCTGAGACTCTCTTCTCTGAGAGTCACATAGAAGTTATGTGTTTTATCTAAGATTACTTAGTAAGCCAGCAGTGCAGCCAGGGCTCAAGCCCAGGCCTGTTTCTAAATCATGAGGCTGAAGGTGGTGATCGTGAACCTCAAGAAAGACCCCGCCTCACATCTCTCAGCAGGCTACTGACCACGTGACTGGGACAGCCTTAAGGTGTTTCACCTGCAGAGCAGAGTCTGTGACAATGGCTTGGCTCACGTAATTTACTTTGGGACGTGATCCAGAAGGAACAGCATTGAGGGTCTGGGAAATGAAATAGGCAAGGAGAGAAAACCAGTGCCCTAAGTATATTACTGAAAGTAGGCAACGGGGGCTCAATCCCGCAGGAACTGACTAGGAACTGTGTAGAATGCTCCCTGAAGTTGCCCAGCAGACACCATTACACACCGCAGAGCCACACACCCTCCTTATTGTCGGATAACACATTATCCACAGAATTAGCTGAAAGCAACAGAAATTTGTCATCTCACAGTGATCCGGCTCAGGAGTTGAGGAGATGCTTAGCTGAGAGGTTCTGGATCAGTGTCTCTCAAGGGGACTACTCTCAGGGCACTGTCAAGATACTGCAATCATCTGAACGATTGACTGGGGCTGGAGGATCCTTCCAAGATGGCTCACTCACACGGCTATGACAGGAGGCCTCAGTTCTTTGCCGTATGGGCCTCTCTGTAGGGCTCTTCAATGTGGTCACATGACAGCCGACTTCCCCCAGCATGAGAGATCTGAGAGAACAAGGCAGAAGGTACATTGTCTTTCGAGATCTTCCTCAGTGGCTCTCAACCAGGGGTGACTTTTAGCTCCCTGTCCTCCCCTGGGACAATGTTTGGAGATATTTTTGGTTGTGACAATTGGTTAGGGGGTGCTATTAGCATTTAATAGGTAGAGGCCACGGATGCTGCCAAACATCCTGCCATATAAAGGACAGTTCCCCCACTACACACACACACACACACACACACACACACACACACACACACACACACACACACACACACACACACACACACACACACACAATCTGACCTACAGTGTCAACAGTGCTGTGCTTGAAAAACTCTGATCTAACCTCAGAAGTCACATATTACTTCTGCCATATGCTACTGTACACAGACAAATGCTGATCCAGTATGGAAAGGAATAACCCAAGTGTGTGAATACCAGGAGGCGGGACTCATTGGCAGGCATCACGGGCTACCACCACTGTCCAGGGGCTTTGGTTTACAATTAGTAATAGAGGGCAAACTCCTTACCACGGTCTCCCAGTTCTGCGTGATTTGGCTTTGGCCTTCCTCTCCCACCTCATCTACCATGCTCTTCCTCTTTCACTGTGATCCTGCCACCGTACCTTTATATCTCTCGAACATGCCACACTTGACCCTGTTTCAGGCCTTTGTCTTTGTCTCTACCTTGAATTATCTCCCCCTGATCTTTGGATGGCTGCTTTCTTCTTTTCAGGTCTAGCTTCTCAGAGAGCCCTACCCTCACCTCCTAAACTAATGTTGAGACACCTCCCTTAACAGACACCAGTTACTCTCTAACCCATAATCTTATTGTGCTCATAGCATTTATCACCATCTGAAGTTATTTCTATGAGTGTTTATATGTTTATTTCTGTCTCCTCCCAGTAGAATGAAAGGGCCTTGTTCTGTATTCCCAAAGCCTAGGGCAGTGCTTGGAGCATAGTAGATGGTCAATAAATATTTGTTGAATGAATGAATGAACGAACGTGCTCTCATTTTTTAATGTGTTATGTACAAGGTTCTGGCAGGTTGTATAGATGAATTTCTTAAACATATGGGGAAGGAGTAAGACAGAAAGCAGGGAAGTAACATCCTTTTGAAGTAATGTCAGAGGAGACCTCTGCATATGTTTTGAGTTGTGTATGCTGTTATCTCCGTTAAATTTGCTACTCCAGATTTCCTTCTTTCCCCTTCCTGTATCCATCTCCCTTGTGGCCCTGGCATGCATGTGTAGCAAAGTTAAAAGGGACTATCTTGGGATGTGGAATAGGAGAAGAAAATTGATCGCCTGACCTTGGCCTCATTAATCTAGTACTACAGCCATTGTCACTAACTAGGCAAGGACTCACTGAAATCAAGTCCAGCTACATTAACTGCTTTGCGATTCTTTGGCTAAAGAGCTATTTTAACACAGTGGGAGAGTGTACTGCAAACAGAGAATCAATCTTTTATGGGAATAATTAAAATCCAAACCCATTGCACCACACTGCAATATTAGTAGAGTCATTCTGCACGGTGCTGCCAGTCCCTTGGGTGTTTTGAATTTTCAGGTACTCTTTATCCTGAGTTTACTTCTGGACTCAGCTATCTCCAGAGCAGTGATTCACGCAACTCTAGTCCAAGAATCACCTTCAGACAGATCACAGCTGAATCCCTCAGCCCTCAAAGCTTCGCTCAACCTGACAGTCCCAGACAGCTCTAAGAAGAGGAAGAAGTCTGCATAGAATAAGTTGTCTCTCACGACAGGAGCTGCTAACTCTGATGATGAAAGAATGCCCTCAGTGTAAGGAGGATTCCTGGGCAGAGACTACTGGTCAACCTTGTCTAAAAACCATCCCATGTAGACCCAAATCATTCCCCTGGTGGCTTCAGACTTCAAGTTTTCAGTTAGGATCCAGAGAAAATTCCTGTGGAATTCCCATTTATTGGCTAAGAACTCCTAGAACTAAACCATTCCATGGGAGGACTTGAGAGAGAAATCAGTGCTGGCATTTGAAACCAGAGTCTGAAAATTCTTAGTTGCCGGGCATCAGCGTGTCACTGAGATGACCCCCATGCTGTGCAGTGGAACAGACAAGCTCTGCTTGAAATAACATAATTACAGCACTTGGCAACAAGTGGAGGACAACAGAAATGAAGTTCAAGAATTCAAGCACATCAGCCAGACAGAAAGGCAGAAGATCTCAATCTAGACGTCCTGGGGGAAAATGAGGTGGTGGGGTCTGAAGTGCACACAAGCAGTTGTGCTAAGAATGGCAGCTGCCTCAAGCAGAAATTTTTATAAAAGAGGGATTCAGTGGCGCATTCGTGTAGGTGAATGAGTCAATACAAGTTTTCTTCCAGATTCCTGGGTCACAGCCTCCAGAGAGGCTTTGAATATGGGAAGGCACAAAATGGGAATATAAATTCCTGAGGTTTGGGAGGAAGGTGATTTGAAAGATTTGAAAGTAGAAGTCTGACTCGGGTTTTTTTTTTTTAATTAATTTATTTATTTTTGGCTGCCTTGGGTCTTGGTTCACGGGCATTCTCTGGTTGCAGCGAGCAGGGACTATTCTTCGTGGCCCTGTGTGGGTTTCTTGTCGCTGTGGCTTCTCTTGTTGCGGAGCACGTGTTCTAGGCACGCGGGCTTCAGTAGTTGTGGCGTGCAGGCTCAGTAGTTGTGACTCACGGGCCCTAGAGAGCAGGCTCAGTAGTTGTGGCGCACGGGCTTAGTTGCTCCGCGGCATATGGGATCTTCCCGGGCCAGGGCTTGAACCCATGTCCCCTGCATTGGCAGGCAGATTCTTAACCACTGTGCCACCAGGGAAACCCTGCGTTTGGTTTTGTCTCTGCCACTAACTAGTAGCTGTCTCTACTACTAACTAGTAATGTTGATGAACCCTTCATGATCCATGGAGGACTTGAAGTCTCTCCCATAGAAAAGCTTCCTGGCCTGGAATTCCTCACGTCTTTCCCAGCAGAACTGCAGATATCCTCCTTGTTTTGTTGTCTTCTGGGACATTGCCTGAGAGCAATGAGGAGAAACAACACAAACAAGTTTGGTGTGATACACCAGTAAAGCTGCAGGTGTCCCGACAGAAGGAAGCCACCAAATTCAGGTCACATAGAGTTCACCTCTGTAGGCTTCAGTTTTCTTCTCAACAAATCAGGAGGATGGAACTAGATGACTTTTGTTGTCCCTTATAGTTCTCGTTTATGAGAATATCCCAAAGTAAGTGAAAGATGAAATCACTGAACTGAGGATTTTCGTCTACCTCATTTATTCAAAGATGTTTACCAAGCTCCAACTATGAACAAAGAGCAGTATCAAGATATAGGAATTTAGAGATAAACATACGCGGTCTCCCTCAGGAGCTTACCTTCACTTAGACATAGTCAGGCAAACACACCGTCACGTCCAATATCGTGATACTGTAACAAAGAAAGCACGGTGGAATGCACTTCATTTGCAAACACAGGTTTGAATGAGGGGTCTTGTGTTTATTTAGTTTCTGAAAGAGTTTATTTAGCTGCTACCAGACTCTACTTCTGATATTAAAATCAGAACTTTAAAATGTTAGCATTTAAGTGCACTGATCCTGTTGTGGGATCAGTAGAGGATCCGTAGTTTATGTTCCAGTGAGTAGATGGCCATGTGGCCAGAAGGGTCGCTGAGCAAAGGCGGGCGCTTTGCATCAGCCTGAGAAAGGAAGCCATGCCTTCAGCATGCTGTGTGGAGAAACTGAGCAGGCGGGCAGGGCTCGGAGCTGCCAGCGTACTGGCTTATTAATTAGGCTCCCTAATTATTTGTGAACTCGTAGAGCCCTGGATGACATGCATATTCATGGGTCTGAATACTTTCCAAAGCCTCATAGAAACAATCCTTAACTTACCATCATTTTGGAGTCTGCATACTCAGCCCTGCCCTTTATCTGAACGTACAGACAGGAACTGAGCATCCTGAAATCTCTGGTCATGTGACACCAGCAAACCAACAGGGCACTTTGGTAGGAGGTCAGCTTCCTTCAGGAATCCAAGATTTCTCTATTTCCCATTTATTTTGTCTGTATTCTATCCATCAAGGTATCCATGATTACTGCTTCTCAGCAGTGCCCTTTTGGTATTTTTTCTCCCTCATCTGGAGCTCAGTGAGCCCAACTTGACTTGATCTGTCGCTGGTGTTGCCACAGTGAATTATGGCATCTCTGTGAATTCTTTGCTGAGGAGTAACTCCCATCCTTCAAGATTCATCTGTGTATTTCTGCCCATCTCTGACTAAGATGACAGGAATCAGTCACATGGGCCCGAGCCCAGAGGAGGAAGTTGATAAACACCGACGATGCAACCTTCGGGCTAATACTGATGAAAAATATCATTAAAAATATTTCTGGCAAAGAAAATTTGTAAAAAAAAAAAAAAAAAATCAGTTAACTTTCTATCCATGTGAGTGAAGGGGGAGGCGGTGGGGTGGGTAATCCACATGTCAGTTACATTTAATTCTGCTCGGCCTGCCATATGCTCTGGCTGATTGAGGAGGCAGAGAGGGTAGTAGGTGCAGACTCTGCAGGGGGCTCAGAGGACTGAAGGTTTTACCTGTCAGGGACCATTTGTGATGTCTGAGTCCTCTTCCTTAGAAGGTGGAACCGTGTCTCAGTATTCTGTGTATTTAGTTTAGTTCACATATTTATTAAGAAGCTACCATATGCCAGGCACTGTATCAGGTACTGAGGATTCAAGGTTGTTAAGGTACCATGAGGGTGATGGGATGGCAGTGATGGGATGGGGGTGGGGACACACACACCATCAGTGTGTACCTGTAGTTCACTCCTGCAGGAGAGCAATCGGGTCGGTTGCTGTCAGTGCCCGCTGTGTCCTGATGGACCTTCCCTGAGGATGTGGAAAGTCATCTTGGACTTGTTTTTCCCTGAGTTTTTGGGGTTTCTGAGTTTTTCTCCTACCTCTATGGCTATTCCTTTTTTTAAAAATATAAATTTATTTATTTTATTTATTTATTTTTGGCTGCATTGGGTCTTTGCTGTGTGCGGGCTTCCTCTGGTTGCAGCGAGCGGGGGCTACTCTTCGTTGTGGTGCGCGGGCTTCTCACTGCGGTGGCTTCTCTTGTTGCGGAGCATACGCCGACTTCAGTAGTTGTGGCACACAGGTTCAGTAGTTGTGGCACACGGGCTTAGTTGCTCCGCGGCATGTGAGATCTTCCTGGACCAGGGCTCGAACCCATGTCTCCTGCATTGGCAGGCGGATTCTTAACCACTGCACCACCAGGGAAACCCCTATGGCTGTTCCTTTTGACCTTCTTGGCAGGAATATTTTCCTCCGCCCAATCATTAAAGGTAGAGTTCCTTAGTCCTAGGTTCTCTCCTTATTTTTACTCTGGGTATTAATCTCAGCTTAATCTTAGCTATGCTCATGGCCTTGATATTTTTTTTTGTACCTAACTCATATCTTTAGCCAAGAATTATCCTCTAGCTTTAGGCCTCTATATTCAGCTGCTTGCTGGACCTTACGTCTTGGAGGTCCTGAGGTACCCCATACTCAGCATGTCCAAAATCCAACTCTTCTTCCCCAGGTTGCGTCCTCTGTCAAGACTCCTTCTCTTGGTGAGTGCACCGTCGTTCATCCCTCTAGAAACATCATGTCAGCCTAGATCCCTCCTACCCCCCCAACTCCCCATATCTCATCCATCCCCAGGTCCTGTAGGTTTTACCCCATAAATGTTTCTGCAGTGCACTAGGTCATCTCCATTTCCACCACCACTAGTGTGTCCAAGTTAGCCTCCCGTCTTGTTTGACCAACAAGTTTACCCACATCTACTTTAGATCCTGTCCAGTTCTTTCCTTATAATGCAGCCAGAGTGATTATTTCACTCTAACATCTGAAAAAAAAAAGTCCTTATTGCTTGGAGATGCATAAGGAAGCATTTCTAAGTGAAGTGGTATGATGTTTGAGATTTACTTCAAAATATTGCAGAAAAAGTAATGGCCAGGAGAAAGATCAAACAAGACAGGCAACATGTTGATTACCATTGAAGCTAGGTTATGGGCACAAAGGGGATTCATTTGACTATTCTAATCCTACTTATGTTTGGAATTTTCCAAACGTCAACACATGCGCGTGCGCACACACACACACACAATGTAGTAATGCTACCTCCTGGCTTAAAACACTTACTGCTTCCAATGCTGATAGTACTGTATATAGACAAAATTCCTTTATGAGAACTCACATTCCTGTGTAGTGTGGTCCCTACTGATCTCTCCAGACCCCTCTTGCACCATGCACTCTTGCTCTCAGCATTCCAACCCTGCCTCTCATGTGTTCTTCCCTTGTACATGCTCCGTCCCCTCCCAGCTGCAACCCAAGCACCCTCTCTCTCCCTTTCCCTGACTAGGTCAAATCACTCTAATATAGACTTTCAAAACGCTGGGTACATCCCTTTCGTAACCCATGTCACCACTGTATGATTGTGAGAGCCATTCAGTTAATGTCTAGTTACTCTGCTAGATTCTAAAACCTGGGAGTCACCATTTAATCCCAAGCATGGTGTCTAGCATGTTATCATGATCAATAATTATGTGTTGGCTGAATGAATGAATGAATGAATGAGAAGGGTGAAGAGTATTTGGAAGTGGCATGTGGTTTGCAACTTGACCATAGAAGCTCCAGGATCTAGTGGAGATGAGACACACTGAGCCTCCTGGGGGCACTGGTTTGTCCACCCACAGTGCCTGTGGGGCAGCGAGGTGCTAGCTCTTGGCCCTGACTTGTCCTTGAGACAGTAAATAGCAGAGCCCACTCAGGCCCATGATTGGAAGAGACTCCCAGACCCAGGATCCAGCAGCTGTTTGACTGTTGTTCCTACGTCTCCTTTCTGCCAACTGGCCCCGGGACTCGGTGCTCCCAGGAATGAGCCTCTCCCCGTCATCCGATGGCTCAGGTCTGGGATTTATCCTTGGTCTTTGTCATGGTTCATTTCTATGAGTTCTGACCCGTTACTTGGTCTAATGCTCTAGGGTTCTCTTAGGCAGGCCTGACCTAAACTCCCTCCCAGTGGAGCCTGTTTTGTACGTTCTAGACTGGCTAGCTAGGCACCTCACCTGGCACTCCAGCCTAGTGGCAGAGACTGTCCTGGGTGGACAGGTCATGGAGCTATTGGCTGTATGCCAGCCAGTCTGCTGAACTTTGCCTGTCACCTGAATTCTTCACCACCATCCCCTGCCACTTGCTCGGGTCTTCAGGAACAGTTTATAGAGTTAGTCTGAGGCTGTGGGGTCTTCCTGGGCCTCAAAGCTGCCAACACTGCTTAGAGAGCTCTGATGCTCGGGTCAGCCTCACAGCCAGGCAGGTGCCCCTGAATTCAGACCTCTGTGGTGAAGAGACGCTGAACCAGCTTAGTGTCACCTTTTCTCCATCGATCAGGTCACAAGTTAAGACACCATTAGGAGGAAATTGAAAGAACCCAGGGTCAGTAGTGAGGTCATAGCTCCATTTCTCAGATTTGTCATTATTGAGCTGCATGATTTTAGATGGATCACTCCACCTGTTGGTCTCAGCTCTCATTAGGAGAGGGAGGAAGGGGAGGAAGGAAGGAATTGGAGAGAAGGAATGAAAAGACTTTTTGCTAGATCCATGTTTCCCAAACAGTTACACCAATAAACATGTTTGGTGACTAAATAAGCTTGGAGAACATTTAGGTGAAGTAAACTTTAATAGCTTTCTTTACAGCAGGACTTCTCAGAGCCTTTAATGTGCTAATATGCATTGTATCTCTCCATGAGACTTGGGTAGAGTAAAGGGTTTGCCATACTTCAGTACTTTTGGAAATCAGTTTGGGAAATAACAGATTAGATTATTTCTGGCTCTAAAAGTCTTAAAAGTTTGGTCTTCTTACCCATATTTGAAGTGTGATGTCGAAGCGTGATATGGTCTGAGTCTTTGAAGAGAGATGATGATATGCCAATGAAAGGATGTGCCATTGAAAGGAGGCACTAAACTAGTTCAGGTGAGGACTTCTGGGTAGACCAAATGGCTCTTAGAAAGAGAACATCCACTTTCCATTCAGTACCTTCTCAGTTGAGGCCAATTCCCTGATCACCGGGAAGCACCATGGAAAGTGATTAACCTGAGAAGTCCAAATACTCATTTCAGAAGGCGGGAGGCATGAAATCTTTAGTGGCCCATATCTGTATCTATTGTGGAGCATGGCAACTGCTGAAGTCTCCTGACCCGATGCCAGTCTGTTAGCAGGTTTTCTCCAAGCCCGTGAGCATTGGGCTCGTGTGTCCAAACAACACAGATGCTGAGATTCAACAGCAGAGCAATAAATCCTCCTTCAATCTTGTATTATCCTCCTCTGTCAGATCATGAGCTTGATCTTTTGAACCAAACTTAAGACAGGTCAATAGAAAACTCCATTATTTCAGTAATACTGAGGGTCTCTCCCAGCTAATTTGGTCTCAAAATCTCAGTTTTATAGACGTGGGCTGTTTCACCTACCAGAACTTTTCAAGGTCTATCTCTCGGCCAAGACAGGAGCACATCACCTGCCACCCAGAGCTCATGACCTCAGGCCTGAACCTTTCAGCTTCACTGAAACCCTGCTAACTGCTGGGCTTCTCCAGCCTTTTTGTCTGTTTTCCCATCGACTCACGATTTCTGTTGTCCAGTTTAGCAACTCATATCTCCCAACCCTTACCTCATCCTCTGACTGAGTTTTCTGACCTGTTTTCCCCTTATTAAAAACTTCCTCACTGGGCTTCCCTGGTGGCGCAGTGGTTGAGAATCCGCCTGCCAATGCAGGGGACACGGGTTCGAGCCCTGGTGTGGGAAGATCCCACATGCCGCAGAGCAAATAAGCCCGTGTGCCACAACTACTGCAGTGCGCGCCTAGAGCCCGTGCTCTGCAACAAGAGAAGCCGCCGCAGTGAGAAGCCCGCACACTGCAACGAAGACACAACACAGCCAAAAATAAATAAATAAATTTATTTTTTTTTAAAAAAACAAACTTCCTCACCTGGCAGCCCAGGAACTCTCCATCCCATTCTCTGCTGCTGCAGGTACGCCCCTACCTGCCCCCAGTAGGTTTTTCCCTATCTTTTCCTACAGTCTCCAGTTCCCCAAATTGGACCCAGACTCCACGAGGTAGAACTCTAGAAAGTCATATCTGACAACATTTTCTTTCTAAATAAAATAAAAAGAGGAGGATAGAAAAGCAGCCCTTATTAATGGACCGTGACAAACACAGGCTACTTCCTAACAACGCTTGGTATTTGTCTTTATTTTTAGAATGGCCTTCCGCTGCTTTCACTATCACTCTATTTGTTTTTGACAAGGTTCATAGAACAGGGGAGAAGGGAAAGAGGCAGGAGGGAGTGTAAAGAAACAACTCATTAAAAAAAAAGACAAAAAAAGACAAGCTTCCGCCAGGATCACAACCCCAGCTGATAGGAGCCTGGTGATGCTCGGGTTTCTCCCGTTAGCATCATGCGTCACCCATTATGACCTTGGTTCTTCACTCCTCTGTGCTGGTCTGCTGAGTCCTAAGTAGGTTGCACCATTGTCCTCTGATAACCAGTGGCTTCTTGAACTGACAGGTGACACAGAACTCCTGGGGTGGTTAAAACAATAGGAAAAGGGGGTAGTGTTGCTCAGTGTTGAGGTTTTATGAAGATGGTTTTTGTTTTCCTCTCCTCTCAATAATAACAGTGATTGAGGCTCATTGGACAATTGGGAAAACCAAAGGAAGGTCATAAATGGACCTTGTTGCTTCTCAGAAAGACTTTTCCTAAGTAATGATCACAGGTACCCCTGGCTCCTGGTACTTCAACAAGAAACCAGCAACTATTTTGGAGTGTGTCTTCTATAAACCATACTAAGAACTGTTTTGTATCAAATGTCCTGGTAGAGTTTATTATCTATTGTAGATATAAAGTATATACAAAGGAAAATATTAGAAGATGATGCTAGGTGGTGTAAATTGCAAATCTTTGTCCTCCCGTGTAGAGTCATGTTATAATACAAGGTTGAAGGATTCAATATATTTTCCCTCCATTACCTCTCCCCACATGAATCTCAAACCACTTCCCACCCTCTATGGGCAACCACCACCACCACACACACATTAGTCACCCAGTGATGTGAGTATCACTCAGGTCCAGCCAGCTCCTCTGTTATGCCTTTGGATTTTGGCCCCTTAGAAATGCCCACTCAGACCTCTGTGCCCTGCTCTACCCAGTATAGCTGTTTTATTCATAACACCCATGACCCTTTATTGTACATATTTATGTGTGGGTCTCTTTTCCTCTAGTGCGTTGCCAGGTTTTTGAGGGTGGTTGGAGATCTTTCTTATCCACCATGAGTCCTGGAAGTGCTCTAACTTCATGGTGACCTCAAGCAAATAACTTACTCTCTCTGATCCTAGATTCCACATATATATCAATTGGGAGTTAATACTGTCCTTATTGTATTAGGGGGTTGTTGAGGCTTAAATGAGACAATGAGGCTAAGGCATGTGGCCTAGTGCCGGGCGAGAAGCGATAGGTGAAACACAGAAGAGAACATCTGCTTTCTCATGGCCAGTGTAGCCTGGGTTCATACATAAAAGGTTCTCAGTAATGTCCAGTGAATGAGGCAAGAATGACTGAAGCAAGTACTTTTTTCAAGGGAGATTTCCTGCAGATGAACCATTTTTAAAGAAATTTTTCTCAAGCTAGAGATAAATAGTGATGTCTGAATGTTTTTTTCAATTAAGCATGAATCTTTTTCTTATTCCTTCTAAGAAAGAAATACAAACTTTGTTAAAAAGTGAACACCGACTCACTGAACAGTTCAGAGGAAGGTGTTGAACAGGCAAAGAAAAGCATCAGTGCTGGCTGATCTGAAACGTAGGGCAGTGCACCACTGGGCAAGGTTCAAAGGTGGTCCGACCTTGCTCTGAGCTAGTCCGAGTCTGAATGGGGCCCCGTTCCAGCCCCCTGGGCTGCACTTGGCAATCATGGAAGACCACTGGCTCTTATTACTTTCTAGTTTTCTGACAGCACGTCTGCCCCACATGAGAGGAGGTGAATTGAGGTCAGGGTCTCCACAGTATACCAATAAGAAATGGGCAGTAAACTGCCTTTCAGGCCCATACCAATCAATTCTGAATGAATAAGAAACTAGAGAGCAAGTAGAGTACAGGTGTGAGATCAGCCAGAGGGAAAATGGAAAGGTAGGTGGAATGTGTTGGTTACTACTTTTCAGTGCCACCTTCTTCCCTCTTGGCACTCTCTCCTTCCTGCTAGGGCCCAGCATCTCTGAGTCTTATAGGCCCTTGGTCTGGCTCTGCCATCACTGGATTTCTTGGCGGGGTCAGGAGGTGGGATACCCAGAGGAGCAGCCCCAGGAATCCGTGACTCCATGTCAACCAAGACAGGCAGGAGACCTGTGTTGGTCTGGACCCCAGGCTGACGGGGATGCGGGCATTCTGCTTGGTCCGTGTCCTCTGGTGCATGCTCTGCGTGCACTGGGCTGGCCTTCTGTTACAAGCTGTGAGGAAACCATGTGATTCCTGACTCCACATGATCAACCATGAGGAGACACCTAATGCTATGTCTCACACCATAGGTCAGACCCCCATTGATGGGGACACACCTGTAGTTCAAGTCCAAGTTAATCATTCCTTTTAGACTGTGCAATCTGAGCTGCTAAATCCTCTCTTCCTCTCAGGGCAGAGACCCACGGTTGTACTCTTCCCTATTCCATATTCTGCAGATTGTAGAACTCCTTACTTTCTCCACTGCTTACTGCTAAAGTTCTAATATGCCTTTAGTGAACAACTGTTATAGACTGAATATTTGTGTCCTCCCAAAATTCAGGTGTTGAAGTCCTAAACCTTAATGTGATGGGGGTTTGGGGAGGTAAATAGGGTTAGATGAGGTCATAAGGATTGGACCCTCAAGATAGAATTAGTGCCCTTATAAGAAGAGATATCATGGACTTCCCTGGCAGTCCAGTGGTTAAGACTTCGCCTTCTAGTGCAGGGGGTTGGGGTTTGATCCCTGGTTGGGGAGCTAGGACCCCACATGCCTCATGGCCAAAAAAACAAAAACATAAACAGTATTGTAAAAAATTCAATAAAGACTTTAAAAATGGTCCACATCCAAAAAAAAAAAAAAAAAAAGAGAGATACCACCAGAGAGTGCTCTCTCTCTCTCTCTCCATGTGTGGATACAGTGAGAAGGCAGGAAGAGAGCTCTCACCAGGAACCAAATTTGAAGGCACCTTGATCTTGGACTTTCCAGCCTCCAAAATTGTGAAAAAGAAATGTCTGCTGTCTAAGTCACCCAATCTATGGTGGTTTGTTATGGCAGCCTGAGCTGACTAATACAGCAACTCATTTCTTCTGGACTTTGCCTAATCTGCTTTCCAATAGAATGTGAGTTAGAAAGGGATAGATAAATTGCATTTCACAAGAGAGACAGAGAGAGGCCTAATCTAAAGTGATAACGGAATTTTTATGCTCTAGTGACTGGTTAGTGGGGGAAGTGGCAGGAGGTAATACAGACCCTCCTGAACACATAAGTGGTTGGCTACTCTACTGCCAACCAAAACTGACCTGGTAAAAATCTATTGTACATTAACATTTATAAATGCTTTGCTCTGATTTTCCTCCCACATCACAGGGTTTTTGCTAATTTTTAATGACACTGACTCTTCACTGGAGATTAACAAGATATGAAGCAATCCCAATATTTTAATCAGTGTTTGGGGATGATTCCTGCTGAATAGCAGGACATATCGTTCTTCTGGAAATCCATTTTTCATTTGTTTTCTCATTTGCATCCTTAGTTTAAAGAAAATTGACTTTTTAAAAGTGAGCGATAATTAATCTTTGAAGATAATGCAGTTGGTTGGCTTTATTGCTATTTAAAAATACTAGTGTATACCCAAGCCAAGCGGAGGTCTGCTGTGGGGAGGGGCTGGAATGACAGGGTGCAGAGGACTGGCAGCACGCAGATGCATTGGCGTTAGGCAGGGTGCCAGTCCAGCTGGCGGGGAGCGGCTGACAGGCGTGAGACCAGCTTTCTGTGGCCCCCTTAAGTGGTCTGGGAAACGCCTCTGCTCCTCAGAGGCACTTCACAGTTTTCTTTTTTGCAAGTGGAGAAACAGTCTGCTCAATTCAGATTAACTGCAAGGCCAGACTGATGGATGGTTCAGAGATGTGTTGTCAAAATTAGATTCTAAAGGAATAGATTTCATCTCTAGCAGTATGATAGTAGGTGAGCAGAGAAACCCCTCCAAGTATAGAACAGATAAAAATGCTGGATAATTTCAACATGTATTTATAAAGCAAGATTGAGCGGGAGCAAAGACTGTAAATGATAAGAACACACTGTCTACAAGGTAAGTAAGCATTAGAGCTGGTGACTGTCCTGAGGGCATGTGATTCTAGAGAGACTTGGTCAAAGGCATCTTCATGTAAACCACACCTGGCCATGCATATTAAATGAGAGCTCAGAGCTCTGATGTCCTAGAGCCTGGGTTTTCAGACACTGTGAGGGTACATGCTGTATAGTTGCATAGCTTGAGTCCTGAGCAGGATGGGAGGTTGAACTAGAGATTCCTGCGCAGAGTTTCAATCTGCAAAGGCCATTTGGTAGGTGAACTAGAACTGCCGACAGAAGAATTGTCCGTCTCTGCCCTGTTTCTGTGTAGAGTGAAAAGAGAAAGAAGGCAAGTTCCTCTAAGAAATCCTGCCTCATATGCCCACTTAACAGGTCTGAGAATAGAATTCATGCCACCTGTGTAATTAAAATGAAAAACAAAACATACAAACACGTCTGATATAATGTGCCCCCAAGTTGACAGTGCCCAGAGAGCTTGGCAAATGCAAATCCTCTATGGAATTACATTTAAAGCTCAGGTTCCAAATATTTCTGTAGATAAAGTTTCAAGGAACTGAAGGTCATAATCAATAATCACCAGATACACAAAGAAAAAAGCCACCATGTGTGAGATTCAATAGAAACAACAATCTGTAGAGTCAGAGCCATGAAGAATGCAAATGTTGCAATAAGCAGATAGGGAATATAATATACATGCATGTTTCATATGTTTAAAGAAAGACTTAAGAGAAAGGAAAAAAAATGACAAAACAATACCAGGGAGATTTAGGGAAAGCTAAACAAACAGAATACCTAGAAACAAAGAGTAATTTAAACTAAAAAACATTATGTACAGCCTACCTAGCAGATTGAACATAAATGAATAGAAAAATTAATGTTCTAGAAAATAAATCAGAAGAAGTTACCCCAAATGTAGTATAGACACAAAGGATGCAAAATACGAAAGAAGTTAATAGACACAGAGGACAGTATGAAAAAAACCCTGCGTCTACCTAATTGAAGCTCCAGAAAGAGAGAATTAGAGAATGGTGGAGAGGCAATATTCAAAGTAATAATAGGTGAGAATTTTCCAAAATTGGTGGGCAAACTGGACACCTTGACCTAACGCCAAACTAGGGAAGCACAAATAAGGAAAATCGTAGGCCAATCTTACTTGTGGACGTAAACACAAAAAGTCCTCAACAAAGAGCTCCCAAAGCAATCCAGCAATGTATAAAGAAGATAATAGTACATTATGACTGGTCCTAGGCCACCTTTTCTTTCTCTCCTAGGTCACTTTATCACAGCCTGTGAGATTTAAACATCATATTTATGCTGATGCCTTCCAAATTTGCATCTCTAGACCAGAGCCCTTCTTTCAGTTTAGCCTCAAACATCCCACTATCTAAGTAGTACCACAAACATCCCAGCCACAATAAATCCAAAGTAGAGCCCTTCATTTTTCCTCCCAAGTCTGTTGCCTGGCCCTGATTTTCTTCCCCTCTCATGTTCAGGTCTTTTCCTTGGCTGTTCCCACTTCCATGCTATTCTCTTCACTTATTCTATTCCTACTTGTCCTTCACACCTCAGGTTCCTTCACTAGGAACTTTTTCTTCATCTACCTCCTCCCTACCCCCCAAATTAGGCTTAGTTATCCATCGTCTGCCATCCCGCAGCTTCCTGCAATTTTTAGAATAACACTTACCGTGTGGTATCACAGTGGCTGTGCACTTGCCTGTCTCTCTCACTAGAACCTTCTTGAGAGAGGGGCTCATTTATTGAGAGAACATAAGCTGTGAGCACAGTTCTGGCCCTTAGTTGTCATTTGCTCGGTAAATATCAGCCAACTAACAGAGTGAGTAGAGCATGATAAATGCTTTAATAGAGTTATGTACTGGGAAGTGAGTTCAGGAGAGGGACACAGAGGAATGGCCCTCACCCCAGTCTGAGAGATGCAGCCCCGGAAATGACTCTGCTAAGATAAGTTTGTCTATCTTGAGAGGAAGAACTAGGATGTAGAGAAGAACATTTGAGATGAAGAGAATGCCACGAGCAACAGTTCACAGGGGGAAATGGGAGCAAGATACCTGGAGCACACAAATGTCTCTGGAGAGGTCAGCTTCTCCAGATCTTTGGAGGTTGAGTCTCAAATTTGACCATTCTCCTTGGGGTGGGGGACTTAAACATCTGAAGGAATTTTAAAGGGAGATTTGAGTGGCCAGATTTATACCTCTGTAAGATCACTCAGGAAACAGTGGGGAGAGTGACCCAGGGTGGTGTGGAATTGGACACAGTAAGACAAGTCCTAGGGCCTGCAGCCATCCAGTTGATAAATGACAAGGGCCAGACAAGGACAATGATGGTTTGTTAGCACGGAGGGGAGCTGATTGTTCTGAGCAGAATGCTGCGGGAAGGGGCTCGTGGTGAACCTGAGTACTCTGTTAGGACTGTCATTTGGAAGATTGTCCAGCTGTCAGCACATTTGCTGGCCAGGCTGGGGCTAAGCTGATCATGTTTGTGTCTCACTGGAGCCACTGCTGGAGGTGGCGGGGACACCTCCCCCCTCCAGGAACCATCTGGAGAAGGTCAGTCTGACCTGAGGGATTTATTCTCATTTAAAAAGTTCACGAAAGCACAAGACATTGCCCAGAAAGGGAGAGAGTCCATCGCCTTTGACCCTTTCTGTTGTTCACTGTCTTCTGCTGCTTTTATTATTATTTTGGCATCATTCTTGATTTTGAAACTGGAAACCAGTAGCGGGTACCTGTCCAATATTCGTTAAATATGGGAAGATATGTTAATCCTCAGGAATCTTTTCTGATGTTAAAATTAAAACCCATGCAGACTTTCCTTAGCATTTTGAATACCTTTTATGGAAGCTGGAAACTAAGTGTTAAAGAGAGGTTATGCCTTACAGATTGATGACACTGCATGCCTTTTTATAATCTTCCTTTTTTAAAAAAAAAATAATGTTTTAGAAAATACTAATTTGTTAAGCAAACAGAGTAATCTCCACAGACTGTTATCAAAATATTTCATTTGCATACTGAATCAGACATCTGATAAGGTAGAATAAATGTGATTCAATTCATTAATATAGATGGTCCAAGATGAACGGTTTCCTGGCTACACTGCGATGTCTTTCAACTCAGATTTCTGTTAGAGCCCACTGGCTTTTAATGGCACACATTACTGTCTCCGTTGTCTTTAATGGATAGTGTTGTCAATACCGCTAAGCAAACAAGCCCTGGCCAAGGAGATGTGTGTACCTTCTGGCTCCCAGGAGGAGGCCAAGTGAGTGGCGGGATTGCTCTGAGAGCATCCGGCAGCCTTACCATAGGCTTAGACACAGCTCCTGTGCTTATCTGCACCCAGCCTTCCTGGCAGGGTTACAGCCCCAAGGCATGTTGAGGGACTGGTCGAAAGATAGACTTCAAAGGGAAATAATTCTGTATCTAAGTGAGTGTGGGGGAATCCAGAAGAAAGCTGAGACTAAAGCACCATGTGCTATACAAATACATGTACCAGATTTTACAGAGAAGCAGCAGTATTGCATAGAGATTAAGGGGTAGACTTTGAACTCAAACTTCCTAGTTTCCAATCTGTGCCTCACTTTCCTCATTGGTAAATGGGGATCCTATTGTTCCCCCTCTCTCCGGCTTGTTGTGAAGGTTAAATGAGTGAATGCATGTTGAGAGCTTAGCAGTTGCCTGTCACAACATAACCAGTCTTTTTCCTTTTCCCATTGGTGTCTGGACAAAATTCAACACACTGACATTCAGTACACACTCACTGAACACCTACTAGGTGCCAGACGCTGGGCCAGGTACTAGGAACGCAGTGATAAATAAGACACACTCTCTGCCTTAAAGAAACCAAAGTCAGGTAGAGGAGATAGACGTGCAAATGGTAGATTCAATTCTGTGTGATGAGAGGAATAACAGAGGTGGATATAAAGCTCCAGAGGTAGTAGAGTGGAGGGAGTCTCTCCTCTGAGTTAGGAAGTTTACAAGGAAATGGTTTACATAGGTTCTGACTACTCTGCTGGGTTTTGAGATGTGACTAGGAGTTGGATTGTCAGGAGTGTGAGTGACAAGGGCGCGTGAAAGTGTTAAAGAAAGCAGGCATAGAACAAGAAACGTGGGAGGAAAATATGCTATATCTTTCATCCATTTTTTGTTTCTTTAGTTTGGCCATGAGATTCATCGTTTTGGAGTATTACCAGTTCTTAATCTAAATTTGGAAACAGTTCCATGCCTAATGGAAGCATCAAACTGGGAGAATTCCCTCCTGTTCTGGGAACTGGGGTGCTGTTGTCCAACTGCATATACACTGCCATTTATAGACCCCTGGCTTCTCTCCAAAGATGGAGTCTAGACTTGGTCCATTACTGTGCTTCTGAGATGACCTTCTGGCCAAACCAGATCAAGAAACTGTTGGCCTATCAAGTCCAAATTCTTAGCTATTCAGAGTTTCATTCTACTGGGGAAATGGGATGGCAAAACTTTGAGACAACTTACGGATTTCAAAATATAACCATCTTTTTTGTGGGAGGGAGGCTGAAGGATGGGAGTGCTGATTCTCACAATCACCTTCTCTGTTTCTTCTGCCCTTTGTCACTTGCCTGACTTCCAGCAAACTATCGTAGTGAGAAAGGGATCAGTTTCTTGGAAACCTCAGTTTCCAATTCATTAAAATTAAATGTGCCACATCTTACAAGTGAAAATACAATTTTCAGATGGAAAAATGAAAACAGTTTTTCCCCTCCTATTTTGCTGTTACTGTCCCTGCAGTCTCACAGTTGACAGTCTTAACTGTAAAAGGCTGTTTCACGCAGATATGCACAGAATTTATTTTGGGAGCCTTAGGGATTGGGGTGGAGGGAAGTTCACATGGCATTCTTAGGGGAGCCAGGCTATGAAGGGCCTCTGAGCTGACCATGCAAACCCCACTCCCTTTCTTTTTTAAAAATGTACTGTATTGAAGTATAGTTGATTTACAGTGTTGTGTTAATTTCTTCTGTACAGCAGAGTGACTCAGTTATGCACATATAGACATTCTTTTTTATATTCTTTTCCATTATGGTTTATTACAGGATATTGAATATAGTTCCCTGTGCTACACAGTAGGACCTTGTTGTGTATCCATTCTATATATAATAGTTTGCATCTGCTAATCCCAAACTCTCAATCCAACCCTTCCCCACCCCCTCCCCCTTGGCAACCACAAGTCTGTTCTCTATGTCTGTGAGTCTGTTTCTGTTTTGTAGGTAAGTTCATTTGTGTCGTATTTTAGATTCCACATTTAAGTGATATGATCTTTGTCTTTCTTACTTCACTTAATGTGATAATCTCTGGGCTCCATTGCTGCAAATGGCATTATTTCCTCCTTTTTTATGGCTGAGTAGTATTCCACTGTATATATAATATGTACCACATCTTCTTTATTCATTTATCTGTCGATGAACATTTAGGTTGTTTCCATGTCTTGGCTATTGTGAAGAGTGCTGCTATGAACATTGGGCACACCCCCTTTCTGATGGTCCTGCCTGGCTGAATTTAACTGGGAATCAAAACGTTCATAAGTCATTCTCCCAGTGCTGTTAAATAGAAAACGACATGTACTGTTTCCAGATTAGTCGTCTTCTTGTCCCTGCTTCTACCTCCTGGCACAGAACTATCCATTTTCTTTCCTACATCTCTCCCTCCTCCTGGATTCCCAGTCTTAGTGATGCTACCATCTTCTCTTGTGAGAACTCTGGGAGTCAGCCCACACTTCTCATGTCTATAATTTCTTGTGCTAATTGGTGAGTGTTACTTCTATTTCTTTACATTTTCTTTGCATCTCTTCCTTTCTTGTTGTCTTTAGCGGTTGTATGGCTAGGTGGGGGCTCTTCATTGAGGAAAAAACCATTTTTACGTCATATTTCAAAACATCGCTCATCTGGACTTCTGTAGTAGCCTGTCAATGGGCCTTGCTGCCTTTGGGCGCAAACTTCCATTATACGGTTATAAAACCGATCCTATTTTATATTTTAGCAGCTCTAGGACCAAGTCTAAACTTCTTAGCACGGCACAGAAGGCCTTCTGTCATTTGGCTCATTAAATATGCCTTGCAGTCTCTCTTCCTGCTTTTGCCTGTGTTCTGCCTGATACTTGATTTCCCTTTCTCCTCTAATCTCCCTGTCAAACCCCTTCAACTCATCTCTCTATGAATTCTTTCTTGAATCACCTCTCAGTCTACTTTCTGGCAGGAAATGGCTCGTTCAAAGTGGAGAGTTTAATAAAGAGAATATTTACAAAGATGTGAGCCGGACGTGGGGGAAATCACAAAGGATAGAGTAGTAAGGACCCTGAGGCTAAAACAGGGGGCTACCGTCTGTCCCCTCCCTGCGCAGGGGAGCTGTTACCTGAACCCAGAGACAAAGAGGGCTGTTAGAGGGATGCGGCCAGCCCACAGCCACCTACCTGCCCTCACTGCAGGAAGGGAGTTAAGGGAGCAAATACCCTAACCTTGCTCTTTTCCCTCCCTTCCGTCTCCTGCCAGCACTCAGCACTGGCTGAAATCAGTTAGGAGTAGGACAGGAGAGGGCAGGGAGTCTTTGACGTAGATCGTATTGGTCAGCCTTCTGGGGCACAGAGCAGGATGGAGAAGATTGAGGCGTGGATCTGAAAGGGCAAACAGAAGATATCTGGCACCCCACCCAAGCTGAAGTGATCACTCTGTAACCCAAAGGGCCTGGTTCACACTTCTCTTATTGCCATTCTAGTGACACTTTGCAATTACTTGTTGGTGCATTTCTCTCCTCTATCATGTTATAACCTTTTGGATAGCAAGAGACTTGTGATTTGGGGCTTTTTGTGGTTTTAATCTTAGTACTCCTGTTGCTTACCACAGTGCCTGTCATGCAGCAGACACTCAGTAAACTTTTACCTAAATGGAATTTATTCAGAGAGCCGTGAAGAAAGTGATAACCCTGGAGGGTGAGAGAACTGACTCTTCTCTCCTTCTCTCTCCTTGGAGGGGAAGGAACGTGTCACAGGACACCAGCAACCCCTCTTCATGCTCACTGCCCTCTTGTCTGACATGTTCCACTTTTGTCCTCACTTCCCCCCTCCAGTCCCTTGGTCCCCATTCTCAAAGGATACCAGTGTCTGGACTCTCTAAATCTCAAATCATTATCCCACCACCTTTGAAGTACTAAAAAAGACACAAGACAAACCACTTCAGAAAAATAAGAACTCATTTCTTTCCAGTTTCTACACAAAGTCCTAGCTGCACTGCTGATCTGGTTAGGTGAGCTGAACCACTTAAGAACTTTGAATTTCTTCCTGTTTGATCCTTCTCACCTAAAACCTAGAGCAGAGCCATCCCCTGAGTAGCCTCTTAGTTGTTTCCTCTTCTGGATCCTACCCTGGTCTCTACTTGGCCCTTTTAGGCTACGGGTGTCCTGGAAAAGATATCCCCAGCCTAAAATGTATCATCTGAGAACAAATGAAGAGGATGTCCCCTACCCCTGCCCCACATTTCAGCCCTCCAACTGGAAGGCCCATGAACTGTATAACCAATATGGTGGCTCTAGTTGGTTTCCTTTGTGCCCCCAGATGCATATCTGAACTCTGTCTGGGTTCAGATTGCAGAGGGAGAGGCTGAGGGCTTGGAACCAAGCTTCGATAAATGGAGAAAAGACGATCCTGTTGGGAAAGAGCAAAACATTTCCTTGGATAATTTATTTCCAGGTGGAGTTCCTTAGTGTTGACTCTAGGGGGCGAGTTTGCTGTTTTTGGTGGAGACTACAGCTCACTGAGGATACCATTGGAATTTGGTATGCTTTAGACTCCTCTTTTCTACTACCACCATCTTTAAAGTCAGTATACATTAACGGGGCACTAAATATTCAGGAATCTTTTTGCTAGGTACTGCCTTCAGCACACAGAAGGCATATGTTAACAGTGTCTTTGGCAGTGAACCTTAGTCTTCTCCCATGAAACAGAAGAGGGGTATAGAGTGGAAAGTTGTGATGTAGTTGAGGATAGAGAGAGGAAGTTTACAGTAAATGTCTGGTGTGGGTATTCTAGCCTGAGATGGGTGTTCTTGCTGTGGACTTCCTGTACTTTCCCTGTAGGATCCCTTTATACGCTTTAGTATAATTTCCTTTTAAATGTCTGTGTATTCCATTAGACTATATGCCCACGAGGGCAGGAATTTTGTCTTACTCATAACCCCGGTATTTAGCACAGGGACCCATGGCAGATGCTCAGCAATTACCTGTGTGAAGGAACGGATTCATAGTTTGAAGAACATCGTTGTGCCAGTGGGAGGCCTTCACTTTGTTCAATGGGTAGGGCCAGTCTATAGTGTCGTTGTGTGATGTGGCCATGAGAAGAAGTATGCTTTTATTTCTTCTGACTTTCCTGGAGGGATAAGTGTGCAAGTTATTCTCCTGTAGCTGTAGACCCAGATAGAAGAGATGATTATGATGTCATCTACTTATTCTGCCTTGAAGGCTCTTGAGGTCTCAAATATCACCCTTTACCACTTGGGTGACTCACTATCAGCCTGTCAAAATGGAAAGGTATATCATGCAATAGAAATGTGCTGATTCACAATAAACCATGGACTTGTTAATTCTAATATCAGATCATCTGGAATGAAATGTGGACCTGGGACACAGGATGGCTGTGTTTTGATAAAGATGAGGAAGAAAGGACTTTTATATATTGGTCCTTAGTGTAGGGTGAGCATAAAGGAAGGAACCAGATTAGCTGGTCATCTGACCAAGGTGGAGTGGGCTATCATGGAAGAGCAGATCTGGATAGAAGCCTTGCAGGCTGGGTACGTGGAGAGACAGAAGAAAGTAGGATGGAGGGGAGGAGGGGTCTGCAAATATTTCAGATCTTACCTGGGATTCTGCTGGGAAATTTATAAGATGGGCTAGGACACCTGGGTCTACTTTTGACATCAGTGGCCCTAAAAACACACATGCAGACCCTGCATAAACCCAGATGGAAAACTGAAGCTAAAGCAAGGCTGATGGCCAAAACAGATTCAGTACATTTCAAAGTGGTCAGGTGCGCCTATTAAATGTCAATGTCTTGTGAGCACTGCAAGACACTGTCTTGGGGCATACATGTGGCTTGTAAGATACCATCCTTTCCCCCAGGAATCTCACACTATAGCTGAAGACTTCATAACAGAATATCAAACCAACCACTTCTTTGCCTTGTATTTAAAACTTATCAGTCTTTTCTCAGTCAATAACATAGGCCGTCTGCCTTCCAGGCTCTTGTCAGAGAAAATAACCTCACATTGTCAGCTCTCTAGCCCTTACCAGAATCCAATCTGAGAGAAGAGGTATTTAAGGAAGATAGTCTCAAAGGAATGGTTTTCAAACTTTTTTTTTTTTGGCATCAGGTCTTTTTCTTCCAGTGATATCATACCTGGAAACTCAGTGGGAAAGAGAGAAAAATGGGGGTGCTCAGATTGACGAGGGTGAGAAGCCCCTGAAAACCCTCGGCCTCCCTGACGTACCTGCATGTGGCCTCCTTGTTCCTAAGGAGTGCAGTTTGGAAGCCACAGGTCTAAGGGAAGCACAAGACCTTCGCTCCTCCCTGAGTTCTGCCCTTGGAAACTGTGCCCTTGTAAACTCCACTGCTGTGAAGAGCTGCAACCAGGACTCGTTTAACTTAGTATTGAGTGAAATTGCCTCCTCAGAGCCATGCCCTTAGCTTACCCTGAGAGTAAGAGCAAGAATGATCGCACGTGTTTTCTTCTCTTCATACATTTTTGAATTGATACAAAAAATTATAAAGAGAGTGTATTACTTTTGTAGTTAAAAAAAAAAAAGGATGATGTATAAAAAGCAGTACCTTTGGAAGATGGATCTGATAGTGGACTTAGAGTAAGTTGAAAATATTAGAGACTCCAAGCGGAGAATAGTTTGGAAGCTGGTGTCATCAGCCAAGAGTGATGCTATAGGGCTTCCCTGGTGGCGCAGTGGTTGAGAGTCCGCCTGCCGATGCAGGGGACACGGGTTCGTGCCCCGGTCCAGGAGGATCCCACATGCCGTGGAGCGGCTAGGCCCGTGAGGCATGGCCGCTGAGCCTGCGTGTCCAGAGCCTGTGCTCTGCAACAGGAGAGGCCACAACCGTGAGGAACCTGCATACCGCAAAAAAAAAAAAAAAAAAAGAGTGATGCTGTAGACACCTGGACCAAGGTGGCAGCAGGTACAAGATGGAAGTCATCATTCATGAGACCTATTCAGTGTGAGAGTAGATGGGCAGGGGAATATCAGGGACATTCGGAGAACAGAAGGATGGAAGGGTTATGGTAAAAATGGCAGAGGGAATTTTGGGGGGAAATCCTGAGGGATTTGATCAGTAGAGTTTGTGTAAGGAGGGATGCCCACTGACCTTTAGAAATCAGAATCAGAGAGTTGTTGAGAAGAACATGCTCTGTTGTGTCATGAGAGCCATAGAAGGTGAAGGGAATGAGAATAGATTGTACGCTTGAAGTGATAATATCAAACACTCATTGGGGATTCTGTTAACTGATAAAAGATGCTTCCTGCCAAAAACTCCTTCTGGAGTTCTGGGTAGTTGCCTACATCCTGAGATCCTTTTCTGAATAATGCAGTTTAACCAGATCCTAGTGATTCAATACAAATAATTATTTACATTTCTATATATTATTTCATGAAAAGAGATAAGAGGTAGAAAGGTAAGCAGTACACTTGTAGGTGATGGTAGAGCCAAGTCCGGGACCCAGGATTTGGCCTGCAGCCCCGCTCAGTCTGCCCCAGCATGCGGGCTCAGCCACGAGGGCTCTGCCACCCTGTCTGTGAGTACACACCAAGCAGCTGACTCTTAAAATCGTTCTAAGTTTCTGCTCTGTTTGGTAGTCTACATATCACCTTTCCACACTTCTCTGAATTGGATATTGAATGTTGGCCACTTGGCTTGAAGGGCTGTGTTTCATTTTTCCAGTTTCTCAGTTTTACTCATTTAGCTGATATCTGGTCTCTCCTTATCCATATTTTATCCACATTAGCACCAACTCGTGTGTCTGAGCTCTCATTTATGCATGGCCAGGTGTGGTCTGCATGTTGATGACTTCGAGGATGTCTTCCTGGAAGCTTCCTGTCTTTCCATTCTGGATATCCTTGCTGGTCCTGTGGCCTCTCTCTGGTTCTTGTCAATGCACTTACAGAGATGTCCTATACATTTTGTGTAAATGTGACCTTTGCAATTTTTTAAATTAGCCTCTTTTAATAATGAGGAGTGATTCCTCTTGCTTGTGAAATAGTGTGTGATTAAGCATTTAAAAATACACACACATATATACATATATATATATGTATAGTAGTTCGTATATAGTAAATAGTATATGTGTGTATGTGTGTGTCTATAGTATGTGTCTGTTTATCCACACATGCACGCACATGTACCTTACATCCAGGACTAGGTCTTTAAGTCTAGGTATGAGAACGTCCCTGAGAATGACCTTGAGTATGAATTGTCTGTGGGAGAAGGTGGTCAGTCTGGCTTGTTTTGCCCTTTGAAAAAGTTAGTTATACAAAGAGGAACATTTATGAGAAGCACTGAAGTTTGGACATAGGAATCTTCTTAGAGGCTGTTAAGTCCAAACTCTCATTTTGTACTTATGAAGATTTTTTTTTAAATTATGGAATTAGCTTAACATAACCCAACATGCTACAACTCAACTGGGGTTGGAGCCTAGGGATTTCCTGTTTTAACTGCTACCGTATATCCCTTTCTCTCTTCACTACATGTAAATTTGTTTTTAGGAAATATCATATTTTAGGAGAGAAATTAAAAATTTGAGTTTAATCAGTATCTCAACATTTTATTGTGGGTATTGCTGTGAATGATCATATTTGATCCTGAATTTGCCTAGGACTCCATAGTGTCCAGACAGCTAGAAGACATAGACAGAGAACTGAGAGTCTCATAGGTGAAAAGGAGAGTTTTCAATGTGGTTAATGGGAAACAGGGCCTTGGGGCTACGTCTACTCAGAGGTGTCTCTTCCCCGACCTTCGCTGAGGGAAGCCATGTGGTCGCCTTCTTCTCTTGCCTTTCTGTCTCCCCATCGCCCCCTGCATATCAGAGCCACGAAGACGCATTACCTGCCTTGCAAAGAGGATATAATTGCCAAAGGGTCTTCTGTTGCCACTACCTTGAGGTTGTCTTTTTGTAGTCACCCCAGGCCAAGAGGAGATTTTGGCATAGGGTAGTTAATTAGGTCTGTCCGATGCTGAAACAACACAATTTATGCAGTGTGGTCAAACATCTGGTAAAGTCACTGAATAAAAACCAAATGGGCTGAACCTTTTAGAGTTTGAGACAACTGGTCATTTGAATCAGAACGCTCAGTCTGGCCGTTCTGTGTTGATATAATGCAGAACACCAAGCCTGGCCTTGCCCTTGTCCAGCTTTGATGAAATAATAAAGAATATGTATGTAAACTGGCGTAGAAGTTTTGCAGGGGAATTCTTTCTAAGTAATGCTTTCTTGAATTCCCTGGTTGTCCAGTGGTTAGGACTCTGTGCTCTCACCGTCAAGCGCCCGGGTTTTATCCCTGGTTGGGGAATTAAGATCCCACAAGGCGTGCAACCAAAATAGAAAGGAAGGAAAAGAAAAAATAATTCTTTCTTGCTGGTGGGGATTTTCTACTCTAAAGAGATAAGGTTAAGAGGGGAAACCTGTAATGGGGTTGGACCAGCATGAGGCTATGTAGGTACCTGGCCAGGGGTGAGGCGGGTAAAGGTCAGACAGCTGATGCTTTCATATGGCCAGTGGTGATTCAGACCATTTAAGCCATTTAGAAATTTTGACTCTATGACCTGGTTACCAGCTTGTAACTACTTAGTAACTCATCAGTTCAGCTAAATGAGATGGACTAGTGATGAAAATAGGCATAGCCAAAGCTCCCTATTTATGATGTTTTATGGACGAAGGAGGTCTGGGATTTGTTCCTGCCTTGTGATCTTGGAACCTAAGACACCTAATTATGAGTGGAATTATATAAATTCAGTCTAGTTGTCTCTATAATCAAGTAGCCATAAGACCATTACTTTCTCTACTTGTTAATAATATTATCATTAATTCATTTATTCATTTTTATCTTTGATTTTGAAAATTTTAAATTTACAGGAGTGTTACATTTTCTCTCTTTCTCCTCCCTTCAAATATTTCAGTGTGTATTTCTTAAAAATACAGAACATTCTGTAACATAATCATAGTATATCATATAAATATCCTGTTTCTCATCAAACTTCCATTCATTAATTTTAGCATCCATTCACGATTCTTGCCTTATTCATTTTGAACGACCAATCTAGTGAATATCTACTATGTTTCAGCTATTGGACATACACATAGATCAATATAACTGTCTCTAACCTCAGTCTGTTAAAGGGAAAAAAACCAGATGTAAACAAATACATTATAGTCAGAGTGGCAAGTGTAAGAAGGACAGAAAAAGGTTAATTCAGAAGAGGTCATGACAGACTCTGCCTGGAGAAGCAGGTCAGGGAGGACCTCACAGAAGAGGTAATTCCTGGGGGGAATGTCTCCAATTAGAGTTTAGGACATATTCTGAGCCCTATACATTATTATAGGGATATGAAGTCCTAGCTGCTCTAAATGTAAGACAGCCCTACCACCTGCATTTTTAAAATCCCAATATTTCTCAGTGTTTTCAAACCTTTTGACCTCTATCCACAGTAAGAAATACACTTTGTGGCATGGACACACACACACACTCTCACTCACTTACAGAAATACAAACTCTTAACTTTACTACTTGTGATGCATTCTTATATTTTCTATTCTATTCTGTTCTACTGTATTCTATTAACAAATCCAGAACTAATACATCCAACTTGGGGGAAATAGGACGTGGAAGCTACATTTCTGACAAGGTCATTCTGATGCTGACTTAGGTTATTCTGTGTCATTCTGATGTCATTCTGATGCTGTGTCATTCTGTGTCATTCTGATGCTGACTTAGGTTACTGGCTTAGAGAAGGGTGTCATTCTGTGTCATTCTGATGCTGTGTCATTCTGATGCTGACTTAGGTTACTGGCTTAGGGAAGGGTGGAAAGTATTCTAAGACAAAAAGAGTGGCCCCAGGTGGCTTTGTTCAATAGACAAATCAGTGGATCTCAACGTTTACCCATGGAGAAACCCTGCTTTAGTTGATATGTTAGATCTGTGTCATCAGAGGGTTCATTTACTGACTTACAGCTGCTAGCACAGAGAAGGCAATCAATGCCAAGATTCCTTGAAAGCTGAGGTCCATATGTATTTGTGAGTTGGTGGCACAAATTGATGAGAACTCTTCTGAAATGATGGGAGAATTCTCCCATGAGAGAGAGGGAAGGTTGCAGTGCTGAAGTGATTCATTCCATTCTGCTAATGTTTCATCCATGCCCATTACATAATTGTAGATGCTGAAGCTGCTGTGTTGAAAGGCATTTGGAACTTGGAAAAAAAGACTGTGCGATCCTTGGGCTCTGAAAAGGGATTTCTTGTGCCTATGTAAAATGCTTAAAAATGTGACCTTTTGATCAAGTGTTGGCTTACCTCCAACAGGCAGATACTTTCTCTCTCTGTAACACATTTGACTTAGAATAAGGTCTTCCAAGTTCCTGTAAGCTAGATTTTTTTTTTAATTTTAATAGCACAAGACCCCAAAGGGCCAGGACTACAGGAAAAGGGTTACTGGAAAGTTAATTAACCCAGCAATCAAGGAGGAGGATGGAATATTCCAGAGAGAGAGAGAGCAGCATGTAAAGAAGGCAAGAGGTGGGACACCACATTGTGCTGCCGTTGCAGATTTTGGAAATTGTGGCAGGAAATGTTTCTGGAGATCATGGAGGTGGTTTAAAGACTTGCTAAGAGTACTTTAGACTTTATCTTGTAGTGACAGACAGTCAATTGAGGGTATTAGTTAGGAGACAGATGCGGTCATTCATTGACTCTAAAGTGGAAGAGAAACTTCCACATCTCCTTCAAGGAGGGAGGTACAAAGAAGGAAAGATCAGTTAGGTGGTTATTCCAATGGCCTCAGTAGGAGATGCCAAAGAGCTGAAAGCCAGGAGTGGCAGTGGGGATAATGGTTCTATCTTCCAAGCATCCTTCTCGCACTCTATCATGTATGACTATCATGTATGCTCTGTGAAAGAAGGGACTTGATTTTTCTCTATTCTCAATTTTCGGTACATAGACAATTGCCTGATATGTAGCAAGCCAACCATGAAAACTTATTTAATCAATATCTGTAGAATTTTTATCTTATCATTCAAACAACCAATTAATTATATGGGGAAACATACCATCCAGAATAATCATTTGTACTAAATCAGAGGTTCTTAAGCCTGGCTGCTTATTAAAAACACTCAAGGGGTTCTCTCAAGATGGAATAGCCCATTCCTTCCAGGTCCTCCGTGTTACAACTAAAAAGCACAATAAGTCTCTGAAAGATGGAGGAGCAACAAAGCAGTGAATTCTCTGGATTTTTTAATTGCCTCCCATATATTCTGAACTGCCAGCAGGCATGGGTGAAAAAACTCCAAGAAAAGCCAGTTCCCCAGGCCAAAGAACTGATAAAAAGATGGCTTAGCAACAGGAAACCTTGTTTGCAATATTGCCCACTACAACCAAATACCAGTGTTAAAACTATGCCTCCTCATCCCCTCTCCATGACATCACGTGATCCAGCAAGAAGTTGATCTTCCACCCCTATGAGTAAAAGCATAGATGTACTGGAAGCCCTCACTGAGTGGTATATCCAGGGAACAGAGAACTAATTTCCTTCCCCATCTGGCAGAAATAGGCAGTGCTCTGATGCCCCTGCCAGGATAGTGTTGGCAAGGTAGAGCAGCGCCTCCTCCTCCACCCAGCACTAAGGAGGCAGAAGGAGGTGGTGAGAAGTAGGGTAGTTGACCATTTGCTTCACCCCCTCTGTTTGTGTCAGAGAAAACTACTGAGTCTCTACCTCCACCCTGCAGCAACAGTGGTGTGAGTCAGCCCTCTGTTTCCTTCCTCTGTGGTGTCAGCAGGACCAAATGAGGAGACAAGGTGGTTTAAGTCAATGCCCCACTTTTGCTGGGATGGCATCATAGGGGCCCTGTCAGAAGCTGAACAGATACACCCAACTAGCCCTCAAGCTATGCCTCAACAAGGAACTATCTGTTGGAAAAGAAAATTAAAGAGGATCCAGAGTTTCATAATAACTAAAATTTCCAGAATACAACTGAAAAATCACATGTCATGGGATGAACCAGGAAAATCACAGCAGAGATGGGAAAAGACAAACAACAGGTGCCAACACAGAGATGAATCAGATGTGGGAATTATCTGACAAGGATTCTAAGCAACTGTCATAAAAATATATCAATAAGCAATTATGAATTCTCTTGAAACAAAATGAAAAATAGAAATCTCAGCAAAGAAATAGAAACTATAAAAAAGAATTAAATGGAAATTATAGAATTAAAATACAATAACTGAAATAAAAACATTACTTAATGGGCTTAATAATAGAGTGGAGATGACAAAGGACAGAATTCATGAACTTGAGGAAACATGAATAGAATTTACCAAATATGAACAATAGAGAGAAAATAGCCTGGAAAAAAAGACAAAAACCAAAATAGTGTCTTAGGGACCTGTTGGACAATAACAAAAGAGCTAATATTTGTATTTTCAAGGTCACAGAAAGAGAGAGGAAAGAAGATTGAAAAAGTATTTGAAAAAATAATAGTGAAAAACTTCAAATTTGGCAAAATATATAAATCTACAGATTCAAGAAGTCAAGCCCAAGTAGGATAAACCTAAAGAAATCCCCACTGAGATACATCAGAATTAAATTTCTGAAAATTAAAAACAAAAAAGTTTGAAGCAAGTAATACACTACTTATGCTACCAATTTGAATGACTGTGTATTTCTAATATGAAAACCTGGAGGCCAAAAGGAAGTGGCACAACAGTTTTCAGGTATTGAAAGAAAAGTACTGTTGGCTGTGAATTCGATATTCAACAAAAATATTTTTATGGAATGAAAGGGATGAAGACACATTTATAGGAGAAGGAAAACTATGAGAATCTCTTGCTAGCACACCTACCTTTAAAAAAAGGCTAAAGGAAGTTCTCTAAACACAAAAGTAATTGTAACAAAAGAAGACTCGAGAACATGAGAGTAGGTAAAAGAAGAATATAAGAGTAGGTTTTGAAAAATATAGATGTAATACTCTATTTCTCATGAGTTCCTTAAATTATATTTGATTGTTGAAGTAAAATTTGTAACACCATCAGATGTGGTGCTCAATATATGTAAAGGAAATATTTTTGATAATTACATATAAAAAGTGGGAAGAAAATAAGCTTTCTATACTTAAAATGATAAACACAGTAGACTGTGACAGGTTACATATGCATATTTCAATACCTATAGCAGTCATTAAGAACTCTATAAAGCTAAATACTAAAAAATACTATAAATCAAGGTTAAAGTTTATAAATGTTTAAAAAAATTATAGGAAGATATGGAAAGAGAAACAGAGGAACTAAACCAGAGGAAACAAACAGAAAACAATAAAATTGAAGAATTAGCCCTAACATACCAATAATTAATTTAAATGTAAATGGTCTAAATATAACAATTAAAAGACAGAGATTGATAGAGTGGATTAAAAATATAGTCCAACAATATGCTGTATATAAGAAATTTGCTTCAAATACAGCAGCATATTAGGTTGAAAATAGAAGAATGAAAAAAGACATACCATAAAACACTAATAAAAAGAAGGAGTGGCTATGTTAATATCAAATAAGTAGACTTCATGGCAAGGAAAATTGCTGGAGACAAAGAGGGACATTACATAATGATGAAACAGCATACCACCAGGAAGAGCCTGTGCTCCGCAGCGGGAGAGGCCACAACAGTGAGAGGCCCGCGTACCGCAAAAAAATGAAGACAGCCTAAGAGATCTCTGGGACAACATTAAATGCACCAATGTTCACATTATAGGGGTCCCAGAAGGAGAAGAGAGAGAGAAAGGACCCAAGAAAATATTTGAAGAGATTTTAGTCGAAAACTTCCCTAACATGGGAAAGGAAATAGCCACCCAAGTCCAGGAAGCACATAGAGTCCCAGGCAGGATAAACCCAAGGAGAAACATGCTGAGACACATAGTTAGCAAACTGACAAAAAATTAAAGATGAAGAAAAATTATTAAAAACGACAAGGGAAAAATAACAAATAACCTTATGGGAGTTCCCTTGTATGTTAACAACTGATTTCTCAGCAGAAACTCTACAAGCCAGAAGGGAGTGGCATGATATATTTAAAGTGATGAAAGGGAAGAACATACAACCAAGAATACTCTACCCAGCAAGGATCTCATTCAGATTCGATGGAGAAATATAAAGCTTTACAGACAAGCAAAAGCTAAGAGAATTCAGCACCACCAAACCAGCTCTACAACAAATGCTAAAGGAACTTCTCTAAGTGGGAAACACAAGAGAAGAAAAGGACCTACAAGAACAAACCCAAAACAATTAAGAAAAGGGCAATAGGAACATACATATTGATAATTATCTTAAATATAAATGGATTAAATGCTCCAACCAAAAGACACAGGCTTGCTGAATGGATACAAAAACAAGACCCATATATATGCTGTCTACAAGAGACCAACTTCAGACCTAGCGACACATACAGACTGAAAGTGAGGAGATGGAAAAAGATATTCCATGCAAATGGAAATCCAAAGAGCTGGGGTAGCCATTCTCATAACAGACAAAATAGACTTTAAAATAAAGAATGTTACAAGAGACAAGGAAGGTCACCACATGATGATCAAGGGATCAATCCAAGAAGAAGATCTAACATACATATATATATATATATATATATATGCACCCAACATAGGAGCACCTCAATACAAAAGTCAAATGCTAACAGCTATAAAAGAGGAAATCAACAGTAACACAGTAATACTGGTGGACTTTAACACCTCACTTACACCAATGGACAGATCATCCAGACAGAAAATTAATAAGGAAACACAAACTTTAAATGACACAATAGACCATATAACTTTAGTTGATATTTATAGGACATTCCATCCAAAAACAGCAGATTACACTTTCTTCTCAAGTGCACATGGAACATTCTCCAGGATAGATGCCCTCTTGGATCACAAATCAAGCTGTGGTAAATTTAAGAAAATTGAAATCATATCAGACATCTTTTCTGACCACAACACTATGAGATTAGAAATAAATTACAGGGAAAAAAATGTAAAAATACACGAACACATGGAGGCTAAACAATACATTACTAAATAACCAAGAGGTCACTGAAGAAATCAAAGAGGAAATAAAAAAAAAATACCTAGAGAGAAATGACAACAAAAACACGATGATTCAAAACCTATGGGATGCAACAAAACCAGTTCTAAGAGGGAAGTTTATAGCAATATAATCCTACCTCAAGAAACAAGAAAAATCTCAAAGAAACAAGAAAAATCTCAAATAAACAATCTAACCTTACACCTAAAGCAGCTAGAGAAAGAACAAACAAAACCCAAAGTTAGCAGAAGGAAAGAAATCATAAAAATCAAAGCAGAAATAAATGAAATAGAAACAAAGAAAACAATAGCAAAGATCAGTAAAACTAAAAGCTGGTTCTTTGAGAAGATAAACAAAATGGATAAACTTTTAGCCAGACTCATCAAGAAAAAGCAGGAGAGGACTCAAATCAATAAAATTAGAAATGTAAAAAGGAGAAGTTACAATGGATAGCGCAGAAATACAAAGCATCTTAAGAGACTACTACAAGCAACTTTTTGCCAATAAAACAGACAACCTGGAAGAAATGGACAAATTCTTAGAAAGGTGCAACCTTCCAAGACTGAACCAGGACAAAATAGAAAATATGAACAGACGAATCACAAGTAATGAAATTGAAACTGTGATTAAAAATCTTCCAACAGGGGGCTTCCCTGGTGGCGCAGTGGTTGAGAGTCCGCCTGCTGATGCAGGGGACACAGGTTCGTGCCCCGGTCTGGGAAGATTCCACATGCCACGGAGTGGTTGGGCCCGTGAGCCATGGCCGCTGAGCCTGCGCGTCCGGAGCCTGTGCTCCGCAACGGGAGAGGTCACAACAGTGAGAGGCCCGTGTACCACAAAAAAAAAAAAAAAAAAAAAACTTCCAGTAAACAAAAGTTCAGGACCAGATGGCTTCACAGGTGAATTCTATCTAATATTAGAGAAGAGCTAACACCCATCCTTCTCAAACTCTTCCAAAAATTTGCAGAGAAAGGAACACTCCCAAACTCATTCTGTGAGGCCACCATCACCCTGATACCAAAACCAGACAAAGATACTAAAAAAAGAGAATTACAGATGAATGTCACTGATGAATACAGATGCAAAAATCCTCAACAAAATACTAACAAACAGAATCGAACAACACATTAAAAGGATCATACACCATGATCAATTGGCATTTATCCCAGGGATGCAAGGATTCTTCAATATACAGAGATCAATCAATGTGATAACCATACTAACAAACTGAAGAATAAAAATCATATGATCATCTCAATAGATGCAGAAAAAGCTTTCGACAACATTCAACACCCATTTATGCTAAAAACTCTCCAGAAAGTAGGCATAGAGGGAACCTACCTCAACATAATAAAGGCTATATACAACAAACTCACAGCAAACATCATTCTCAATGGTGAAAAATTGAAAACATTTTCTCTAAGATCAGGAACAAGACAAGGATTTTCACTCTCGCCACTATTATTCAACATAATTTTGGAATTCCTAGCCACAGCAATCAGAGAAGAAAAAGAAATAAAAGGAATACAAATTGAAAAAGAGGAAGTAAAATAGTCACTGTTTGTAGATGACCATAGATAACCCTAAAGATATCATCAGAAAACTACTAGAGCTAATCAATGAATTTGGTAAAGTTGCAGGATATAAAATTAATGTGCAGAAGTCTCTTGCATTCCTATACACTAACAGCGAAGTATCAGAAAGAGAAATTAAGGAAACAATCCCATTCACCACGGCAACAAAAATTAAAATACCTAGGAATAAACCTACTTAAAGAGGTAAAAGACCTATATGCAGAAAACTATAAGACACTGATGAAAGAAATCAAATATGACAGAAACAGATGGAGAGATATACCATGTTTTGAATTTGAAGAATCAATATTTTGAAAATGACTATAGTACCCAAAGCAATCTACAGATTCAATGCAATCCCTATCAAATTACCAATGGCATTTTTACAGAACTAGAACAAAAAAATCTTGAAATTTGTATGAAGACATAAAAGACCCCAAATAGCAAAAGCAATATTGAGGGAAAAAAACAGAGCTGGAGGAATCAGACTCCCTGACTTCATACTATACTACAAAGCTACAGTAATCAAGACAATATGGTAGTTGCACAAAAACAGAAATATAGATAAGAGGAAAAGGATAGAAAGCCCAGAGATGAACCCACACACCTATGGTCAACTAATCTATGACAGAGGAGGCAAGGATATGCAGTAGAGAAAAGACAGTCTGTTCAATAAGTGGTGCTGGGAAAACTGGACAGCAACATGTAAAAGAATGAAATTAGAACACTCCCTAACACCATACACAAAAATAAACTCAAAATGGATTCGAGACCTAAATGCAAGACAGGACATTATAAAACTCTTAGAGGAAAACATAGGAAGAACACTCTTTGACATAATGACAGCAAGATCTTTTTTGATCCACCTCCTAGAGTAATGGAAATAAAACTAAAAATAAACAAATGGGACCTTATGAAACTTAAAAGCTTTTGCACAGCAAAGGAAATCATAAACAGGAGAAAAGACAACCCTCAGAATGGGAGAAAATATTTGCAAACGAAGCAGTGGACAAAGGATTAATCTCCAAAATATAAAAACAGCTCATGCAGCTCAGTATTACAAAAACCAACAACCCAATCCAAAAATGGGCAGAAGACCTAAATAGACATTTCTCCAAAGAAGACATACAGATGGCCAAGAGGCACATGAAAAGCTGCTTAATATCACTAATTATTAGAGAAATGCAAACCAAAACCACAATGAGGTATCACCTCACACTGGTTAGAATGGGCATCATCAGAAAATGTACAGACAGCAAATGCTGGAAAGGGTGTGGAGAAAAGGGAACCCTTTTGCACTGTTGGTGGGAATGTAAATTGATACAGCCACTGTGGAGAACAGTATGGAGCTTCCTTAAAAAACTAAAAATAAAACTAACATATGACCCAGCAATCCTACTACTGGGCATATACCCAGAGAGAACCATAATTCAAAAAGACACATGCACCCCAGTGTTCATTGAAGCACTATTTACAATAGCCAGCTCATGGAAGCAATCTAAATGCCCATCGACAGATGAATGGATAAAGAAGATGTGGTACATATATAGAATGGAATATTACTCAGCCATAAAAAGGAATGAAATTGGGTCATTTGTAGAGATGTGGATGGACCTAGGGGCTGTCATACAGAGTGAAGTAAGTCAGAAAGAGGAAAACAAATATTGTATATTAACGCATATATGTAGAATCTAGAAAAATGGTCCAGGTGAACCAGTTTGCAGGGCAGAAATAGAGACACAGATGTAGAAAACAAACACATGGGCACCAAGGGGGAAAGCAGTGGGGGTGGGATGAATTGGGAGCTTAGGATTGACATGTATACACTAATATGTATAAAATAGATAACTAATAAGAACCTGCTGTTTAAAAAAAAAACAAAATTCAAAAAAATTAACTATAAAAAAAACATAATTCAAAAAAATCTAACTATAAAAAAAGTAAAAACAAAATTTAAAAAAATTTAACAATAAAATAATCTAAGAAACTTAAAAAAAAAATTACTGATGCTTAGATTCCCCAGCACATGTCCCCGTCCAGATTCTGATATAGTTGATTTGGGGTAGGGCCTATCCAACTGTATTTTTTTTAAAGTTTCTTATGAGATTTTAATGTGTAGTGAGGGTTGAGGACCTCTGGCCTGAATATAAATTGGTTCAGAGAGCACAGTTGGAGAAGCAGCCTCACCTAGCCACAAGTGGATGTCCTTTCTTCCTCCAGTTGTGTCAGTTGACCTTGATAAGCTTTCCAAGGGCAAGGATTGTGTGAATCACTGGTACAGCATCTTGGTGTTTCCGAGAGGCATTTATTCTGCTACTGCTGAGGATGATGGCGATGCTGGTGGTGGTGAGTAGGGTGATAACAATGAAATCATTGATCTAATCATACTTCTATTACCTACTCAGGTAAACCTGAAGAAAGGAAATGATACAGTTTCCATGACTATTTTCATATTGGATCTGCAGGGAATCTGAGCATGGGAAAAAGATAAATAGGCTCGCTGCCTTCTGCTTTTGCATAAATCAGAGCTTCTGGCTTATGCATTCTGAACATATGTTTGGTAACAATTATGAGTTGAGCATATGTTGTTTTAGGAGATTAAATCTTACTCGAAATCCAAAGGAATCTTGTCTGAATATAAAGAGACCAACAAATCACTCTGAGCAACTAGAGGTAGTGTCATGAATTCTAGCCTATTTTTTCCCCAGTTGCATTGAACCATGTGCAGGTTTTCTGAATGTAATCTTGGTGATATTTGTCCAGGGCTCTTATGAGATGCCTATTTTACTGAAATGGATGGCTATTACTTTTAATTCTTAGTAATTTATTTTTAATTAAGATATTGGTAGCTGTTAGAAATAGATAAATGTCGTAGCAGTATGAGTGGGCCCAGGACTCACACAGCAAACATTTCTCATGGGCCAGGGCGCTCTGCTAGGTATAGTGTTGCAAAGATAAATAGCTAACAGGCTCCCAGGATGCTATGAAGTTCTAATAATTTGGGAAGAAGTATATGTTATAAAAACTAATATCATCCCTGGTCGTACTGCATATTTTCTACATGTTGGATTGATTGGTTTTAGCTTCTCTTTAAAAGTTATAACTCTATCATTTTTCTTTTTCTCTTTTAACCCCTCCCCCGCTGCCAGAAGTATGCCATGCTGGCTCCATCTTCAAAACCTCTACCAGTGCTTCCTATACATGCATCGGACCCCTCCCCCTTCCCACCCACTCTCTCCCGCCTCCAGACATCATCTCCATCTGTGCATTTCCTTCCCACCATGAGCAGTGGAAGAAGTGGTCTCTTACGTCCTGTCTGTAGGTCATTCTGTCAAGTGAACTTACTCCATCCTGTTCTGTCTTCTCTGATTTTGCTTCATCAGTTTTTGCCTCTCTCTCTTCTATAACTTTTAACCTTTCTGGTCCTTCTGCAAGAAAACATGCTCAGTGCTCTCCTTTTCTAAATGGAATTTTTGGCTCTCTTTAAAGCTTCCTTTAGCTGTTGACCCATTTCTCTTCTTTCCTTTGCGTCAAAATTTCTTGAAAGTCTCGTGTTAAATTCACTGTCCTTATTTCCTAATCTCCCCGCCACTTCTCAATTATTGCCATCTGGTTTCTCTCTGAATCTGCTGCAGCTGACTTCTGTCCACGCTGATGTTTTTGTCTGTCGTGTGATTTCCTTGAAGGCCTCCACTGTGAAGCTTTCTCTCAGCCTTCCCGCTGGATTTGGTACCCTTCGTCTGACCTCCCTGGGAGTTTACTACTCTTTTGTCCTTTCATGAAACTCTAAGGCTCTTGAAAGGCATATTTGTACGTCTAACCCCTAGTCTACTGTCTAATAAGGAAGACACTCAGTAAATATTTGTTTAATGAGTGAATGAGGAAATGAATGAATGCAAACTCCCAAATCTGTATTATTTTCAGTGTGTTCCTGAAATATGCAGCCAACCATGTACTGAACGTCTAGGTGTATTATCAGACTTTCAAACTCAGTTTATCCCATACTATACTTATGTCCTCCTGAAAACTGACTTAAGTTCTGGATCTTGGTGAATAACACGATCATCAGTTTCATTAGACGAGAAAAAAGAAATCAGTCTTTCTAGACCCTCCCTTTTATCCCAGCTACTTACTTGAATCGGTCACTAAGACACACGAGTTTGGGAATTCCCTCGTGGTCCGTTGGTTAGGACTTGGCGCTTTCACTGCCCGGATTTGATCCCTGGTCAGGGAACTAAGATCCCGAAAACTGTGCGGCACAGACAAAAATAAAAAACACACCAATTTATCCTTGTAAATATATTTCAAAATCATACCCTCTCCCCTGTTCTCAACGCTATTGCCTTAGCTTAAAAATACATCATCTCACACCTCAATGGTTTTAATAGCATCCTAACAAGAGCGATTATCTTCCCTTCCAATTAATTATCAGAACTCAGATCTGTTTCATTTATTCAATAAATATTTATTGAGTACCTACTAAATACCAGATGCTATTTAAGGCCCTAAGGATATAGTAGTGAACAAAAGAGACAAACTGTTTGCCCTCATGGAGTTAACACCCTACTGAGAATAATCATATTGCTTCCCTTTCACCAGTTATGACCTTTTACCAGTTGCCATTTGTCTGTGTGGTAAAATAAGATAAAGGAATCTTAAAATGATACACAAGGTCTCTTTACCGTCCAACCGAGTATCTCTCAACCTGTTGTGTGTGTTCAAATCACCTGAGTTCTCGTTAAAAATGTGTGTTTTGTGGGCCTCTTATTAAGATATTCTGTAGGTCTGGGATGGAACCCCCCAAATGCATTTTTAATTAGACTCCCAGGAGATTTGAATATAGATAGTTCTTGGGCCACACTTTGAGAAACACTTATTTGTTCTTGGCCTACCTCTCCAGCTTCAACTCCTGCCATCCTCCCTGTTCATCTTATATTTTAACAGTATAAACTGTTTTAATTCCTTAACCACATGTGATATTTCTTACCTCTGTGCATTAGGCTGTGCTGGTCATGTTAGTCAGACCAGTTAACACCAGCAACAACAAAGTCACAGTGACTTAGTACAGTGGAACTTATTTCTCTTGTTCTCAAAGTCCAATGTAGCTGTTCCTGAATAGATACATTTTCTAGGTGGCCCTCTTTTTAAGTGGTTACTCAGACTCCTTCTAGTGGATCTAGGCTCCTTACATCCTGAGATGCTGCCTCAGGTGCCCATATAAAGGGAAAAGAATAAAGGGAAGGAAGACATACTGAATACTTAATGGCCACATACTGGAAGGGACACACATCATTTCTGCTCACATCTCATTGACCAGAAATAGTCATGTGGTCCCACTTAGATGCAAGGGGGGCTGGGAAATGTAGTCCTGACGGGGAAGCTGCTTTCTAGCCAGAGCACCCACAAACTTTTGGTTATCAGAAAGATGCCTCTGCTACCCTCTGGTCACTAAATATCCATGTGCCCCTCATTCCAACACATAGCACATATTCACTGCCTCCCCATAAGGGCTGACCCAGAGTCCCAGCTGGTCACTGTATCCAGCTCACAGCCTGTGATTTCTGAGTGATGTGCATTCTTCCCCATCAGGTTTGGATATGGCCTCTCTCGACTCAGCAACCTGTGAACTAAAAGGACAAATTATCCTTTCTGCCCCCGCCACACGCATCCAATGTGCAGTGGGCAAGCAGAGACAGGGTAACCTCAGGACAAACTCTCATTTGGAAAAAGGAAGCATGCAAGGCACAGCACAGCCACTGGTCCTTAGCAGCTATGGAACTGCAAGCGTTTGAAGGCCTCCTACCTTGATGGTGGGGAATTTTCTTTTGTAGGCCCTGATACCGCTCTCTGGGGACAGCTGTCTCATTCATTGTTCTCCTTTGCCTCTGGGTCTGTCTTATGGGCCATGTTCTTCTTCTTTCTCTTGCATGTCTTCCTTGCCACATCTGAAGGAGGTGTTGGGGGACATGCCCTTCTTGGGGGCTGCATCGCTTTTACAGCCTTCTTCCTACTCATGCAAACTAGAGGACCTGAAGGTTATTGGACCACTGGAATAGCCAAAGACTTTTCTTTGGCAGTACCATTTCTTCAAAACTTCATCATCTTCTGATCTATCTGCTTCTAGTCAATTCCAGATGCCTGTAAGCATGCTCAAGAATTACTAGATATAATACTTGATACCGATTTATTTCATTGCTTCCTCTCTTCCATGCCCCTTTCTGTTTCAACCTTACGATGGTCACCTGAAAGATATCTAAAACTACGTGTGGCATAGATATCATATAACCTTACTATGATCTCTACATTGGGCCACTTTAATCAATCAAAAGAGGTTTTAAATGTTTGTGATTCAGAACTGTTTTTAATTCTCATTTCTTAGTGTTTGGAGTCTTGAAGCAGTAAGCTTTTCAGCCCTGCAAAGCCTTGCATATTCGCTCTTTGTCCTTTCTCATTTCTGCTTGCAAATCAGCCAGTTCTTTCCAAAGTAGCATTTATTACTGACACTCCATATTTCAGCCTCTTTTCTTCGAGCTATTGACTGAGTAGGCATGTCTGCCTCCTTACTCACCATATAAAAAAAAGTTTGACAGGTGTTTTGCCTTTATATAACATGGCTGCCATCCTTCTAGCTTCTGATATCCATTTTCTTGCCACCTGAGAGCCAAGCCAATGTCACATTGCTCTGTTTCACTCTTCAGTAAATACAGAACTCCAAAAATTGCTCCAGATCTCTCTAGCCTGAAGGTACCAGTGGCATCCCATTAATAATATTAATTCTAATGCCATCGGATTGTGTTCACAGTCTTGCATAAAGAATTTGCAGAGCCCTGGAAGCCCTGGATGTGAAGCCCCGGATGTGAAGCCCCATCACAGTGGGTTTCCAAACAGGTTGGCTTGCACTAGATTGCTTCTGTTCTTCTGCCAGTATCGTCTGGGCACTGCATGTCGGTCCAGCTTCCGTTATTTCCTGCTAGGCACCTACTGGGCATTTCCATGTCCACTGGGCATCTGCCATCTCCTGCTAAGCATCTCAGTTTCTGCTAACTTGCCCTTCCATAATGAACAAAATTTCTCAATGCCAGGGGAGTGTTGTATTTTGCACTGATGTGTCGCCTGGACTTAGTGTCACTCTTTGATGTCATTTATAGTGGCCATGCACCATGTTTCAAAATTCCCTTGTGTACATTTGCTTCTCCAGCCTATTTCTGCAGCACTCTCTATTCATAGAGCTCAGACTACGCCATCAGGACTGCCCTGGGTCCAGAAGGTACCTCTTATGCTTACTGACTTTCTCATCTCTGTCCCCAGCCACAGTCATAAAATTTTCTCCTTGTTGGTCTTCTTTTCCTGGATAAATCAACTTATTCAGGGGTTCCCTGAGGATCCCTGGGCTCACACCCTTAGGCATTTAGAAATGTAAAACGAGACTCTCCTATGCTCCCTCCCACAAATACGTTGTGTCATGTGAATGGATAAATAGTCTGTCTTCCTAGATTATTCCTCTTACTTTTTTTAGCCAGAGAACTCCTGTTTGGGCTTCAAAACCCTAGTTCAAGGACGGCCTTCTTGGTGAAACATCCCAGCCATCTCCACCCCTCACCAGAGAATCTCACATCCTGCTCTGTGCTCAGTTTGTGGCTCATTAAACTGATCAGTGAATACTAGCTTGCTTATCTGTCTCCCCTCTGTTCTAGTAAGATCCTTAAATATATTCTGCATCTGCCATGTAGAGGGTATTTGGTCAACTTTGAGTTTAATTTCACTGTAAATTCCCTTTGAGTTTGAACTGAGTTTAAATTCCCTTTCCTAAAGCACATCTTGTCCTCACAGGTGGTGAAGGCTTTTCCAAGCTAGTCTCCCTCTGTCATACACATGTGGATTAACTGGCTGCCTCCAGCCAGCTTCGAGAGCGTTGGGAAGTGAATGAGGCACTGGGTGAATCTGCGATTCACGCAGCAGGTTAAGATGTGGCACCCTGCCCCCACCCCCATCCCCGTTATCTGAGTAGTTGGCTACCGTCGATGTGTCAAGGTTTCATCTGCTCCTGGTATTTCAAAAGTTCTGAGCTGGTCAGCTCCCCGAACTGCATGTGGCCAGAAACAGCATTTTGTCTTCCGGCACTCTTCGAGTTGTGACACAAGGCTCCTTGACCAAATTCATGAAAACATGACACAATTCTGATCTGAAACCTGCTATAGAAAGTAATGGACCTCTGCAACGCATCTCAGACAATGCGGATACCCACTTAATTTTTCTCCTCACTACCGTTATTTATGAGGCAGGGGCGAGGAGAAGAGAAATGTTTTTAGATGAAAGGTGAAATATTCTATTGTGGAGTATGTTTTATGAGGAAGAGAAGGAAATATATAATTTCTGACTCTGAGTTTGCATAGGCTGCAGATATCTTTTCAGTTACCATCTCAACACGTTATTTAAGGCTCTGTTCTCTGCGCTCTTGACATCCTAGTTTATTTTTTGATATAAAGTCATATCATTCATGGGGTAAACTCCCCCCTAACAATCACCAAGCCAAGGGCAATTTTTTTTCCCTGTGCCTCCTCAAGGTTAAAGTGTTTTCTTTACTCAGAATATATTTAATGAATATATCTTATAAAATATGATTTTAATGATTTCTGGCTTATAATGCATTATTTTCCACTAGTTTCTTTAGTGGTGGTGCCCTTCTCTGCTGTGGTTTGGACTCGAGTAAAGACCATGAGTAGAAGGGGGGATTTAAGAACAAACCTGAGGACTTACATGGGGGAAGCATTTTTGGGAAATTCTTCCAATAAACCTGGTTCCAGAACTGAAGGGTTATGAACGCTGGCCCCAAATTCTGCCCCAGGCTCTTGGCATTGCACAGGTGAAGTGATTGTTATAGGTGTGGTCGTATAAGCAGGGTTGTTCAAGACTTTGAGAAGTTCTGTGGCTGAGGAAGTCCCCTTTCTTGCTCTCTCTTCCTAAATGAGGCAAGTAATGAACTGACTTTGGGCTGTGGCACATGCTGAGATGAGTGCATCTCAGAAGACAAAGGCAGAGGATGGGCCAGAGAGAGTTTGAAACAGGCTGGTGAGCACAGCATGGAAAAAGATGGGGTATGGAGGAAAGGAAAGGGGGGGGGAAGTTGGAGTGGCAGAAACGACAGAAGAGGGCTTGAAATGACAAGGCCACGTGTCGTTACAGAAACCCTCTGGGAGGTATCAGATGTGAGACATGGTCTCAAGATTCCAAGAGTGGTCCCGTAAGAGGCGCTGCCAGACCCCATTCTCAAAGCTGTACCTTAAAGGTACAGGCATGGACTTAAAGCCTCCTCTAACACTCAGACCCCAAACTAAAAGTTGACATCACCTGAACCAGCTAAAAAGCCAGTGACCCTTTTGATATCCAGAGAGCCAACCTGAGGGGCATCTGGGGCTGCCTGAGAGCAGGACCATAAAAGCTCTCTTCCTTCTCAGCCAGGGCTCCTCAGCTCAGCGCCCCTGACGTTTGGGGCTGGATACTTTGATGGGGAGAGGGTTGTCCTTTGCACTGTTGGATGTTCAGCGGCATTCCTGCCCTCTGCCTACCAGATGACACTAAGGAACACCCACCTCCTCGACTGTGACAACCAAAAATGTCTCCAGATGTTTCCAAATATTCCCTGAGAGGCAAAGTGCCCCCACTGGTGGAGGCCAGCGTGGAGACAAAAATCACACAGCCCCAAGCTCTTGTTTCACTCAGAATATTCTAGATGACGGTCCTAGATCTCGCTCTCTTGGTCTCTCTGAACGACATACCTTAAGCCTGAATAACGAGTCTCATACAACATGAGGCTGTTCCCGCTTGCTGAGCCCACTGTCTGGACTCCATTCATAGAATTAAATGTTTCTGCAAATGGAAGACTCCTTTGAGAATTATTCATAGAGCAGGAAGGTGTCAGACGTTTGAGAAGAGGTGGTATAAGGATTTCCAACAGACCTGATTTTGAATTCTCTTTCTGTCATTTAATAGCTGTGTGAACTTGAACAACTGACTTTGTCTCTTCGGGCCTCTTTTCTTATTGATGGGTCATGGTTTAAAAAATAACTCTCACCCCATCTCAATGAGGCATTTGAGGAGAGTTAATGTATGATTGGTGATTTCCACATAGCAGGTTCTCAAAGAACAAACAGCAACAATTACTGCCACATTGCTGAGTAAGAAGATGTATTTAGGGCAGTACTTAAGATTGATATGAACGCGGCAAGACTTCATAACTGAGGCAGAGAAGAGGGGGTTGTAGCTGTATCACTGGTCCAGTTTAGTATTAAAACTATTATCACAGACCCAACATCTTATCAGCAACAGGTACAAGGGCAGTACACAAAAACCCAAGCCCAGACTGTGCTCTCTAGGAGCGTCAGAAAACCAAGTGTCTCTACCAAGGGAACAGGGTGGGTATTATGTACCTTAGGTCTCAGGGAGCTAGCAGTGAGTTACACCTTTGAGTCCTTTGGTTAAGCAAGGAAGAGTAGAGAACAGCATTCCAGCTGTCGAGAAGGAAAGTGGCAGGTGTCTCTGGGGAAGGAAGGGAGAGGTGAGCAGCTTTGTTGGCTGGGCCAGAGGAAAGGCAGCAGAGGATGTCTGGGTTCCGCCTGCGGTCGGGTGGACTTGTGATGGACAGTAGTTCATGGCCCTCAGTGAGCGAGTCTTCCTGGGAAAGTGAGACACAGTGGGGGTCGTAAGCTCAGGCCCAGAGAAACCCCAGAAACTGAGGAGCCAGTTAGAGGCATGACGTCAGTGGGATGCTTATGCGTATATAGTCACTGTTCAAGTTACAAAGGTTTAAAAACTCAGTTTTATCTTATGACTGAATATTAAGGTACTGGAAGTTTGAATTGCTAAAACATTACTGGATTTCAGCTTTTGCCCTTTTCTCATTTTCATCTTAGCTGATATTTTCTTCTGTGATATTCATTTTCTTCTTAATCACAGTGTAGGCTTATTGAGAAAATACCATCTTTAGCTCTTTTCATTTTATAGCATAGAAAATGCAACTCCATTTCTTTCACAGTATGTTTTTAAAGAGAAATAATGAATCGTTTGGAGTTTTTAACTGGCTATCTAATGGTAGAGTTACCTTGAGCTCTAAACTCTTCTAGACAATCAATAGTTGTTCTGTCAAAATGCAGGAATATTCATTATTGCTGATACTAACTCTCTCATCCTCCCAGCTGCATGATCCCGTTTGTTTGAAACATTACTCATCTTACACATGAGGCTGAGAATGAAGAGGACAAGGAAATGCTAAATTAATGATCACCTCATTTCAGGACCGTCAGACTCTTCTATTTTCCTGAGTGTATTTTTAAGACTGGCTAAGAGCACTGATTGCTGTGTGACTGGAGGAAGGTGAGAGACAAGAAGACAGGCTCTGGGAGCTGAAAGGAAAGCTTGCACTGCAGGGTCAGGAGAGACTGCGTAGTGATGCCTTTATAAACATTCCAAACACCAGGGTTCAGAGAACTTCTGGTTGGTGAACACGCTGAGGTGTTGCCAGAGTGGTATGTCTGGAGAGAGCATGGAAACCCCCCCTGCCACACACACACACACACGCACACACACACGCACGCACGCGCACACACGCACGCACACACCTTGCCGTATGCATCTTCTCCATTTGGCTGTTCCTTTATAGTAAACCACTAAATGTAAGTAATGTGCTTTGCTGAATTTTGTGAGCCATTCTGGCAAATTGTGGAACCTGAGGAGGGTGTTGTGGGAACCCCTGATTTATAGCCAGTCAGTCAGAAGCATGGGAGCCTCAGGACTTGCAATCGGCATCTAGAGTTGGGGAGCAGTCTTGTCAGAATTGACACTGCAGCGTCAGCACTGTCAGAATTGAATTGAAGTGCAGGACACGCAGTTGGTGTCTGGAGAGTTGGAAAATTGGACGATGTGGGAAAAAAAAACACCCACACATTTGGTGTCAGAAGTGTCATGAGAGATAAAAGGCAATGGGGCTCCAGTAGATGGGCTGGCCCTGGAGGGTTTCTCAAAGAAGATGGCCTTGAGCGAAGGCCTGTATGAAAGAAGTCATAGAGTCAGAGAAGAGTGAGCAAGACACCAGCAAGCAAAGGCAAGCTGTCGAGGTAGGATTGAGCTTTGCACAAATAGGAAACAGGGTGACTGGTGGGGAGTGTGAAAAGTGGGAATTGGCATGAGATGAGGTCATAGAGGTGGGCAGGGGCCATGCCATTTAGGATCTGGTAGACTGTGGTTAGAAATGTGTATTTTATTTGACTTTAATCCAGGAGTTACCAAATCTTCCTTTTCCATGAATGAATTGACATGACTGCTCAGGAGAGACAGGGTAGGCCCCTAGGTGTGGTGGTCACTGCCCCACCGGGACCAGACTCCTTCCTCTTTCCCTCTCCCATTTCACAACAGGACAGTCTCCTTGAGGGCAAATACATTCTCCCTGCGGGAAGGGCTGCCAGGTAAAACCCTGCTCAGCCCCGTTACAGGCAACCATTGGCAGGAATCCACTGGCATGACTTCCCTGGCAGCCTGCTTTACCTTTAGCCTCTGCTAAAGGTAAATGTCCCTGCCTGTGGCCTGATGTCCCTGCCTGTGGCCTGATGACCGAGCACTAGCCTGTTCTGCCCTGAGCGCAAGCTTGGCTCCCCATGCAAGTTAAGAGTCTCTGGCCATGGTCCTCCCGCTGCCACCTAAGAGAGCCCCAGCCTGATCCCTTCGTCCTTAGTATTTTGTTTTGACCCATTTCCTAATAAGGAAGATGTAGATCTACAGTAGAGGGTCTGGTCCTGTTCTGGGCTTTGTCCTTTGGCCCGAGCTGGCGTCTGTGGGCCCCTGGGACAGGGAGGAAACAGCACGTCTCCAGTCCTGCACCATTCAGGCTGAGCTTCGAGCAGCCGCATGTGCTGCCCCACCAGCGCCAAGGCCCCATCAGTGCCTGGCTCTTCCTTCCACCCTAAACCTTGCCTCCCCTGCCATCAGGTAAAACCCCTGGAGACCCCCCCTCAGGTATGGCTGTGACAAATGGCAGAGAGACACATAGATAAACAGATCGAATAAAAGAGTCATGAGGCTGCCGTCACTTCTGGACTCTATTTTATTGATTGATTTCCATAGAATAGGCCTGCTCTTTAATACAGCGCATTTTTCTGAATATCCCAGCTGACAGAGATAATCATGGGCCCCATAAACCGAGAGGAGGAAAATTTATGCTCACAAGAATAGCAGATATTTAGCTATTTGTTCTGGTTTACATTTATTCTTTATGAGCTATGTTTTCCTTTTGTGGTAAGTTAAAGATCACTCTTAAATATTTATCAGGGTCTCTTCCATTCTCCAGAGCTGTTATTAATAATAACCAGGATCTTAACAATCACCCTTCATTGAGCTTCTTCTACATGCCAGCATAATAACATGACACCCCTCACACTCACGCCACCCTGACACACACACACGCGCACACACACACACACACACACACACACACACACACGCACGCATATACCGCAGTCCTCACAGCAAGGCTGCAATGCAGAGATTTTCATTCCCATTTTTCAGATTAGGAGAATGATGCTCCTAGATGTTAGGCAATTTGCTCAGTTACCCATCAAGAAAGTAGCAGAGTTCACATTTTTGGCTTCTCAGAGTGAAGTACCCATGCTCTCTCCCGTGTTCTCAGGCTACAGCTCCTGAGACACTCCACAGGGGTTCATGCAGCTGTGGGAGTTGTCAGTGTTTCATCACGCCAGTGACTGCAACCTTTAAGTCATAAACACCTTTGTTCAGTGTCTACCGTGTAGAAAAATGAATTTATTTTGCAGCAAAGAAACCTATTGGTGGGCTTAACTAGTTATATGAGAACATATCACATCCCTCTCCTGCCCCTTTTACCGATAGAATCATGTTGTATTTTATTTTCTATATTGGAGTCTCTGAATATTCTGCTGCTCTGAGGACGTTGCTGTGACATTCAGTATCCCTCACCCATCCCTGGTGAGTATGGTGCTTGGTGCCGAGGTAGCGATCTGTCGAACGAATGCCTCATCTTCCCTCTTGATCAGGGGCATTCGCTCCATGAGATGTCAACCCTGGATCCACCCCCTGCCCAGTCCCCCGCCAACCCGGGACCAGCTGCCTTCTCATCTTCATAGTTAGAGACTTTTAGAAGATCACTTTAAGCCACATGGCATCATTTGATTTTTTTTATGTTAAATAATACTGATTTGTTTTTAATGGGTCATCACATGCACATAGTGTAAGATTCAAAAGTTTCCAGAGGGTATATGGTTACAAGTGAGTCTACTGCTGTTTCTCACGTATCCTCGTGTTTCTCATGTGTTCTTGCAGAAACAGTCTATGAATATACTAGCAAATATGTGTGTACGTATAATTTAGACCTGTGGTTTAAATAACCCATTCTGAGAATTGCATGTGCAGTATGCTATCATATGTTAAAAATGTGTCCTTTAGACTGTTTCTGATTCCAAAACATCTGATACCTTTATTAAAAATTACACTGTATTATTTGATACAGTGCCTTAAAACTACCATATAATCTCTACTTTGGTTGCACTGGATACAAAATCTTATGCAATAGCATTGCTGAGTGGCTTCCTGGTGATCCCAATGGACCGGAGCAGCTTCCAGATCTGCCTTCACAGGCCGAGTCCAAACAGGACTCTTCTGTGATGCTATTCGTACACAGAAATTCAAGTGGCCTCAGATAGCCCCTGATCCCTGGTTAATAATTCCAGCTTTCCTAATGCCCTTGCTATCCAAAGAGCTACCAAACTCATCTGCAAGACACAGAAAAGCAACAGCAGAATGGTCAACTCCTTTAGCAAGTATCAGGCTTGCTGAAGGCTTTAACTTTCATGAATGGAAAAAAAAATTATACATACATTATATATATATATGTAGAGAGAGAGAGAGAGAGAGAGAGAAAGTTCTATTTAAGAAGTACACCTGGAAGGTTTAAAAATGTTTTAAACTCACGTTTCTCGTGTCCTGGCCTACAGTGATGCTTGAAAGTGTGAAAATGTTTCTAAAATAGTTTGTTCTTATATGATGGTGGGTCTGAGACGTTTTGTTATTGCAGTCCTGGGACCACGTTCACTAATAGAGTCAAATAAAAGGAAACTTGGCCTAGAGAAAGAGGAAGCAAAAGTTCAATTTTATTTTCTTTTTGTCAGGCTCTGACTTTGTAAGGGATGTCTCCAAACACTCTCCTCTAACTGTTTGCTTTGGGTTAAAGGGTTGTACCAAGCTCAACCTCTGATCTGGGTTCTGGCAGGCCCTGCCTTCCAAAGCCCTTTGAAAAGCCCATTGGTCCATCTGCATGGAGTGGTGAAAGGCTGCATCTTGTGTATATTGTAGCTGAATTACCCATATGGTCTGATTTTTTTTCCCCTTTATGCATAAAAGTTGAACCGTTTTTATTTGTGGTCTTCCATTCTACTATAGGAGAACTAATCTTTCAGTGTTAGACAAGAAAATCACTCTAGTTCATCAGCCTTTGAGCTGCTTTGTCGCCTGAGACAATTGCCAAGTACTGCCCTGTCTGCGGGGCTATTTCCGTTCTGTGGTTCCTCTCTCAGAGGCAGGTGGAGATTTCCACAGAAACCATCTTGCTGAACCCAAGAGCCTTTGCTTTTCCCTTTTTCCACATAAGCAAAGGGAATTTGATACTTGATGCTCGTGAGACCTGGAGAAGGCAGTTGAACTTTGGTCAGGGAAAAAGGAAGGCAGTAATCCAATCTACGGGAGCCAGGTTAAGCTTAAACCAGACTGGACTAGGGCAGAGAACTCTTGTCTGAGGACCTCCAGGGGTTGTTTATAGCAACTTTGTGCGTTTGTTTAGACTAGAACTTTCTTTCTGAATTTTCTCTGGGAGGAAGGACTAGAGATACAAGAGGTGCTCAGTAAATACTAGTTTTCTTCCTTGCCTTTTCCCTGTGTGTCAACTTTCTTCTTGCTACTTCTCTTTCTCTTAGCAATAGCTGCAAATAAATTCAGATGTGTAGATAATTCCCCTAAACAAGATACAGTTTACTTCTGGGGAGAAGCTTAGTATGTGGAGCTCTGTCTGAAGAAGGACTTCCTGCAGGAGATTGATTGCCCTCTGAGAAAGAGGACACAGAAGGAAACAGAAGAAGCTGCTTCCACCTAACAAGTGACCTAACCTTGGCGTCCAGGAGACAGAGTGACGTGGAGACAGAGAGGGGGCATCCTTCTCATTTCTGCAGAGAATGTAGAATGGCCCTGGCCCAGGGATGCCTGCAAGGATTCTGATTCCTTTGGCACCTTGCCACTCACACCTTCCAGAACATGGAAAAGAAGCCCCCTTGGCACAAACGTCACTGTCCTTTGGTGGACGCCAGCAGTTGTAAAGCTCTGAGCTTTGTACACTGGCAAGAGGTCCGGGGGTGAGGGCCAGAGTACTTTTCAAGAACCTGCGTGAGACTCTCCTGGGGATGCTAGAGGTATGGAGAATGAGTATATTGCAGCTGGCTCTGTTGAGCAGTTGGGAGAAAGAACCAGAGAAGGTAGGGATTTTGCCTTCAGTGTGACCCTGTGTACATGTCCGGCTGTGTGAGTTGAGGTGAAATCAGTACAAGCTCTCCCAAGCAAATCCTTCAGCTCATTGCTCCATATCTGGCCCCTATTGCCTAATGACATCAAATTAAACATCAGTGGGATATTATGTTATACAGAGATCATGACCATTGAAAGGAAACAGGAAATAAACATGAAACCTCTATTCTTACTCTGACATATGACATTAACGGAATGAGCATAATGTAATGCCCTGTTCTAAGCATTTCACATAAATTATCTCATTAAATCCTCCCACCAACCCAATGAGGTAGTATCACTATCCTTAGTTTACAGATGAGGAAATTGAGGTTTAGAGATGTTAAATAACTTACCCAAAGCAATATTAATCAAATTAATTCTGTCTTTCTGGTGAATAGGGATAATAAGAGGGTCCACTTCTACGATTTTTTTGGATTTCCAAGTTTTCCTCCAATGAATATAAAGCAACATAAGTGCTAGGTCCTGGGCTCTCAGGAAATTTAGAAGTGTTTGAGATACCAATTTATAACTATTTAATGCTGTATATTATGTAACTGTAATAATCATAATGCATACGGTATTTGAATATACATGAATACATGTATATTATATGTTGTATATTATGATAGTAATTTAATTCTGTAACTCTATAAACTAGTGGAGGAAACTAAAAGAGAATGAGCTCAGGTACTAAAATGCATGAAGCAGACTAAAAATGCCATTAAAGTTCACAGATACAAGAGAACCGTAGGGTCCAGAGTAAACAGAGAAGACTCTTAGAGGAGGAAGGACTTGAGCTTGGCTTTGGCTGGGTAGAAACTAACTGGTTGGGCTCAGGCAGACTAGCTTGCATCAGATCCACTCTCCCGCCAACACCACTGGAAAAGCTGGCTTTAAAAACTGTTGTTTAAAGCCATTGAAAAGCTTCGAAGGCAGCAAAAACTTTTGAAGGTCTTGGAGAAAAGAAAAGTTCAGAGATGCAGGTATAACATCTGGCACTGCCTTATCTCCCAAGATATTTGCAAATTTTAAAGTAGTGGCTGAGGCAGTTTTGATGGTCTCGTGGGGCTGAAGGAACAATGAAATTAAGCATCTGCCAGGGGAGAAAAGCCCTCATAAGCACTTGAGGCATTTAGAGGGAACCCTTCAAGGGCTACATTCTAGGAGTTAGGGACCAACTGGAAATAGACCAACCCTCACAAAGGCTGAAACTCACCAGTCCTCATAGAGACTGAAACTCCATCCAGATTACCTCAATCCCAGGTTAGATGAAGATCCACTTCTACCCTAATTGCCTGCCACAGGCAAAAGTAAGACCTTTCTTGGAGGAAATGTAACATTGGTCAGAGCCTTAAAGTGATAATTGTTATTAAAAACAAAACCCCAAAGCAAAATAAAATGCCCCCAAATTAGGCATGCAGAAATTTAAAAAATTAGCCAAAAAATCAAGAGGACTAAAGTCTGTAGAAATTGAAACATAGGAAACCCACATATTCCAGTTAGGAAATTCACATAACAGTTATCACTGTTTTCAAAAAATTAACAAAATGAAAAATTTCAGCAGAGAATTGAAAATTTTAAGATACTATCAAGTGGAAATTCTGAAACCGAAAAATATTATAACTGAATTTAAGAACTTAATATATGGGTTTAATAGCAGATTAGACACAAAGGTAAAAATCAGAATACAACATAGGAAGAAAAAATTATACACAAAAGAGCATAAAAGATATATGGTAAAAAGGCCTAATATTATGTCATGGGAGTCCAAAAAGTTAGGAGAGAGAGAATGGGTGAGAAGCAATATTTGGAGAGCCATTGCTAAGATTTTCCCAAAATTTACAAGACCTCAAGTCAGAAGATCTAAGAATTGCTTCATATCCCAAGTGGGGTAAATACAAGACACCCATGCCTAAGCACATCATAGTGAAACTGTTAAACACAAAAAGAAGACCTTAAAAGCAGTCAATAGGAAAAATATACATATTACCTTCAAAGAAATACATATATTATTCAGAAACAATGGAAGCCAGAAGACTATGGTTGACAGCTTCAACATGCCGGCGGGGGGGAAATCCTGCTAATTTAGAATCTGATACCCAGTAAAAATATTCTCAAAAAGCAAGGTAAAGATAACTTCAGACTAATAAAACAGAGAAATTATTACCAGTAGACCCACAAGGAAAGAAATAATAAAGTCTCTCTTTTGAGAACAAGGAAAAGGACCCCAGACAGAAGCATGTACATATAGGAAGAAATAAAGGATGGAAAGAGTATGCAGGTAAATCTAAATATCCCCCACATGAAACAAATATAATCATATGTCATTGGGTTTAAAGCCTACTTAAAACATGACAATAAAAGCTCAAAAGGAAGAAGGGGTAGATGGAGTTAGTGTCTGAAAGCCTCTGAGTTGTCTGAGGTGTATATGTCTTAATTTATATTAGACTTGAATAAGTTAAAGATTACTTTTGTAATCTCTAGGCTAGCCACTTACTCTTGTAAAGAGTAGTGAATAGAGGAGAAAGTTGGTGTTATACTTTGGGTTCATCCAGAATTAGTTCCCGTGACAAGTGTTTAAATGCAAGTAGTTTATTTGGGAGGTGATCTCAGTAAAAGTAGGGGAGTGAGTGAGCGAGACAGGCATGGAAAGGAAGCCGATAAAGCATGCATTATCAAGAAACTTACCTGTGGGAGTGTCTGGAGCTTTATACTGGGACATACCGGGAGCCAGGATGAAACTCTAGTTAATCTCGTCCAAGGGGTGATCCCATTATTACTTATCCCAGGGTTACTAATCCTCTAGTACTTCTGGCTTGCTTAGTGTGTAGGCAGAGAGGACTCTGGTGGCCAGAGAGACCCTTCAAGTGTATAGTCACGGTGTGGACAGCTGAAAGTTGGGCCAGAGTACCAGGAAATGATAAACTCCAGAGGATAGGGATGAATTAACAGTAGATGCTACGATACCCAGAAAAGTGCGTATGTCTGTGTCTAAAGACATATGGAAGAATATATATAGTAGCATTATTGTAATGGCCCCAAACTAGAAACAACCCATATTTCCCAGGAGCATAATGAATAAATGATAATATATTCATACAATGGCATATTATACAGCAATGAAAGCAAACTACAGCTATAGACAAGAACATGGCTGTGTCTCACAAACATAATAGTGAGAGAAGCCAGGTGCTACAGAATGTGTACTGAAGGTTCCATTTATATAAAATTCAAATATCTGCAAAACTAATCTGTGGTATTGGAGTAACGGATGACTTGGGGGAGGAGGGGCTTTTTATCTGGATGGGGATAAGAGAGGGGCTCCCTTGGGGTGCTAATGATGTTCTATTTCTTGATCTCAGAGGGGAGAAGCTTGCTCTCTTCATGATAATTCACAGGCCTGTACATGTATGGTATGTGTACTTTTCTATATGTACATTAAACGTCAACTTAAAAAGTTCATTAACATGAGGAACAAATTAGCTGTGTGAATGGGCAGAATAAAGCGTGACTGACCCCACCAGTGACTCTGAACTCAAAGCGTCTCTCTGGCCATGAAAGGAGTAGGAACAAAAAGGTCAATGACAGGAAGGTGAGAATGAATAAGACGTGTGGGGAATTGGGAAGAGGTTGGTCTATGGGAACTCGAAAACCCCATGTTAGATATTATCGGGACTATCAGGTTCAGTTAATTCAGACCAGTTGTGGGAAACTGAGAAATTCATCCTTAATAACACAGGGAATATCAATTCAGTGTTGCATGTGAAACTCCAGGCTGTGTTCCAATAGACATCTCTCACTGTTCACACATAACCCCATACTTGAGATGGTAGAAATCACTTCTACTTTACTAACTTGGTAAAATTCACAGCACAGGTAGGAGCCCAATGGATAGTGATGACATTAAACCCAGCAATGATGGGGAACTTCAGTTTACTTAAAGCAAAATGTGGACCATATTGCATACCTCATCTGGTAGTTGTGAAAAGCATTCATTTGGAAATTTCAACCTTCCATCTTGAGGGTACCGAAAGAGGTACCAGGAGCACAGTGATGGGTTCAGCTATGTAAACCTGTCTGAACCATATCATGTGTGGGATGGAATCCACCGTGTGTGATTGAATATAGAGAGGGAGTAGAGAGGCAAGTTCAAGGTAACATAGCCTAATTTTTGGAGAGAAGTGTTTCAAATACAAATATGAACAGATTTAATGATAGATGTTTGGGGGCCATGACAACATATATTTAAGGAGGTGACATTATTGTGACAGAGCTCTCCTACGAAGAAAGTGTATTCTGATCTATCTGCCACTTTGTCTTTCTTTTTTCTTCCAACACAAAAGGCAAGTGAAAATTAAAATGGAAACTTCTGGAGGGGGCAAGTAATGAGTATTCTAATTATTAAGTATTTCTTTTAAGCTTTCAAGTAGCACATGGAGTTGAAACTGTCTCTCTTCAAATTCCAGTAACAGTAGAACAGCTATGGCTGAGAATGGTAGGACGGTATTTTGTGACAAACCTTCCCTGCTGGCAGCCCAACCCAAGGAAAGGAGAAAGTGAGGTTCCTCTCTGGTTAGATTGTGACGCATCTTTGGCAATTAACTTTCTTACGCTTTAGGTGGCGTAGTAGATGCCCCCATAGCAATGAACATTTGCCCGTGAGGTTTTGTCTACCAGCTGAAGATCTGAAGGCAGTTGTCTTTCTTCAGATGGAGGGCAGGGCAGATGATGAAATTCATGCCCGCGTTCTGGAGTTGGGACAATGAGAGCTTTCTCCAGTTTCCAAAGGACATGGAGAGGGTAGGACAGTGGAGGAATTACTATTATTTTCATAATAGAAATCCATGTGAATTTAATGGTGATTACTTGTTTACTGACTGTTCTCGTTGCCAGAACACTTCACCTTCTTCTGAACAAAATACTGCTTTCAAATTCCAATCACTTCAGCTAACACTGTCAGCAGACAGGACTAGACTTCAATTGACCGTCACAACTAGCTCCCTGTTTTAGAAAATTGCTTCAGAAACCAAGGTCAGGTCTGCACGGCGTTTGTTTTCGTAAAAGTCTGTGCGCACAGGTGGTCACAGTCAGCAGCTGGAGGGGAGAGGGCAGTGGCCTCCCACTGCCTGGCTTACTGGGCTCTCCTGCCCTCCTGGATGGATTCCACATTCAGCCCTTGGGGCTTCTGACAATGTCTGTGCTGACACAGACAAGCTCAGTCAGGGAGCACAACACAAACACATGGGCAGCATGGGGAGGCTGTCTGCTAAGTGTGATAAAGGAGCCCTCAACACAGCACTGGCATATGGGAAGCAGGCATGAAATTATCCTGTGCTCAGGCTTCAGAAATTTGCAGGCATCTTCTGTTGAGCTCAAAGTGCTGGGTGATTACAAGTACCTCTCTGCTCTGGCTGTGAAAAGGCTGGCTAGGTTGTCTGTGACAAAACATTACTAATGGTGAAAAGAAATTTCCACCTTGCTTCTCACTCTTCTCTTTTGCTTTGACCCTTACGTTGCAGCTTCCTTTTTGGGTTTCTAGGCAAAATGTGTATGGAAAATAAATGAATATATTAAAAAATTTCTTCATGAACTTCTCTGCATTGGTGAATTGCTTAGCTTTCCTTGAGAGAGCTGCTCTTATATGATCCTGCCATGCAATGCTATTTTTCCAGGAAGAAATCCTAATCCAAGGAAACGCACTTTTAACTTCAGATAATCTTGAGGATCCTCTGTGCTTTAAGGAAATTCAGCAGAGGACCCTCTGCCCAGATACCAGTTCCCATAGGATGTGGGAATCAGTAGCCATGTTTCACCCTCAGGGACCCTGGAGAATATAGACTTTGAGTAGCTGCACAAGGAGGTCGAAAGAAGCAAGGGTTGAGGGGGAGGGTAAGTGGAGGTGTCTGTGTGTGTAGAGGGTGGTAGTTGACATGAGCAAAAATCTAGTGTCCTTTAATCCTAATTTGTAAGTCACCAGTAGGATCAAATTGAAACCTTCCTGCTATATGTTTAATGTCATAATCAAGAGCTCTGCCCCCAGCAGGCAGAAATGGTAGCTGATGGTCCCACTTAAACAGATAACGGGTGGAACAGTTTTGGGCTGGATCACTTTTACATCAGCCACTAACCACCTATCAATACAGAAGTCAAGAAGGCAAGTTAACTCGTGCTTCCTCCTTTTGCAGTGTGTCTCCCAAGTGTTTAAGCCGAAGGCCAAATAAGTACTTGGTGAAGAAAAGTAGCTTGTCCTCTGAAAGCTTTTTCACTTGAATCATCTCATCAGTTCTGGAGGGTGAAAAGCATAATGTCATGGGAAACTTTGTGCTGATTTTCCAGGAGCAGGACTTGGGGGCAGGTTAAATACAGTGTGTGGATGCTGGTACCTTGCTGATGCTCAGAGCAGATGACAGCTGCTGGAGGGTCCTCCCTCATGGCTACGCTTTCTCTTTTGAAGCAGACGAGACATGATAGAGGGAAATGAACTCTTCTTTCTCAGCCTCATCTGAGCATTCATTCTATGGTAGTTGTAGAGCTCAGAGGGAGCCAGTAAAAGCTGGGTCGGCACTTCCAGATTTTCACAACTCAATTACAAATACTCACAGGAAGAAATAAAACACAGGGTATCTAGCAGGAGGAGGTGTTTTTCCTTTTGAGCTGTCTTTCTGAAGCAAAAGGAGTTGTGTTAGTCCGTGGTATCCTATGAGCTATTCTAATAACAATGACAATGACAATGATGAATATGATGAACACTTCTTGACTTAAAACTTTTTGGTAGAACATTCTTGCTTTCTTGAATTTACAATGTTAATATAAATAACTTATAATTTAAACATTTGGATACTCTTTTCTCTTCCAATTTGTGGCCCAGATTAGATGAAAACCCAACAAACATTCAACAGATTGAAATTGTAAAAATTCTTTTATTTCTCTTACCCAGTCATTAATCTATCCACCTAGCAAACATTTATTCAGGTAATACAACCTGAAACATGTCCAGTGGGTCCAATGGATTTAACTCATTTTAGTATTCTAATCCCAACGTCCCCTTCTCTAGAATCCAGTTTATCTTTGCCAAAAATACTAGTAAGAGGGCTTCCCTGGTGGCGCAGTGGTTGGGAGTCCGCCTGCTGATGCGGGGGACGCGGGTTCGTGCCCCGGTCCGGGAAGATCCCACATGCCGCGGAGCAGCTGCGCCCATGAGCCATGGCCGCTGAGCCTGCGCGTCCGGAGCCTGTGTTCCGCAACGGGAGAGGCTGCAACAGTGAGAGGCCCGCGTACTGCAAAAAAAACAAAGAAAACAACAAAAAAACAAACCAAGCTTGCTTTCTTGTTTTAAACTGTAGTTTTATGATTCCCCTTCACTAATATGGTGGGAGCTGTCCAAGGTCTGTGGCTAACTCCAGTGTGCTCCTGACTTGAGGCTCCACATATGTGGTGGGCATGAAAGAGACATGGCAGAAGTATTCTTTTTTTAAAAAAAAAATTATTTAATTTAATTTTTGGCTGGTTGGGTCTTCGTTGCTGTGTGCGGGCTTTTCTCTAATTGTGGCGAGCGGGGGCTGCTCTTTGTTGCGGTGCGCGGGCTTCTCATTGTAGTGGCTTCTCTTGTTGCGGAGCACGGGCCCTAGGTGCGCGGGCTTCAGTAGTTGTGGCTCGTGGGCTCTAGAGCGCAGGCTCAGTAGTTGTGGCGCACAGGCGTAGTTGCTCTGTGACATGTGGGATCTTCCCAGAACAGGACTCGAACCCATGTGCCCTGCGTTGGCAGGTGGATTCTAAACCACTGCGCCACCAGAGAAGCCCCAGAAGTATTCTTTTTAAATGGCTATTGCTTCAGTTCTGGAAGGGTCTGGCTAATTTTTGGGGTTTTGTTTGTTATTTGTGGGTTTTTTTCTGGTTTTATTGAGATATAATTGACATATAACATTGTATAAATATGTGTACAATATGATTTTATATATATAATGATTAGCATATGATTACATGATTATTATAATGATTATTTTATATATATAAAACCAAATGATTACCACAATATGTTTAGTTAACATCCATCACCTCACATAGTTATAATTTTTTTCTTGTGATCAGAACGTTTTAAGATTTACTCCTAGCAACTTTCAAATATGCTATACCATATTGTTAACTATAGTCACCACTGCTGTACATTACATCTTCAGAACTTATCCTGTAACTGGAAATTTGTATCTTTTGACCACCTTCACCCTTTACCACGCCACCCTCCAACCACCACTGGCAACCACCAAGCTTTTCTCTTTTTCTATGAATTTGGATTTTTTTTTAGATTTTTCATATAAGATACAGTATTTGTCTTTCTCTGTCTGACTTATTTTACTTAGGGTAATGTCCTCAAGGTCCATTCATGTCATCATAGATGGCAGGATTTCTTTCTATTTTATGGCTAATATTTCACTGTGTATATATACCACATTTTCTTTATCCATTCATCTTTTGATAGACACTTCTGTCATTTTCATGTTGTGCATATTGTAAATAATGCTGCAGTGAACATGGTGCAGGTACTTCTTCAGGATAGTGATTTCATTTCCTTCAGGTATTACCCAGAAATGAAATTTCTGGATGATATGATAGTTCTATTTTTAATTTTTTGAGGAAGCTCCATACTGTTTTCCTTGGGACTGCACCAATTTACATTCCTACCAACAGTGTATGAGAGTTCCCTTTTCTCCACACCCTCACCAACCCTTGTTGTTTCTTGTCTTTTGGTAATATCCATTCTAACAGGTGTGAGGTGATATCTCATTGTAGTTTTGATTTGCATTTCCGTGATGATTAGTGATGTTGAGCAGTGTTTCATGTACCTGTTGTCCAATTTATGTCTTCTTTGGAAAACTGTCTATTCAGGTCCTTTGCCCACTTTGTGATTGAACTGTTTTGTGTTTTTACTGTCGAGTTGTATGAGTTCCTTATATATTGGCCACCTTATTTTGGGAATGACCTTCCAAGACAGAGATGACCTGAAAAAAACATGCAGTTCTCTAAGTGAGAGACTATTCACTCACGTATGCAATATTTGGGATATCTTCCTGTATTCATACATTTTGAGAATGTACGGCTGAGATGGCTCATTGATGTCACCATATGCCCATCCCTAGTTGCCACTTCTCCACATGGTTTCCATGGCAGACATTGCTAATGCATCAGAGATTGATTACTGTGCCCCAGTTCCGTCTCAGAATCCTTGTCCACAGAGTACTCGCGGTAGCAACTAGCAGTTAATCAGGCATCACATGAGACAAAAGCTCTCTGCTGGCTGTGGCCTACTATATTCTAGTGCCGAATCAGAACTACAGATATTAGGAGAAAGCAAGCACATTTATTTCCCAGGTTGTCATAATTAAACTGAAGAAACAAAATATATCTGAGTAATTGAAAGGCAGTAATCAAATGTATCCTCTCTTCAGGGGAAGGAGAATCATCATCACTGTATTTGGTTCTTTACTCTATTATTGCAAGTATTGGCTGGAGAGTTGAGGTAGGGGCCACTGAAGGGCTCTTGTAACCTTGGGAGTTATTGTTGTGTTAGGAACTGAGCAACCCCTAAAGCAGCAGCTACCAACATTGACATGTATAAGGATAATACGAAGAACTCATGTAAAATGCAGAGTTCCTGAGTCCTACCCCAAGACTCCCATTCAGTAAACATGGACTTAAGTCCAAGAGTCCAGATTTTTATAAGAACCCTGTTGATTCTGATATAAATGGTTTGAGGACTCCACTTTGAGAAGTACTCTGCTAGAGAAGGGGCCTCCAGAGTAGGGTATGTACGTCCCTATTACAGGGGACGTTATGGTGATGGAATAACATTTTAGAACTTTTTCTGAAGTTTATCTTAACGAAGGATAGTTCTTAAGCTTTGCTGCTGATAGGCACTGGTGTCCTCGTTGAACCTATATGACAGTCAGCTGGTCATGTCCTGGACAAAGTGTTTAGAATCCTGATGAACTGAGTGGAGGTGGAAATTGACTTGAGTTTTGCTTACTCTGATATAGGGAGATTTATGTTGCCTGGGTAAATGGATTTAAGGGTCAATGATCTTGTTTAACTAAACTACCCCTCACAATATGGTCAGCTGGCTTAAACAGATATTCTACAAAGCACCTGTGACTTGATGATAATGCCAAAGGAGTGTCCGCAAGGGAGCAAAAGAAAATGGCCATGCTGGTAATTGCCCTGTTCGTTCAAAGCTCCTGGTCAGCTCCATCAGGGTGGTAAAAAATAAAGAAAATCTAATCAGATATGATTACCAAGAAGACTATTTCAAATGCAGATTTATAGCCACGTCATTGATGATGAACTTCTCCCAAAGTGCACATCATGTCTTGAGAGAGTAACTAATGCCATTCTGATCAACGGGGCAGAATAACAATTAGAGAAGCATTAGAAAAATTCGGAGAGTGTAGTGCAGAGGTGAGGATTCAGATGCTAGAGTCAGACTACTGGGTTTGAACTCAGGTTCTGATTCTTACAAGCTGTGTGACCTTGGATGAATTACTTCCATGCCTCACGACTCAGTTTCCACATCCGTAAAATGGGGATTAATTATAGTACCTACTTGGAGGGCTATTATGAGGATTAAATGAGTTAATATGTGTAACATGCTCAAACAAGTGCCCAACGTGTGGTGTATGTGATGCAAATGTTAGTTTTAAAATACAGTTAATCCCATTTTATGTCATCATTCATAGATTTGTATTTCTTACATTTTATGTGGGTATGTTTTATAACAATTTGTAAATAAATATGCTGACATTGGGGGTCCATGCTCAAACATGGTGGCTGTAGGAGTGAGCAAGTTAAATACCACTTGCCAGCAGATACTGGAGCTTCTGAAATTTTGCCAGGTCTCAGGAGTAGAAATAGTTACTGTTATCACCCTTTGCTGGGTCTGGGGGCAGGGCCTCTGCTGTTGGATGAGCAGTAGGTATAAAAACAAAAACGTATCACCCTTTGACAGTTTTCTCTATACATCTCTTCTAGGTATTAAACCTTCTGACCTAATTATCGATTTAATCCATTTCCTTTCATACCTTTTCATTATGGTCCTCACGTCTGTCATGGCAAGATATTACTTGAAAAAGTGTTTGGGAATGTGCTAGTTAGGAAGAATGAACTTCTGAGGACTCACTGGCTCCCTAATCCTTTTCACCCCTACAGCTGGTACCCAGCCCTCTGTCCCAGGGCTTCTGTTTGTGGGCATAAATGCTCCCCTGAACGGGGTATGCCCAGGCCATGTGGACAAGCACGTGTATATATACACAGTTTTTCCCTTTCCACTCAGTGCAGCTAGGTGACACGGAATTTTTTTCAAAAACAACATTACAGAGAAGGATAAACAGTAATGGGAGAAGCACAAGTAAAGAAAAATTTATATGTGTGTATATACATATATGTATACACATATGCTTATATACCAATATATTTATATAGTTGTGTGTATATATGCACACGCATACATATATACATGTCCATGTACATATATCAATTCTCAGTATAGCAATATGTATTTAAAAATTCTGGGAAAATAAATTACTGAGAAATAGGTAAGCTTGAAGATGTTTTATATGAAACAAGTTGATTTTTTAAAATTGTATGTATGCCTCTAAATGGAGACATTCTGAAACATTATGAATTCAATAATTTGAAAAGTAAAAGGAATAAACAAAGGTAACACCAAACCATTGAAGTAGGGGGGAATGCCCAGTCTTTCTTTCCAGTCGCAATTTACACGGCCCTCCGTCTTTTTCCTCAGTCTGCTCAAACTCCTGCCCAAGGTGGCTTCAGGTGGGCTGCCCTGCCTCCCCAGTGCCTCCTTTCCAGTTGTCATTGCCTAGAGGTCAGAGTCCAGACTCCGTAAACTGTCAGTTTCCTCCGTGTTCTGATTCTGCTTTATGGGCTCATGTACAGGGTTGCACTAGAAGACCCTAAATGGCCCCTCCAACTGTCTCTTCCTACCTCTCCAAACACACCAAGCTTGTTTGCTCATGACCTTTCCCTTGAATCGTCCCTCAATACTCTCAGCTGGTACAAATCCTATCTGGCTTCCTAGGATCCCTCATATCCCTCCTTCTCTGAGGGACTCTCATAGAACAGGGAGAGAGGCAGACTCTGGTGCGTCTCAAATCACACCCCAGAGCTGGCTGTCTACTTTTAGTCTGTAGGACTGCATCGTATGTCTCTAAGCAGGATGACTTGATCTGAAACAGAGCCTTCGGGGGACATTGCTCAGGGGCCTTTCTTTCTAGTACAGCTCAGCAATATCCAGAACCATCCTTAAGATGAACATATCTTACACACCACTGAACCGTAGCCCTCAGATTTGGAAAAGAATCTGTCTCCTACCTCCGCCCAATGTGTGAGTCCCCTCTGAGCATCCCAGGGCACCATGTGGTGGTGACCTCATTTCCCCTCTAGTCATCTCATTCCCCAAAGCAGAATATCTTCCATTTATTTTAGAATTGATATCATAGAACACAGTCTGAATTTCAGGACAACACAGCAAAGAGTCAAAAAAGAAATTGAGGTTGAACTTGTGGTTATTTGGAATAGAATCAGAGCGTCTGGGTGTTCTAGGAACATGTATTGAATATAGCCAGATGACTGAGATTTAACATTTGTCTAATGTGCGTGCTTGGCTACTTTCTCCTCAAAGTGAACGTTGAAAAGGTAACATCCTTTGAAACAGATGGGCTTTTCTTGGGAAAGTTGGAGTGTTCTAAAATGGTAAATGGCCGGAGAGGGCTAAGAACTCTGGTTCTTGTCTGAAATCTAAACTACTTTTCTAGGCACTGGCCGACTTAGTAAGTTTAAGCTGTTACAATTTATTGGTGCAGTATTGACAGTAGGCTTGTTGCTGTGGAAAATACAGCATACGTTAGCTTTGCCAGTGGGACGTACATGGTGGATGGGGGATGCTTGTTGACAATGTTGATTAGCTCATTTTATTTTTTTTATTTTTAAAAAATTAATTAATTAATTAGGCTGTGTTTGGTCTTTGTTGCTGCACGCGGGCTTTCTCTAGTTGTCGCGAGCGGGGGCTACTCTTCGTTGTGGTGCACGGGCTTCTCATTGTGATGGCTTCCCTTGGGCTCTAGGCTTGCAGGCTTCAGTAGTTGTGGCGCGCGGGCTTAGTTGTTCCGCAGCATGTGGGATCTTCCCGGACCAGGGCTTGAATCCATGTCCCCTGCATTGGCAGGCGGATTCTTAACCACTGCGCCACCAGGCAAGCCGCAATTAGCTCATTTTAAACACATGAATATTTGTGATTTCTTGACTGGTTTTCAATGCTTTGATAATATTTTCAGGTTTATAGCTTGTCTTAGTCTCAGGGGAATCATATTACTCAGATGATTCTTCAAAGGCCTGTATCCACCACGTTCCTCAGCTTTCACTTGTCTCAGATTCTCATGTTGAGTTTCCACGGTTGGCCTCATCTGCCAACACTGATTCCTTCACTGATTTATTTTTCTCTGCAGTGATTGATGATATTGAGAGCACGTTCAAGGCCTTAACCCACTCCTTGGATATAAATAAGCATGTTATTAAATGCTTTCAATGAGCTAAAAATAAAAGACAGAAGTAGATAAAGCTGTATTATATTGTGTTGTCAAATTGCCTTTCATTGGTCAAGCGGTAACAGTGGCAGGAAGGAGAAATTGCCAAATCCCTCTGCGTAGGTAGAATAAGGCTCCCTCCTCCTCCTCAAAATGCCCATGTCCTAACCCCCTACAGCTTTTTTTTTTTTTTTTTTTTTTGCGTTATGCGGGCCTCTCACTGTTGTGGCGTCTCCCATTGCGGAGCACAGGCTCCGGATGCGCAGGCTCAGCGGCCATGGCTCACGGGCGCAGCTGCTCTGCGGCATGTGGGATCTTCCCGGATCGGGGCACGAACCCGTGTCCCCTGCATCGGCAGGCGGACTCTCAACCACTGCGCCACCAGGGAAGCCTCCCTAAAGCTTTTTTAAAAAAAATAAATTTATTTATTTAATTTATTTATTGTTGGCTGCGTTGGGTCTTCGTTGCTGCGTGCAGGCTTTTCTCTAGTTGCGTTGAGCGGGGGCTACTCTTCGTTGCGGAGCGCGGGCTTCTCATGGCAGTGGCTTCTCTTGTTGCAGAGCACGGGCTCTAGGTGCGCGGGCTTCAGTAGTTGTGGCGCACGGGCTTAGTTGCTCTGCGGCATGTGGGATCTTCCCGGCCCAGGGCTCGAACCCGTGTCCCCTGCATCGGCAGGTGGATTCTTAACCACTGCACCAGCAGGGAAGCCCGCCCCCAAAGCTTTGAATATATTAATTTACATTGCAGATCTAATTAAAGGTACAGACCTTGAGTTAGAAAGATTAGCTCAGATTTTCCAGATGGCCCAATCTAATCACATGGGTGTCTAAAATGGAGAGCCTTTCCCAGCTCTGGTCAGAGGGCAATGTTACTATGAAACAAAAGTCAGAGAGAGATTCAACTTGCTGGCTTGGAAGACAGAGGAAGGACACCACAAGTCAAGAAATTTGAATGGCCTCTAGTAAAGACAAGGAAACATATTCTCCCCTAGAATTTCCAGAAAGGAATGCAGCCTTGCTGACACCTTGGTTATAGCCTAGTGAGACCCGTACTGGACTTCTGACCTGCTGTAAAATAATGGATTTGTGTTGTTTAAGCCACTAACTTTGTGGTAATTTGTTATAGCAACAATAGAAAGCTGACACACTGTATTTCAAAACATACAATGAAAGTAAATATATTTATGACAATAAAGATATTTTTCATTTTTATTGGGAATGTGGTCATTATGTTCTATACCCAGAAGGACTTGCAGCGAAGTGAATTACTGCCTATGCATATAAAGCTAAGGGTCTTTGGAAGGTATGAATGTATAAGTGCTCTGATTGCTACTTGCTTTGGAATCATCTAGAGTTGGAGTGACTGACATCTCTTCTATGAAGTCTTAGAACCGTTTGGCGATCCAGCAATTAAATATTTGGGAGCATCTACAAATAACCTTTCGAAAATGCTAACTGGATGACACTCCTCAGCTTAAGTTCTTTGGTTGCTCTTCAATAAAATCCAGGCTTCTTAGCACGTTCTACGAAGCTCTTCAAGATAGCTTCTGCCTACTCCTCCAGCCTTCCCTTTCACCGCTTCCTCTGTTCCAGTTATGCCATTGCTTGCCGTTCTGAAGGCATCCTGTTCCCTCTCACCTCCAAGCTGCCATTGCCTCCTTCTCGCCACAGTTCGCTCCTGTTCACTGATGACTCAGCCCAGGCATTAGCTTCCTACCGAGACCTCCTTGCTGCTCTCCAACCATTCCCAACACTCCCCAATCCTCCTCGCTCCCGCGAAACACTCATCTTGACATCCATATTAGCACCATACTGTTTAATGATGCAGTACTCGTCTATATTTTTTACGAGTTCTTTATAGACCAACCGAACACCTTTCATCTCTAACCTTAGTGACTTCTCCTGCACCTGGCTGACATAGGAGATGCTCAAGAAGTACTTGCTAGATGAAAGAACGCATCCTATTCTCATTGTTCGTGCAAGCTATGAAGCCTAGAGTGGGAATCAAGAATCTGGCTGGGGTAATTGGAAGGTTCATTGCTTTCTTTTAATACCTTAGTGCTGGCCCAGATTCTTGTTCTTTCCTTTTTTTCCCACAGTATGAGATATTTCCCCTAGTCTGATCAAGGCAAGAAGATACAGAAAAAAAAGCAAAGTTTGGTGTAAGAACATTTAACCTGGAGCGCAAGCATCCCCTAGAAATTTCATGAATGGGCTTTAAGGGGCCTTGCAGACCACCTGATAATAGGTACATGACTTGTTTCTGTGTACGCTTCTGGGAAAAAGAGCTTTTCTTATATTCTCAAACAAAAGTGGTCCAGGGATTCTGTTAGAAGGGATGGTGCAGCTGTGGAGAAATAGACTCCAGTAAGCCTTCCTCTGACTTCAGGCTGCTCCTGTTCAATTTTAGCCTTCTCCCTTTTGGATGTTTTTGTCACCACATTTGCACCCAAAGGAAGAAATTATTTCTATGCTTGCTTAATAGGTAGTTTGAGGAAGAAGCCTCCCTGGAAGGAGGGGTCAGGCTGATATTTCTTCCCTATCGGGAGTGAAGGCTATGATTCCGACACTCTTCTAGGTAACAAGTTGGGGGGATCAGGATAGAGTAGCTTAAACACGACCATTTACGTGGGATTTCACATTCTCTTAGGGTTGACAGGAGACTTTGAAGTGTCACTTAGCGTCACCACCTGCTTTGAAGAAACATTTCAGATAAACAATATGAGTTGGATTAAATTTCATCCCATTCGTGAGTACACTTCCCCCACCCTTGAGAAGGTGCTTGCCTAATCCTACCTGGGGCACTCTGCACTTACAGTGAAAATCATAGATCCGTTGCTTGGAAAATATTCTGCATCTTGCCTTTCCCATCAAGCATAAAGCGGTGGAGAGAGACAAAATGTATTGAAGGATTCAGATCCTTTGGTTAAATAGTGTGCAGTCTTCCAGAGCGGGGCACACAATGTGTTCTCTAAACGGGCAGCACGCCTGTGTACAGAAGCTCTTCTGCAAATAAGCCACAAAGTCACTGACTTGGGCACAGCATTTGAATAAGAGCAAGCAGAGAAAGAAAAAAATCCCTCCCTCAGGGTCGACATCTACATCTCTGTGAATTCATCTGGGGGGCCTGCAGAAACTCTCTCAGTAATTGGGGAGTTTTTCCTTGGAGAAGGACAGTTTCCTAACTGCTGTATCCAAAGCTCATCTAACATTGTCAAAACTGTGAGACCAGGGCAGGGAGAAATTGGCCATTCTGCCTTGGTTAATGATCTCTCTATATTGAATGCTGTGTTAGTGATTTGGGGGTGTACGTGAACCAGGATGAAAGGTTCAATACAGAAATTTGAATCCACGGCATTCATTCATTCATTCATTAAAAGACCAGTTATTTAGAGCATCTACTGTGAGGCAAGCGTTATGCTAGGCTCTGAGATTCTTCTAGAGAGATTTGGCTACAAGGGGCCCAGTTATTTTAGCAGGACAAGCGATTGATGGCCTCTTAGCTTTGTTTATTCTGCTGAATATTGATTAATCCACCTGCATTCATTAGACTCATATTAATCCTCTTCTACCATGTGCAGAGCTATGAGAGCAGTGTTGGCAGAGAGATGGAGATGGAGATGACAGAGCGCCCATCCTTAAGGAGTTTACTGTCTACTGTTGAGTTTTCTTTAAGCCCTCTTTTAGAAACAGCAAGTTATACACTACAGATAAAAGTGCTTCCTCTCCCCTGCTTCCCCTATCCTTCTGGAGGCAGAGCTGTAGTATAAGAGTTGCTTCTCGAGTTTGCTGAAGTGGCAAGGCAAACTCAATTTGGCGGTAAGGGAGAGCACCAACTAGGGCTAATTTTGCTTAAATTCAGGTTCACTAAAAGTCTTCAGGCCTCAAAAAAATCATGGAATTAGCCAACAGAAAATAATCTTAGGGGTTTATTTTTCCTCTTCTCTGCTCTACGTAGAAGACTCTCTCAGCTAGTCCCTGCAACAGAATTTAATTTATTCCATTATTTTTGCTTAAGTTCTCCATACTTTCAATTAGTCATGTATTTCCAAAACCCACCTTCCTTCTACTTCCCAGCATCTTTTACCCTTTCACCTAGGGATTCACACTGACTTTTTTATATTTTCTTGAGCTGGAAATTCTCCCTTCCCTTGAATTACAACGAAGGCTGCCAAATCTTGGTGCTCCTTCCTTTTGACAATCCTATACAACATTTGCTTTTTTTTCCCCCCTGCCATTGAGTAATACCGGCTGTAACTTGAAGTCATCCTAACTTTAACATCTATCCATTACTGAAGATAACATACATATGACTGACTATACAGGTAGAGTCTATCTGTCTGTCTGTCTGTCTATCTGTCAGGTTCTTCCCCTTTCCTCATTTTGTTCTACCTCTGTCCTCAACTCCTTTGAGGCTAAAAACAAATTAGGACAGTTTTCAGAGAATATTTAACTCCATAGGATCTGCGGACCTGAAGATCATTGTTGAACGGGGCATTTTCTACTTAACTAGAAAATAAAGGATTTTAAGAGACTGTAAATAGTGCTTTTGATGTTGAGTTTCAGGCAGTTTCTCTAGTGAAGAAAGGTCTCATTTAAAATTGCTTATAAATTATAACTTCCTTAATAAGTCAAGAAGATAAAGGAAGAATCTTCTCCCTGGTTTCTGTGCCATTTTTTAATGCTTATATGCTATGTATTTAGAAGACAATTACATTGATTTGTCTACTGATCGGTTTGAATGATCATTTCCATTTATAGTAGAAGAGAAAGATTAGTTAGAGGGATTAAGGCTAATAAATCCCTACTGATACCGTTCAGTAGCAGAAGTGTGATAGTTCGAACTCCAGATAAGGAATAAGGTGGCCCTTTTTTGTGCTAGCGTAGCATCTTGTGCTTAAGATTTATTATAACATGTATCACACTGCATTATAATTATTAGTATTCTTGTTTGCTTAACTATATATAAGCTTGTTGATTTTTTTTACTTTCTGTCATTGCTTTACTGGTTGGAATATCTTTTGACTGCAAAAGAAAGGAACCCAACTCAAACCAGCTTAAGCATAAAAGGAAGTTTATTGGCTCAAATATTGAAAAGGCCCAGGCTCTAGTCAGACCTGGGTTCAGGGAGTCAAATGATTATCAGTGCTCACTCTTTTGCTTGTATCTTCTCTCATGGAAGAAGGCTCCCTCCATGTAGCCAGAGAAGATGATATGCAACCACTGCATACTTGGAATATATAGCTTATGCTGGGAAAGTTAATACTTTTTAATTTCTCTGAAAGAATACCTCCTGAGAGGACTCTGATCAGTTCATCTTGGGTCCCATGCTTATCCCTTTGTGGCCAAGAGAACCGAGGACTTAACTGCCCATGTTTGAGTCATGTGTCTACTCCTGAGGCAGGTGGATACAGTCAGTCCCACTCTATCCACAGGAAATGGGATACAGATGATTCCCAAAAGGATGAAATATTGGGGAAACTACCTCCTTGTTAATTAATATAGTTTTTAGTCTCTAAAAGATAATCCATACATGTTGAATAAGGAGATAAAAAGAACACCTGTTCACTCCATTTGACTATTAAAACTTGTCTCCCTGCAAAGTCCAGCTTGAATCCCTTTTCCCGGATACCCTCTCAGTTTATTGCAAGCATGACCTGCTTTTACGCCATTGGATTTATAGTTGACTTTTTGCTTGTTAATTTGAGAATGGAGCATTGTCCCGAAGCTTTTCTATACTGCCTTGCCATGATATCTGGCTCCAGTATTACTGTGTAACTTTTGATGTACCTATTAGACTATCGCTAAATACTTACTGATTTGACTTGCTAGAAAAGACTCTATGACATGGTAGCTTTGCCTATTGTCCTCCTTTAGTCTCAACATTTAAGATTTGAGGATGAATATACTCTATATGTGTAGGCTCTCTTTTCCATGATGTTAGAAGCACTGTGGACTGGCGATGTGAATTAACCTTGTGGGTCTCCTTCTTACTGGGTAATAAGGCAAGGATTTATCTTCTTCACCTTATGTTTCTCCATATATAAAATATGGATAACAGAACCTTCTATTCCAGGCTTTTGTGATAATAAATTCAATCTCATTTAATTACCATCATTATTTTCACTGTGTTTTGTTAATCATGAAAGGTGGCTGATATTCAGAGTACTGAGCAAAGCTCCATTGTTGTAGGAATGGGGAGTGTAGGTCTGGAAAGGGGCTAGGGAATCCTAATTTCTAACAGGCACCCTGATACAACAGGCATTCTGATACAAAGCTAAATGGAATATAAGAATAAATATAAATATATACATATATATATAATAAGAAAAGTGCTCTTTGACTCTTATTTGCCTCATACTTCAAATAATTTCTGTCATTTAATAATTTACTCATTTATTCAACAAATGTTTATTTGTTGCTGAGAACAAGTAAGAGAAGATCCCTGGTTTACCGCTCTCCAAGAATGGCTTGAGGATCACAGGCAATGGTTCTGAAACAGCTGTATGTGTAAGATTCACATGGAGAGCTTAGTAAAATACAAATTTTAGGATCCCATTCCTGGAGAGTCTAATTCAGTAGGGCTGGTGTGAGATCCCTAAACCTCTATTTGCTCATATCCCAGGTGGTCTTTGGAACACACTTTCAAAACCAAAGACCTATTATATGTGAATGGTCTCTGAAGTGTAATTATTATTCTGAGGAGGTAATGAGGATATTCTGTTTGAGTTCACTACAGGCATGGATTAGCAGACTTGGGGAAGAAACTTGCCACCCAACAATACTTAAGCCACTCCTTGATGGGTTAGAAAATACCCACATATGCCATAGAGGAACTTCATGCCATGGAGAAGAGCTTCCAGGCCAAAGCTATAAAACTGGGCTGATATCTGCAGTTACTGCCAAGTGAAGTAGTCAAGAATCCCTGAGTCATTTCTATTGAGTCTCCTAACATAGAGTTCAGCCTTGTGAAACTTGCAGATGAGTTGAACCTTTATCCCTCCAGTCACTGGGAGATCAAAGGTCTAATGTGAGATTTTTTTGACTCTAGATATCAATTCTGCCAATACCCTTCTTGATTATCAGCTGAAGTTTGAGGGGCCTTTAATTGATGTGTTGCTCTCCAGGGTTCCTACAGGTTATCCCCAAGATTCAACAGTCTTACAAACTCAATATGTTTTGAAAAGAGTGGCTCTTAAATTTAGCCTAAATTTTAAATAGTAAATGACATTACCTACATGGAGATCACAGCAACCATTTTCCCAGCTCAGCAGGCCTCTCTCTGCAGGCTCCACATTGAGAGTGTTCCTGTTGAAGTCTGCTTGACTTTTGAGCCCAGAAATGACTGCACAGTATTCTTCCTTCTGTCCATCAGGAGATAGAACAAGCCTTTATCATTGTTCCAGGGTTTCCTCCATTCTAGACACACTTGCCTAAGACAAAACAAAACAAAAAATTAGGATGGCATTTTTCTTTTTGTAAGGCAAAGAACATCAAGTTGCATTTCAGTTGTGGAGATAATTGAATAATGGATATTTGGGGAAGAAAAATCCAAAACACTCTAGAAGCTCATTTCCCCTAAACAGCATTTTCTCTTAAAGAATCTGCATGTGTGATTGCTTAAATCCACCAAACTCAGTAGTTTAGTGGATTCTGCTAAGTGAATATTTAAATTTTTAACAATCTGTATGTTTTATTTATCTGTCTACATCAACCTCTTTTAGCACACCAGCAGGTAATATAAAAGCACATAAGCTGTAAATTAGACTCCAGTCCCAAATACGATTTATCACCTTTATGGACAGTAAAAACACCATTTTCATGTATACAGGCTCCAATATCATAATAGCCATCAGTTAAACAAACCAACATTTTCATTGGGATATTGCCTATAGAAATCCCATTTAATAACTTGTCTGTTGCTGAAGACAGCTGAATAATGGACACTTTTTTTATTATTATTAAAAGATATAATATCATGGAATAGAGTTTTTCTACTTAAAGAACCTGAGCACAGACACTTTGGAATGCATGAATTTGTTTTGAGGGATCCGAGATCCAGGGAAAACCTTGATTTCTAATAACTCTCTAAATCAGATCATGGCTGCTTCTCTCCGGGTTCAGCCAGGGTCTGTCTCCCACCTCTCTTTCCTGTGTGTAAATAAAGAATGGTAACCCCAATAAGGACAGAGGTTACTTATTCAGAGCTTGCTGTAGTAAGGCAGTCAGCCACCATCACTTTGTGTTTAGCATGAAACTCAAAGGCAAGCAGAATGGCAGGAAAGCTTTATGGTGCAAAAAGAAGATGGCTTCAGTTGTGCTGATTGGAAGTTGTTCGGGAAGCCAGGGGCAGGCTGACTAGAAGTGGAGCATCTTACGTGTTTGGTTTTGAGGAGCATATTTGGTTTTCTCTGGCTGGTCTTGCGTTGGAAGAGGGGGCAAAAAATATGGAAGCTGGAAGTCAATGACCAAGTCCTGACCATTCTGAGCCAATTGCTGCAGAGGTGGTTTGACTTCCTGGACTGGTTGCTGTAGAGGTTGTGGTTTGGGTTCCTAAGCTAGCTGTTACAGAAGTTGTGCGTCAGAGTTCTGTTGTTATATATGGTCTGGCCATTATCCGTTTATATATTCAGTCTCTTCATTCCTCCTTTTGGTCATTCTCTGGATTGTGAAAGGTTGAGTAATTCACGGAAATCTAGAGATTCAGCTCTTCCCCTTTTGAAGATACAGTCAGTAGTATCACGAGATTTTTCTTGACCTTTTTGTTACGTCATCATGGCAATCATCTCATGAGCGATCAGCTGTGCAGAAGCATTTAAGGCTGTGGATAGCAGGCAGTGGCCCAGCATCATGATCACTATTACAAAAACAAGAACAGTTAATAATCCCTGTAAGATTCTTTAAAATTTGGAACCCTAACTGTCAACTCTAGAGCAAAAGAACGAATCCCATAGGCCATAAGATATATGGCGTAGAATGTGGAACAAGATAGGTTGTTCTATCTGGTCTATTTCCTTGATCCAAATAGAGCTAGCAGTATTAGCAACGGCACAGACACAACCATAGTTAGCCAACAAGAAATCTAGAGCAGTGTAATTGCCCATTAATACTCATGACAATGAATTTACATTGCTCTCTATTCCATCTAGGGCAGAGATGGCACTGTTAACAGCTGCTGCCAGAGTTACTAAGTTCATTACAGTCCTTTCTATTGGTATAATTCCCACCAATGGGACCACTGCTCTGATTTTGCACATAAAGAATGAGTTATGTGAACACCTAGGTAAAATGCCTGAACAATGAAAGATGAGCCTCATTTTGAAGCTCTTGTCTGAGTTGGAGTAGCCTTTCAATTGGATCAGACTTGGAATTGCTTCTTCAGTTGTGAAATATGAACCCAACGATCGACTACCTGGAACCTCATTGCGGCATTTGTTATTAACAATACTTCATAAGGTCCTTTCCAGTGAGCTTAAAAAGCAGTTTTTCTCTGATGTCTCTTTCAATAGACAAAATCTCTTCTGGTCCAAGATCATGACCAGGCTGTTTAAGAAGATGTTGTAGGGGAAAAAAAAAAAAAAAAAAAAAGATGTTGTAGGAAGGCAGTCTTAAACTGTCAGTGATAGGACTGGCTAAACCCATAGGATTCCTTTGCAGTATTTTGCCATAATTGCATGCATCAGGGCAAGTCTAGTATCAGAGGTGAAATCCTAAACTGCACGGACCTTCCAGTTCCCAATTCATAAGGTAATAACTGATGTGTTCTCAGGGGAGAGGGCTCTGTGACTATAACGGCTAGTATCCTTGGCCAAAGGAGTCCAAGGGTTTCTGAATATTTTTATCATTTTAATTTACAGATGATATCGATTCTTTCAACTTTTCCAGAAGATTGTGGTGGTAAGGACAGTATTGTTTTTGAGTGAGGGGTAATACCTTACAGAGTTCTTTTATAGTAGTTCTCATAAGATGTGATCCTCAGTCATTTGGTATAAAAGTTGGTCTGCTCCAGGTTGGAAACACAAAATCAGACAGCATTTTAGCAACTATTAGGCTGTAGGTTTTTGGCAAGGAAATGTCTCAACCCATCCTAAATATAGACATACAATAATTAAATATATTCAAAGCTCATGGAGAGTAGAAGCTGAGTACAATCCATCTGAAGGTGTTCCAAAGTCCCCTGAGGTTTTGGTTCCTGGCTGTGTCCCAACTTTATAGTTTTTCCAAGATTACGTTGTTGATAGGTAACATATGACCTGCAGATAACTTCAACTGTCTTTCCAAAGTTTTTCCACCAGTGCCAATTTAAGACAGTAACCAGTTTGTCTGCACCAGTGTGAGCAGTTACATAGAGAAATTTAGCCAATATCCGTTTGAAACCATCTGATGCCATCAAGTGCTTTTCCTGGGAGAACCAGAGATTATCTGAGTGAAAGGTCAAACCAGATTTACCCCCATTCTTTCTTTTAGAAATTGGAGCCTAAGCATTAATATTTTATAACGATTCTCTGAATCATTTCAGAGATTTATTCTTTGAGAATTTGCATAGACTCATAATCTCGGTTAAGGCTACTTGTTTGGCAGAATGATCTGCGAGAGCATTTTCTTTAGCTTCCATATTGTCTCTTTTTGCATGGGCCACAACCATTATGATAGCCACCTCTATAGGAAGTACACTGCATTTAATTTTTTTCTTTTCCATTGTGGTTTATTACAGGATATTGAATAGAGTTCCCTGTGCTATACATATACAGTAGGACCTTGTTGTTTATCCATTCTATAGATAATAGTTTGCATCTCCTAATATCAAACTCCCAGTCCTTCCCCCTTAGCAACTACGAGTCTGTGTCCATGATTCTGTTTCTGTTTCACAGATAGGTTCATTTGTGTCATATTTTAGATTCCACATGTAAGTGATTTCATATGATACTTGTCTTTCTTTTTCTGACTTTCTTCACTTAGTATGATAATCTCTAGTTGCATCCATGCTGCTGCAAATGGCATTATTTTGTTCTTTTTTATGGCTGAGTAGTATTCCATGGTATATATGTACCACATCTTCTTTATCCATTCATCTGTTGATGGACATTTAGGTTGTTTGCATGTTTTGGCTATTGTGAATAGTGCTGCTGTGAACATAGGGGTGCATGTATCTTTTTGAATTATAGTTTTGTCTGAATATATGCCCAGGAGTGGGATTGTAGGATCATATGGTAGCTCTATTCTTAGTTTTTTGAGGAACCTCCATACTGTTTTCCATAGTGGCTGCACCAATTTACATTCCCACCAACAGTGTAGGAGGGTTCCCTTTTCTCCATACCCTCTCCAGCATTTGTTATTTATAGACTTTAAAAATTTTTTTCATTTATTTTTGGCTGCGTTGGGTCTTTGTTGCTGCATGCGGGCATTTCTAGTTGTGGTGAGCAGGGGCTACTCTTTGTTGTGGTGCATGGGCTTCTCATTGCAGTGGCTTCTCTTGTTGCAGAGCACGGGCTCTAGGCACTCAGGCTTCAGTAGTTGTGGCACACGGGCTCAGTAGTTGTGGCACGTGGGCTCTAGAGCGCAGGCTCAGTAGTTGTGGCACTCGGGCTTAGTTGGTCCATGGCTTGTGGGATCTTCCTGGACCAGGGCTCAAACCCGTGTCCCCTGCACTGGCAGGCGGATTCTTAACCACTGTACCACCAGGGAAGTCCCTAGACTTTTTAATGATGGCCATTCTGACCGGTGTGAGGTAGTACCTCATTGTAGTTTGGATTTGCATTTCTCTAATAATTAGCGACGTTGAGCATCTTTTCATGTGCCTGTTGGCCATCTGTATATGCAAGTACAGTGCATTCAAAAGTTCCTTTATGGTGGTTCCAGTAGAAGTAAGAAATACTCTTTGTTTCCAAAGCATCTAAAAGTCTTGTATTACTCCAAGAACATACCTGCTATCTGCATCTTTGTTTACTCTCTGGTCTTTGGCAAGTTAATAAGCTCTGGTAAGTGCAATTAGTTCTGCCATCCAGGCTGATTTTATCTCAGGTAGGGAATGATATTCTAAAGTAGAGCTTAAATTAATGATATCATATCCTGCTTGATAACCTCTGGTTTCAGTTTTCCATCAGTAAATAATGTTAGGTCAGGATTCTCAATGGGAGTCAACAGATCTGCATGAGGTATAGGAAAGTTCTCTGAGTCAAGGCAGTCAGGAGGTTCCCTTCTTCTGGTGGGGTCAAGTGCGTGGCAGAATTCAGGCTGTGACTGCGGTGAATAGTAATGTGAGGAAAGAATAAGAGTCTCATAAGAGATTAATTGTGTGGCTGTTGTGTGTTCTCAGTCAATAGTAACATCTGTCCTTCATGAGGTTCCATTGCCTTAAGACAGCGGTAGTAAGCCTTTTCAACAGGGTCAAGGATGAGGTTATGGTAAGTGATGGGTTTTTGATTGGTTCCCAAGAAGTTGAATTAAAATCCCAAGGGCTTGTCGAGATCTCATGTAAAACCAGACAAAAGGGCTTTTTGTTGTCAGGGATGTCTAGGGAAGGAGGCTGTGGCAAAGCCTTATCCAAGTTACAGGGACCTGTTCATGTTTGGGTTTCCAGAGGAGAGGGTCTCTTACTGAGGACTTAGTCACTTCACACAGAGGTGTCACAATCTCAGAAAAATTCAGCACTCATTATCTGCAGTATCCATTTAAACCTAGAAATCTTCTTAGTTGTTATTTTGTAAGGGATCTAGGATACATTAGAATACTTTTTAATATATCAGGGGACAGTGATTTTCCCTACTTAGATAGGTCATGCCCTAAATAATGGACTGTGTTTTGGCAAACAATTCCTGTCCCTTTTTTGCTAAGGCTGTGAGCAAGAAAGTGGAGTCCTCTTGACAGGCTTTCTTGTTTTCTGAACAAAGGTTAACAGAGGTCATCTACATATTGTATTAGAACTGAATCATGAGGGAAATTGAGATCATTTAAGTCTGATTGAAAAACATGGAAAAGTAAAAGGGGGCTTCATGAACCACTGGGCATGCCTGTCAGGTATATTGTTTTCCTTCCCAGGTGAAGGCAGAAACATAGGAATTGGCCTGGTCTAGAAGCACAATGAAGAAGGCAGAGATCCTCTACAGTAAAGCCAGTGGCCTTTTCTATTAAAAAGCAGGAGTGGTGTCATAGATTAGGGAGGGGTTTTTCAGCAAAGGCCCCAAGGGTTTCAGTTAAGGACTGGGACGTGAAGAAATCTGTGGGTTATTTGAAATACCTACCAGCTGTGTGATATGTCTACTCCACGGAAGAAGCTGAAAAAAAAAGTGGCAGAGCTTAATGTGGAAAGAGTCACCCTCACATCTACCAGGAATTGATAAGGTTAACCATCTATATTGATGGTTGACTAACCTTCAGTGTTTAAGGATAAGGTGCAATATTAGGCACTTCTTCCTTCTTTGGAGCACACACATCGGCATGAATTTTCTGATAGTTCATCATCTTGGTTTCCATTTTGCAAGCTAGGACAATCTTTTATGCAGTGTCCTTTCTGTTTACAACATGTACAAGTGTCCCTGTTACCAGGTGATCAGTTGAGAAGTGGGCCCCCAGCTGTTCGATCTGTAGGGCCATACATTTATTTTCGGTCCTGTATGGTTTTTGTTCTTAAGCCCTTTCAAAATGTTCTGCCAGGAGCTGTAATTCAAGTAAAGGAGCTATTTCTCATTCTAATTTCTGTTCCTTAATTAGGTATCTACTTATAGTTTTCTCTTTTGTTTATATGATTGAATTATGGTCTGAACAAATTTTATTAGAATGTTCAAATGTCGTTTTTAGGGAACCTTGACTTATGTTTTGGCCTTTAAAATTTTTTTTTTTAATTATGGATCCTTAGGTTTACTGTGGAAAGAAAGATCCTGTAGGTCACTTTCTGGGTCAGTCCAATCCGGTTTTGCCATTTAAGATTTAACCTCTGAGGTTCTGTCCAACATGTGTACATTTTAATATGGATCAGGTAACCCTGGGCCCTGTGCACCCAAAAGAATTCTAAGTTTTTCTGTGGATAGTTGCTGGTCCTCTCTGAGTATAAGGAAATCCTTAATTATAGCTCTTAATTAAGCTTTGGTCTAAGGGTTAAGTTCTACAGTTGCCTGCATACCTGGCTCATAGGAAGATGGATCTTTTGAGGCAACAAGTATTTTGGAGTTTTAGAATCGCTGGGAAAAAGCAGGGAGTCTGGAAAAGGGGAAGAAAGAGTGAGGAGATGACAGAAGAGAGAACAGGACAAAGGGGAAGAGGAGACTGGATGTAGGGAGGCAACTGGAGGACAGGAGAGGGAGGATTTACTAGGGAAATGAGTCTAGTTTATTGTTGCTTAAGTTTGTCAAATTTTGCTCATTAGCCTTGGACAAAGAATCTTTTAGTGAAGCAATTTTTGATTCAGAATTCACTTGGTAACCTCTGCATACCAATACAAAAATGCTACCAATTGGAGCTAAGTAATCTTATGCTCTCTTTTCTATGATGCCTCCCAAATGAACAATTTTGTCCATCTCAAATGTCTCAAACATCTCAAATGTTTCCCAGAGGAGCCACTGAAAGCACAAATCATTCTTGGCAAAATGATGCCATTTAGAAAGGTATAAGAATAAGGATGATAACGAGAGTATATTGGAGAAGCAGGAGTTTCTCCTGGAAGCGGAGAAGATTTAGACTTAGAGGACCCCATGAGAGGTTGTAAGAGTTGTGCACTTCATGTCCTGGGTGCCCATCCCTGATGTTTGTCCTCTGAATGCAGAGCCAGCAACCCACACCCCCAGCAAGCAGAAAACCAGAAAGAACACAGTCTCTCTATCAAAGCCAAGCTCTCAGAACCAAAAAAAAAAAAAAAATAGGAGAACCTCATCCAGTTTTATTGGTGACCCAAAGCCAAGTTTGTCTGAACTGACACCAATCTGGTGAGAATCCCACCAGTCTGTGAGGCCAGCTCAAGCATCAGCCTAATATAGCCTATGCCTATATTTTACCCTGTGATTCTCTTTCTTATGAAAAACACCGTTTTTAGACATCACAACAGAAAATGAAAAGCACAAAAGGGAGCAAAAGGGATGAAAAGGAATACCCTGATTCCATCAAAGATACCAAACAAATAGCAGCCAGTAACAAAACCAGGTACAAAAATGAGAATAAATAGCCAATACTTGAGAGGCAAGTGTTGGTAGAAAGGAAAGTTTGCTTTAATCAGAAGGCCGGTAGTTCGGGGAGAAGGCGGACTTGTGTCCTCAAAACCAACTCCCAACATTCTGTTCTGCCGTGACAGGTTTTAAAGGGGAAAGAATGTCAGTGAATCATCAAGGCAGGATGTCAAGCTCTACATCATTCTCCATTGCACAAAGACTGGTTGACTCCTTGTTATCTGTCTTCAGATGTTATCTTGCCTGCACAGTCTGCCTTCAGGATTGCTAAGGGGACTGATGGGGGTAGAGAGCTAGTCATTCTTTAACTACTTAATTCTTCATTCTTACTTCTTTTAATCTAGGGAAAGAGTCAACAGGTTAGGCAAGGTGTGGTGTGCATTCAGGAGAGCGTAAATCAGGAGTTAAGTTAGATTGCCTAGGGATCTCATTTCTATAATTAAAGTTTAAGGGAAACAGAAATAGGCAAACAGGAAAGGGGCAAAAGAGCTGCTCAAATCCGCATTTGTCAGACATCATCCCATTTCTATGGGATCAGGGGCAAAGGTCCAGCTTCTTTAACTTCTTTGTGCTGACAGAAGGTGCCATATTCTCAGAGTGGAAGACGTCGGCTTGTTTGTTTGTCTGTCCTCCCACAGCTAGAATGTAAGCTCCGTGAAGGCAATGGCTTTGTTTTGTTTCGTGCTTTCTCTATGCTCAGAACAGTCCCTGGTACAGACTAGGTATTTGACAGTATTTGTTGAATGCATGAATGAATAAAACCATTATCTGAATAAAAATATGTAATACATGCCCATCATGTGAGTCTGCTACTATGCTAAATACTCTGGCAGATCCAAAAGTTGTAGAAGACAGTCAAAAATAGAGACAAGATTGTCAAAAAAAAAAAAAAAAAAGCTAGGGAATGATTGAGTGCTAATTTGACTATAAATGTTACAGAAATTCAGAGGAGGGGAAGATCTTAGGGCTCAGGCAAGGAGGACTTCATGGAGGGTGGGGAAAATGACCTAATGTATCTTGACATTGAGGCAGAGTTGCCCAGCAGAGAAAAAAGGTATCAGTTGTGCTCCATCCCTACTTCATAGTGTGAAAGTGATTGAGGCCTGAAATTGAATAGGCAGGGATTCAGCCTAGACATGAAGCCACATTTCTTAACACTCAAAAGCTCTGGCTTTAGAGTTCTCAGGTTAAATTTTAATGGCTTCTTCCCTAATGAGTCATTCTTTGTTCCTGCATTCATTCACCTTTTTTTTCATTCCTTCAATTATTTATTGAACATTTACTTTTTATTCAATATTGTGCTAGAGGTGAGGGTGATAAAAAAAAAATCTGTGACATGATCTCTGAAGGGTTTTAAAAGCCAGTTGAAAAGAAAAAAACATCAGACACACACAGAGCAGCCAAGTAGAAGCACAAGGTAGTATATAATTGCATGTCTAATGACTGGCAGAGTCAATGTGTATCTGTTTTTGGTATGTGTCTTATATAGTTCACTGTTCCTCAAAGATAACATTGTTTACATCACAGTACTCCTGTGCCTTACCCTAGCTATCATACAAGTACTTTGCATCCTATAAAGTGCTACTCAAACATTTATTATAGCTATCTGGCAGCAGGGAGAGGATAGGTGACTGCAAAACTGATCGCTGCTTCCTGTGAGAAATTATAAGACTTGAGAATCATGAATACGAAGATTATTTAGAGCTGACCAACTTAAAACTGTGGAAGGCAAATACGGAATTTGTAAATCTCAGGGCAACGAACTCAACTTTTCCAAACTTCCAACCCAAATAAGAACATTTCCAACTCAGGAGCCAGCGAGAGTCCACCCTTTTCTTGAATTATTTTGGGGAAAATGCATTATTTAAAGACATTTCATGAAATCAAAGTGAATAGGTTCCATCATTTTAAAAAGCCTGTTAAGCAAAAATGCTATTGGTGCAGGACTTCTAAGTTTTTGTCTCCCTTCTAGGATAGAAGGGAGTTTAGTTGCTGAGGTGCTCTCCTGGCCAAACTTGGGCTTCCCCTATGCTGCTACCTCTCACATGGCACCTTCTGCCAAAATGCATATATTTGCAAGAATTATGCTTCAGGAACTTGTCATTCCCAGAGAGAATAAGCTATGGAAACCCATTTTCTCTCCTTTATCAACAAAGTTAGATTGAATAGTTCAATTTCTTTTTCATTTTCAAGAATTGATGAAATAGGAAGGAAAAAGCACTTCGATTTTAGAAAAAAGAAATTGAAGAAAACTTTTAAAAGCTTGAAAAAGTTCAAAGTGGTAAAGGGGTAGGGGCATTTTGACACAGACTCTTTTAAAATATTAATTTTTTTTTTCCTAAATTGATCTGAAGGCATGACAAATGTTTACTCTGACACCCAGTACAGTATTAAAAAACCCAGATGTCAGGGTGAAAATCTGATGGGCTGCAACCTTAGTGGAAGGAAGGATAAAATGTCTTCTGTGACCCAGGGTTCCTGAAAATGCCTTATTTTCCTCTTGGTGCCATTTTAGTTTTCCTAATTTTTATTTACTCACTTCACCTGCACTCATCTAGGAACGAGGAAGGAGAAGCTAATTCTACTACTGATGTTGCCAAAGAAGCTTTGTTACTCTCAGATGAAAGGGATTTTTTTCTCATGGGTTAAGTAGGAATGAGTTAACTTGTTAAAATTGTACCTTACTCTTTCAGTAACTGACTCTTTCAGTTTAATCATCAGTAGTCTGGGTAGAGGTAATGAATCAGCACTCTATGGAAACAAAAGGCCCTCATGCCTTGCTAAATAGTTTTCCTTGCAGACCTCACAAAGGTTCTTGGCGCCCCAGAATGTATTGATTTCATTAGATGTGCTAATTTAGCAATTCTCTGGTTTGAAGACCGTAATTACAACCCAGTACACAAACCTATGTATATAGGCTTATTCCAAGAAGAAAAAACTTTTGCTCTCAGTTTATTAACAGCAAATGTATACATTTTTTTTTTCCTGCGAATGCTAGTTATACAATAAATCTCCCTTATGGACCCACAAAGCCTTGTTATTACAGAGTCTTTTATTAGTAAACGGAACCATTTCACAGAGTGTTAATGAGTTAGTGCTTATCTCTTACTCTCTTGCGTGGTTAAAATGTGCTGAAGAACTGGACAATTTATCTAAGCATGTGGGTGACTAAGGTACATGACAGTTTTAATAATTACGTTCCATCTGTCTCTATTTTCACTGATGAAAAAATGTTACACTTGATTTTCTCATTTTCGTAGCTGTATCAGAGTTCAGAGAAAACAAATCAGACACAGTAATATGATAATAGAGCTGAATTATAGAGCATTTTCACTATAAGTGGATTTTTACTGCATTCTATGTACACTGTGTTTTTGAAACAATTACTAAGACGTGAGGAATAAATTAGATAGTTCTTTGTTATCTTTTAGAATACTAATTTTATTTAATGCACGTTTGCCTCTTTTTAAGTGCTTTCTCCCTTGCTACTCTATGTCTTTTCCCCCCCCCCCCCAAGGATCAGTTGCATACCTACGGTGTGCTGGGTCCCGCGCAAAGAACTTTCACCTGTTTTATCTACTTAGCTAGGTTTATTGGGGGTGTAGGGGTGCCAGTGGAAGTGAGTGTACGTGTGTGTGCTGCCCTCTACTGGACTAACTTCTGAAAATGTATTTGGGAGTTTTCTGGTGTGTTTTTTTTCTTTAAGGGAAAAGGGAAAGGAGAAAGAAAATTTAGGGAGGACTGCATTTCTTCTTTACGTTACCTAACCATTCTTTGGGAGTAGGAACTGCATTTTGTATAACTCAGGACTCCCACAGTCTAGCGTCACATCTTGTACACAGCAGATGCTCAGTAAATGTTTGTTGAGTAAATAAAGAGCTTACCAGAATTTCTTTTTTCCCTGATAGATGAAGTCTGTAAGTATTTCACCAAAGAACATTGCCTCAGCATTGGAATCTATTCAATTCAGGGGAAAAAAAAAGTCATGAAGCTTGTTAGAGACAGGATAATTTGATATCATATAATTAGGGATCTAGAAGCAGGAAGGAGAGTAGGCACTTAGATATCTACTAAATATTTTACCCAAGTGGGCAAGAACTTCAGACAATGAATATGGCTGTGAGTAAAACAAGTATATCAAGGAGAGAGATGACCCTTTCATTAAATATCTTGTACTTCAGCCATAGAAGTACAGTCAAATTGCACCTCTCTGAAACCCTCACCTCTCAACAAACAACGAGAGGAAAAGCCTTTTAAGGGTGTGCTCTAGAACAGTATGAGAGACAGAAGAAAGAACAGTGTGGGAGAGATGGCTGAATGCCTAGTGGAATTTGTTGGCATTATCCACATGATGGAATTTTAGCTGGAGAACATTTGCCCAGCCAGGGATTGAATTGCCCAACCCTCCTTGCATCTAGCTATAGCCCTCTGGCTATCCCAGGCACACACTGGTTCTCACCAGTGGAATGAGAATGAAAATGATGAGTGGTACTTCCACTCAAGACTTTTATGAAGTTGGTGCCCCTTCTACCTTCTCTTTACCTTTCCACTGTCCGGAGGCACACAATGGAAAGAGCCTGGGAACCTACCTGCTGTATTTATGGATTAGATGGGATACTAGTGAAAAAGGAAAAGTTTTTGTATTAAGCCTCCAGGATTTATTTGTTACGGCAGCTAACATTATCTACCTCATTATTATAGAAATATATATTGGGTTTATGCTTCCAGACTGTACTAACATACTATACTAATACTATGCTATAACCTATTTTACGATAATACTGATACAAATGCTAATAATATACTATAATTCTAATATTTTTCTGTATTGCACTTACTATAGTACTAATGCTATACTATAATACTAGTACTAATACTATACTATATTACAGTATTATACTAAACCGTACTATACCAATACAGTTGACTCTTGAACGACACGGGTTTGGACTGGGCAGGTCCACTTGTATGCAGATTTTTTTCATTAGTAAATACTATGGTACTACACGATCCATGATTTGTTGAATCTGTGGATGTAGAACCGTGGATACAGAGGGCCGACTGTAAAGTTACACTCAGATTTTTGAGTACACAGGTGGTGGGTGCCCCAAACCCCATGTTGTTCAGGGGACAATTGTATATTAGATTAAGGCAGAAACATATCTGTTAGGAAGACATTCAAATAAAATTCTTAAAATTAAAACAACAAGAACAACAGCAACAACTTTGGTTAGTTTTCCAGAGGACACATGTCCCAGGGGTTTCCAATAGCCAGTATACCTGCAGCCTGTACTGATGGTTAATTTGGTCTGTGTCTCAAGCACGGATGGCTGCAAATAGAAAAGGCAGAGTCTGAAGACACATGACATGTGTCTCCATTATACTCAATATTTTGTAATAACCTCTATAGGAAAGGAATCTGAAGAAGAATATATATATATATGTGTGTGTGTGTGTGTGTATTCAGATATATCTATATCTGGTCACTTTGCTATAGCTTGTACACCTGAAAACAACACAACATTGTAAATCAACTATATACTTCAATTAAAAAATTAAAAATATGATAGACACATGACATATATGGTATTGGATACAGCAGAACCTTTGTCTGAGTAACAGTGAGGCAGCATGGAAAACGCTCATGGGGCCCAGGCATGAAAGGAAATAGGGAAACCAATGCTCTATTCTTACGTTATTTCATCATGGAAAAGCCACTTTCTACTCCCATTAGATAGCTGACTCTGCAGAATGTCAGCATCTTTATCCTTAATGGACAACATAGCAGTGGTTTTAAGACATCTTTCCTTAATTATTAAATTAAATGATTAATTAAGTTCATTCACTATCTTCATTCATTTGTAGTGAATGAAGATAATTCGACTCGATTTTTTTTTTTTTTGCGGTACGCGGGCCTCTCCCTGCTGTGGCCTCTCCCGTTACGGAGCACAGGCTCCGGACGCGCAGGCTCAGCGGCCATGGCTCACGGGCCCAGCCGCTCCGCGGCATGTGGGATCTTCCCGGACCGGGGCACGAACCCGTGTCCCCTGCATCGGCAGGCGGACTCTCAACCACTGCGCCACCAGGGAAGCCCTCTTTGCATTTTTTTAATGGACAAACGTGTACATAAAATTCACTTGTTGGGTTAGAAGGTGCTCAAAGATATTATCCTTCTCATCTTCTTGTTCACACTTTATTGTACATTTGCCTTAGGGGTCTTGAACAAAACCATGTTTATTAATCCAATAAAGAGGTACATGTAATGATCATTTACTCCTGACCTATAAGAAATAGGTATTTATTTTATTGGTGTAATGAAATTTTTTAGTTTCAGAATTTTTTGCGCTTTAATTTCTCCCAGAGTTCAGGATTTGCAGTTTCAAAAATAACACGCTGATGCAGATCCACGCTCGCAGAGTCTTTGGCCTTTACGAAGCTTTTTGAAATTCTCCTCCTGTTTGAGTTTTCATTCTCTGGCCCACTAAAACGTTTCTTGTTGAAATTTGGCATTACCAAACACTGCTTGAAATAAACTGGCCAATTGTTGGATGAGAGGGATCTTTGTATCATTTGGAGATCAGAATTATCATGGGTTATAATAAGATTTGAACTGGAGACACAGGCAGAGATGTGTTCACGATAGCTTTGTTGTAGTTTTGCCTAGAGCCAAGGTTATGAACTAGATAACCTCCTGAGGTTTCCTTATAACTCCATATTCCACGATACTAATCTTCTTGAGTGAATCTACATTTTTATTCCCCCTTTGAAGAGACTACTAACCCGTGCTTTGAAAATATGTTTCTCTTTGTTCTTGAGGCATCAGAATATGTTATCAAAGAACAAAGTGGAGATTTTCAGGAAATTTGTGAGCATGAGGTCCACTTCATTTTTCTGCAAGGAAGTAGGAAGATAGAAAAGATCTGTGGTTTCTAAATTTTATTTCAGTTCAGTTTAATCCAATAAGCAAGTACTGAGTGTCTATTTATTTAGCAGGCATCCGTGGTACACACACGAGGAAATAGCCTCTGGCTTATTTCACAGGCTTGTCCTAAAGATGAAATGAGATCGCAAAGACACACAGAACCTGGCACATAGGAAGCCCTCAATAAATAGTGGTTATTATTGTTAATATCAGGAAGCACCTGGACAGCTTAAAACACTTTGAAATGTTATGTTTGGTTGATGCCTCAATGTCTACAGAGTGTTGTTTTGAGCAGGACCACAGAGAAGGCAATGTTGAGAGTCTCCAGTGCACCTGGGTTTGAATCCTACTTACACCCTTACTACATCACTCAGTGCCAATGATCTTAAGACTGTCAGCTTTCTAAGAAAGTTGCTTATGGCAGGCTCGCCTTCAAAGTTATGATTACGATGTTCTAGGTCTCTTAGGCTAAGTCTTTCTCAAAGTGGAGCCTGAGTCAGAGCCTTGGATGTAGGTAGATGATTTGGGAAGTTAAGTCCAGGGAGAAGAGAGAGTGGCTGGGAAATGGATTAGGGAAGGAGGGAAACTCCTATTAAGTGTTTCCGTTGGCTGCCGCTAGAGGTGACATATTCACTCTAGTTAGGACTTTCCAGAGAGCCTTATGAAAGGTGTCTCAAAATTGTCTGAAAAGGGAAATGTATTAGGGTTCTCTAGAGCAGTAGAACCAATAGGATATAAAAGGAGGTTTAATATGAGTGATTGGCTCATGTGATGACAAGAGGCTGAGAAATCCTATGATCTGCCATCTGCAAGCTGGAGACCCAGGAAAGTCAGCAATGTCATTCCAGTCTAAGTTCCAGCACCTGACATCCAGGGGAACTTACGACTGCAAGCCCTAGTCCAAGGGTGGAGAATATGAGATAAGCTGTCCCAGCTCAACAGTGAGGCAGGAAAAAGAGAGGCGAATCCCTCCTTCCTCCGCATTTTGTTGTATTTAGGACAAGAATGAATTGGATGATGCCCACCCACACTGGGTAGGGCAGTCTACATTGAATCCACTGATTCAAATGCTAATCTCATCCGGAAACACCCTCACAGACACACCCAGAAATAATGTTTCCCTGGACACCCTTTGGCCAGTTGAGTTGACACATGAAATTAACCACCACAAGAAATATTTATTCCAAGGTTCTCTAGCAGTGGTGGGCAAGAGGGGAGGGGTGTGGGGCTCAGGCTTAGGTTTGGGGTGTGCTTCACTGTCAGGTTACTCCCAAGTGAAGCTGATTGCTCAGAAAACAAGTTGTCACAGTGTCTCAGCAAGGGATGGGGTGGAGAGAATATGCAGTGGTGCACAGAGATGTCTGATAGGCTGCAGGCTGTCCAAGAGAAACAAGCGAGGAAGTCACACCGCTGGCTGAGGTGGGAAGAGACACACCTGTAAAGTATTAGATGCATTTGAAGGAACTCATAAATTTCAAGTGAGCGTTCAAGGATCTGTCCGTCATACTCAGCCTGTTTCATTTGGTCCTACTGCACATCCTTTGAACTCTGTTCTCAGATCACATCAGCTGTTGCAGTTTGGGGAAATAAAAACGACACAGAAGGTTCCCCACCTTGAAATGTAATAAAAACTGCTGGATGGATCAGTTTGCCGTCTCTTCCCACTTTCTAATATTGTGTAGACTGTTCTCTGAAAGCAGGACTCCAAGAACAGAACTTCTTGGATTTAGGTGGGTCAGCAAATCTTTAACTAGAGGGGGAAAATGAAATATAGACATACTGAATTGTAGCTCTGTTTAGAAAAGAGCACTCTTTACAAATTTTTTGAACCAAAAGATTGTTTAATCTTTACCGACTAGTGGAAAATGATTTTCACGAGAGAGAGATCCATCCCTCCATACCTCGCCTACCTCCATAGCTATTAGAATTCACATTTATAGCAACTTTTTTGTCCTCCCCAGAAGAAAACCTTAATTCACTTGTAAGAATAGTCAGTGTAATAGTGTAATACTACCTTCGCAGGTTTCCCGGTAGGTGGCTATAAAGAACTCTGTTTCTATAAAGTCTGCTGGCAGCTTTGGGAATCTGAAGCAACGTGCACAGTGAGGGAAAATTTGAGATTGTCATCCAGCTGCCATTAGACTTTGCTTCGAACATTATATAAAAGGAATAAACATTCTGCTCTAATAAAATAGCTCATCATTTAGAAAATAATCGATTCAAACATGTAAATTATAAGGCTCTGAATAGGTAGCGTATGCAACCTAAACAGTGTCATGGTTTTATATTACTTAGTAAAAAATTTAAAAGTCATAGGCCTTTATTATTGAGTGAGAATTTAAGGGCTAAGGATTGGCTGAAAATAGTGAAAACTTTCATCTCTTTTTTTAATGCTGTGTCACAATTTAAAGGTTTTTGTCGTTGTTATGATATAAACAAAAGGAACAGAAATTGTGATTTCAGGATTTCTAATTCTTGGGTTATTTCGTGTCTATCATTGATTTAGAATTATGTTTTTATCAAAATATCATCTGTATGTGTGTATCAAATATAACATGCCATACTTTTTTTTTAAAAAAGGTTGTATTCTTTACAACATGCCTTAACTTTTAACAGCATTTATTTATGCTCAACTTAAAATTAAGATTTTTACATATGGAATTTTAATCAAAATGTCTATCAGTACTATCTCACTATATTAATTATTAAGTTGATTTTCTTTTTAAAAACTGATTATATTTCAAGATTCCAAACTTCCCCAAATGTCTGTAGTTTAAAAAATCTACCATGATGAGCCTATTTAATATTCCAAAATATATATAAAAGTTATCAATCATATCACAGGTCTTCTTTGATTTACTGGGGGGATTGACCTACCCAAAAAGATGGTTTTAAATTAACTCTTAATTAGGAAGAAAAATTAAAATGCCATGGTTGTACGAAGGACAAGCTGGTAGAACATGTTCGACTTTAGCAATTGGGATGGTTCATTTTCCGGTATTCCCATACCTCTTTTGTCTTCCTCCTAATTACTAGGATACCTGTGCAAAACTCAAAAATTCAATTGGAAGATAAAATACTGAAATAAGTCTTTTTTCATTGTTCTGTTGACTTGAGAATGAGAAACAGTTTTCTGATTCTCATTATAATGAGTCAGAGTCCTTATTTTAAGAAGCTAAAGTGAAATATTTCAGAGACTACTGAATGAATTATGCCATTTCTAGAGTTAATCAGCAGTGCCCATGTCTGCACAGAATTATTAGTTCATCTCTTTTAACTGAAATAATTGGTCACTTCCAACAACAGATTTAAAGAGATCTTTAAGGCTGAACTGAAAAAAAGACAGACATTGTTTACATGCATTACATGACCATTGGGACTGAATTTTCTACCTTATTGACTAAGTGACCTAATTAAGAGCCAGGTTTAGCATTCTGTCTACGTAGGGTGACCTTCCAAGCGTAGCCTGCACGTGGAGAGTGGAAGGCCAGTGCTCCCAGACATTTATTTTTGTGTGAGGACAGGGCTTTATTTTCCTGCAAAGCCAGCTTCTTTCCTTTAGTGTTGCTAATTGTATCTAAGCTGTGTTCTCCTTTTATTACAGAAACATTTCTGCTTGTTATGTATCTCTAGACACCTGGGAAATGACATTTCTAAGAATAAGAATGATACTCTCTTGGGAGCTAAAGATTGATCCAAAAGCCTTTCATCTCTTATAATTTTGGAGTCCACCCTGAGTAAACTGTCGGCCTCATTTCAAGGGTAGCATCTCTACCAGTCCATCATGTGGGAATGGCAAATGAAATATTTAGGTGGTGTTCTTGGAGACGTCCACATATTTGAATATTTTTTTTTAATCTCCTCTTTCAGACAAAACACCTGAACAGATGAATGCAGATGCTTGCTTAAATTGGGCAAATTTGAAAGCTGAGCCACATACTTTCAAAGTGAACTGGTAGATTAAAAGAAGTACAGTGTTATGTTTTCCTCTGGCACTACTTGTAGAGGTTTCATCTGCCTTCAGACCCATGTGTACATGTCAGGAATTGGGTATCGGTTCATTGCCATCAACTCTCTTGGATTCATTAATTTTATAACACAGCATCTCTTTACAATGAATAGTTTCACAAACTGGGAGCTTCATTATTTTATTCATCTTGAACCTGCTTGGCATGCTGCAGGATTCTTTGGGAATAGAGTTTTGTAGGCTGAGACTACTTCCATTTAAAATAACCCACACATCTGTTCGTGCAGTGTCATCAATAAAGCAAATAATAAATCAGTCCCAAGAAAACCTATGAAAGATTTTCCTCCCCATCCAAGCTGGAATGTAATCCTCCCAAAGATCAACTCTTATACAGGCCCAAGAAAATAGTGTGAGTAAATTATCTTGGCTCTTAACAGTCAAACCATGGTAAGAGGATGGAAGAAGATGCCTGAGTGATGGGTTCTGGCAGATCTGAGTTCAAATCCTGAATCTTGGAAATGTTAATCTTTCTGAACTTCAGTTTTCATGTCAGTATACTAGGGACAACGGTGCCTTCCTCATAGAACTGACATGATTGCATGAGATAATACATGTAAAGGGTGAATATACACCCTCAAGTATTGGTTGATCCTTTAGTCAACTGTTCTGCCAGTTAGAATACTTTGTGTTTCAGGTAATGAAAATCCAACATTAATAGCTTTATAAGATGATTGATATGTCACATAATAAGAAGTCTGGAAGTAAAGTAGGTCCAAGTTTGGTGAATTCAATGCCTGCAGAGATCCAGATCCTTCCAATTTTCTGCTCAACCATTCTGAATATTTTCCTTGGGCTAGCTCTCTTTACAAGATGGTTTCTTTAGTTTTAGGGATCATATCTTCATCAGGAAATGTCCAGGGTCATAAAGTGGGGTTTTTAAGTCTTCGTGTCCCTTTGGAATCATTCAGAAACTTTTCCAGGGAACCATGTCTCCGTCATCAGTAACTTGGCTAGAATTGTGTCCCATACCCATACTCTCTGCTCCCCAGTGACTGGGAAGAGAAGTAGGACCATAGGATCACCATGATCAGCACAAACCACAGTTGGGCTTGAGGCTGGAAATGGAACTGGATCCCACATCCCTAGGACACCTGGACATGCCTCCCTGCTAGAAGCCTAGGTACTGTTAGCTAGGTTGAAGATGAGGAATAGCTGTTGGACAGGCAACCAACAGTGTCTGCTACATAAGTATTGTCTTCAGTTCCACCATAGATTTCTCATGGTACCAAATGCTGAGACAACACAAAAGTTGTTCCCTGGAAGATATAAAAATTGAGTTGGAGGAGACAAGAGATTCAAAGCAAACTGTAATGAAGTCTTATATTACACAGAGCAGTGCTTCTCAAACTTGAATGTACATATGAATCACTGGGGGATCTTACTAAAATGTAGATTCTGATACAGTAGGTCCAGAGCATGGCCAAGATTTGGCATTTTTAACAAGCTTCCAGGTGGTGCTGATGTGCTGGTGTGTAGGTCACTCTTTGAGTAGCAGGGTCTTCTACCATATGTGATGCTAGATGGGTATAAAGAATGGAAGCCAGAGTGCTTCCCAGAGGTGGCAGGGAACTGTGTGGGCTCTAAAGCTTGTAGGATTTTGATAGATGGAGGAGACAAAATACAATATGCTTTGGGATCTTTTATAAAAACATATTTGTTAACTTGATAATACCAAAGAAAATAATGTGGGCTTCCCTGGTGGCACAGTGGTTGAGAGTCTGCCTGCCGATGCAGGGGACACGGGTTCATGCCCCAGTCCGGGAAGATCCCACATGCCGCGGAGCGGCTGGGCCCGTGAGCCATGGCCGCTGAGCCTGCGCTTCCAGAGCCTGTGCTCTGCAACGGGAGAGGCCAGAACAGTGAGAGGCCTGCATACCGCAAAACAAACAAACAAACAAAAAACAACAACAAAAAGAAAATAATGTGACTAAGATACCAAAAATGAGCTTACGTTTTCTGGACTAAACATCAGGTACACTGTACAGGAGGGCCATGGCTCTTAGGACTACCTGCTCTTCTTTTCTTTAAATCTTAATGCCTGAAAAAGGAATAGACACAGTGAGTACACTTGTATCCCAGGGCAGAATTGCAAGCTGAGTGAACTCAGCCAGAATTTGGATATGTCAAATGAAGGAAAACGCACAACCTGAAAGTTGCGAGTTACATTTTATTAGGGACCTTGCTGAGGACTAGAGCTTGGGAGACAACTCTCAGATGCTCTGAGGAACTGCGCCCACGAGGAAAGGGAGGAGCCAGGATGTATAGGAGTTTTTGCTGCGAAGAAAAAATGTAGTCGAACATCAACAGGTTACTGCTAATTCCAGAAAACCAGACATCTCAACTCAGTGATTTTAGTGCTTTTCTATATATGGGAAGATGGAAAAGTCTGGGCTCACTGAAATTATTCCTTAGATATGCATCTTAATTATCTAGGGCCAGTATCCTGTTTTTCTTCATCCTGATCCCCTCGGGGAACACTGTCTGTGGCTACAGTGGCAGATGGCTTGATGGCAGGTAACATTCGCTGTTTACTGAAATGGCAGGCAACATTTTTTTGTCTGCAGATATATTTTCACAAATAGGAGTGGGCCTTTGCCTAAAAATAAATAATTAATCTTTGTGTTTTTTGGTATTTCTTACCCCTCAAAAACCCAAACCAAAACAATACCATTGTCTTTGTCATTGCACTTTTTCTTTCTTAATGCTATTTGTTTTGTAGCTAAGTTAGACAAGTCACTTCTTAGAAAATCAAGAATGCAGTGAGGGAAATTAAAGAAAACAGTGGATGTGTTCCCTAAGTTAACTTTCTTTTATGTATGTATATGTGTAGATAAAAGGCAATTACAGTAGTTGAATTTGACCACTCAATAGGACCACGGAGGCTACACATCCTGAGTTACAATAATGCAGTTCTTCTTTTGGTAACGAGAAATTCCCTGCAAGCTCAAGAACAATAAAGCTGTAAGAGATTAAAAGGGAGAAAATATAAGTATGGAATGTCATTGATTACATAGCTAGTTTGCAGACTATTCATTGAAAAACTTTCGTATCCTCTCCTGTGAAGACCAGGAGGCTGGCATTTAGGCATATCTGGGAGGCTGGTTCACTTTTACATGGATTAAAATGAGCAGGAATGGGAAGTGGAAAAAATAGAAGAGATCCTAGCTCCAAATTCTGGATTCTTCTGCATTTGATAGTTCACATTCTGGAATGCTATCTTTTACTTTATGCAGTGTTGTTGATCAAATGAAAAAAGTAGTAGGATTAGGTCATCAAAATAAATTAAGCTTGGAGATTAGGATGATAGCAATAAATGAACTGTTTGGTTCAGTTTCCTGACTTGTAAAATGGGAGAATTGAACTTGATAGTGTTCCCAGAACCTGCTGAGCATCAGAAGAGTCTCGGGAGATTGTTAAAAGCACAACTTCCTTGGGCCCACTTGACACCTGTTGGATTAGAATTCCTGAGCATAGGACCCAGGGAATATGCATTTTTAAAAAGCTCTGGGCTTTTTCCTCAGTATCCCTCTCTCCCCAAATCAGAGGACCCCCACATTTGGAAACTACTGTACTAGAAAATCTTTTAAGATCCAGTTCATCCCCAAATGCTATGATTTTCATGCAATAGTTAGAGTGGCGATTTAGGAACTGAGAATGATGGAAAGGGAAATTATTTGGATAACCACAACAAAAGTATTCTTAGACTATTAGTTTATCATGAAATGGTTTTCACAGTGGTTGGACTCTGAGGATTTTCCCTCAATCTTGCCTTTGCCTTTGGAATGCCCACCCATCAATGCAAAGCTGATTTGGAGGCAGAGAGCGGGAGAGAAACCACTTTATTTGCACTCACAGATCCTGGTCTGCATTTATTCGAGCATGATTAAAAACAGTAGGGTTTCCCAGTTAACATTTGGTAAAGCTCACAAAAGATTGTTATTTTGCTTATTGCTTTGAGAAACCTGTGGGGGAGGAAGCATGGTTTGACAAAAGTATTGCCTTAAATCTCCAAATGCGAAATTGTGTAACGGTTTATGCATCAGGATCGGGCGGTTCTGCAGCACTTTGTGGCCAACTCTGAGGGCCAGTTGGGAGGAGGAACTCTTTCTGTGTCTCATTAGCCACTGTGCATGTACATCTTAAAAGGATGGGAGTCTTGTCTTAAAAGAATGACCAGTGATTGTTGGAGTTTTGTATTTTGCTAGTGCTTTTGCCTTATTGACTGTTAAAAAAGTGTTCTAGGAAAGTTGTATTTTGTGGAAATACATGTAAATCTCATCAGGTGGGTGGGCCTTCTCTGCACTTGAGCCTTTAAACCAGGCCGATCCCAGGTCCGCACAGCTGGTACCCAGACTCAAGCAGCTTTGCTGTCCTGGCTGGTTTGTATGTTTGTGGCAACTATCCTGCCCTGCCACCTCTCCAGTTGTGTTAGCTGTACTGCATACCTGTATTTACCTGGCTCTACTCCGTACCTGTATTTACCTGGCTGTACTCCATACCTGTATTTACCTGGCTCTACTCCGTACCTGTATTTACCTGGCTGTACTCCATACCTGTATTTACCTGGCTGTACTCCATACCTGTATTTACCTGGCTCTACTCCGTACCTGTATTTACCTGGCTCTACTCCGTACCTGTATTTACCTGGCTCTACTCCATACCTGTATTTACCTGGCTCTACTCCATACCTGTATTTACCTGGCTCCTGGTCGTCTGCATAGTCCTTAGTCCTGAGGTCAGAGTTGGATTTTGAGGGTCGTTTTAGTCCCTCTTTGGTAGCCCCAGATTGTGTGTGCCTCCTGATTGCATCCACTGCTTCAGGTAACCATCTAACTGAAGAAAATTTCAGCCCCTGATATTCCATCCCTGATGGGTCTGTCCATCCTCCTCCCCTCCCCCCCCACCTTCCTAACATTGTCTCTCTGCACCTATGAATGGAGACTCGACTGTTGTGTGGGACAGATGGTACGTTTGTCTTATTCGAGGCCTATCACAGCATGATGGAGCTAATAGTATAACTCACTGCCTCTCAAACTTCAAGGTACCGATGAATCACCTGGGGAATCTTATTAAAATGCAGATTCTAATTCAATAGGTCTGGGATGGGCTTTTCTCACAAGCTCCTAGGTGATGCAGTGCTGCTGACGGGCAGACCACATTTTTCGTAGCAAGGGTATAACTGATCCCAGAGGCAGTATAATACAGAGCAGAGTTCTTCAGCCTCTACCCTAGTGATAGTTTGTGCTGGCTCCTTCTTTGTTTGGTAAGGGGTGGGGGGTGGGGCGGCCGGGGGGTGGGCTGTCCTGTACATTATAGGATGTTTAGCAACATCCCTGGCTTCTGCCCACTAGATGCCAGTAGAGTTCTCCCTTTCCAGTCATGACAGTCAAAACTATCTTCAGACATTGTCAAATACCCCCGGGGGTAAAATCACCCCCGATTTGAGGATCACTGGTATAGAGGTTATTATTAAGGGCTCTGGATTAGAAGGCTTGCACTGAAATTCTGGCTCACCAACCTACTGGGTAAGTGGCCACGGGTACTTTACTTAACTTTTCTGTGCCTCAGATTTTTCCTCTATAAAATGGAGATGATAATAGTGTCTATGTTAGGTAGTCGTAGATTTGCTGGAAGGTTTAAATGAGTAAATATCCCTGAAGTGCTTAGAACTATATGTATATGTAGAATGGAAGAATTAATACTGTAAAATGTCTATGCTATCCAAAGAAATCTACAGTTTCATCAAGTCCCTATCCAAATACCAATGGCATTTTCCATAGAACTAGAACAAATATCCTAAAATTGGCATGGAACTGCAAAAGACCCTGAATAGGCAAAGCAATCTTGGGAAAGAACAAAGCTAGAGATATCATGCTTCCTGATTCCAGAGTATCCTACAAAGTTACAGTAATCAAAACAGTATGGTACTGCCACAAAAACAGACACATAGATCAATAGAACAGAATAGAGAGCCCAGAAATTAACCAACACTTATATGATCAATTAATCTATGACAAAAGAGGCAAGAATATAGAGTGGAGAAGAGACAGTCTCTTCAATAAATGGTGTTGGGAAAACTGGACAGCTACGTGCAAAAGAATGAAAATAGACCACTTTCTTACACCATATACAAAAATAAACTCAAAATGAATTAAACACTTAAATGTAAGACTTGAAGCCATAAAACTCCTAGAAGAAAACATAGGCAGTACACTCTTTGACATCAGTCTTAGCAGTGTTTTTTTGGATGTGTCTTCTCAGACAAGGAAAACAAAAGCAAAAATAAACAAATGGGGTCACATCAGACTAAAACGCTTTTGCATAACAAAGGAAACTTAACAACAAAATGAAAAGGCAGCCTACTGAATGGGAGAAGATATTTGCAAATGATATATCCTTTAAGGGGTTAATATTCAAAATATATAAAGAACTCACACAACTCAATATTTTTAAAAACCAAAAAATCCAGTTAAAAAATGGGCAGAAGCACTGAATAGATATTTTTCCAAGGAAGACATACAGATGGCCAGAGGACACGTGAAAAGATGCTCAAAATAACTAATCATCAGGGAAATGTAAATCCAAACCACCATGAGATATCACCTCACACCTGTCAGAATGGCTGTCATCAAAAAGACAACAAATAAAAAATGTTGGTGAGGATGTGGAGAAAAGGGAATCCTCCTATACTGTTGGTGGGAAGGTAAATTTGTGCATCCACTGGAAACCAGTATGGAGGTTTCTCAAAAAAAGTAAAAATAGAGCCACCGTATGATCTGGCAACTCCACTTTTGGGTGTTTATCTGAAGGAAACAAAAACACTAATTCAGAAAGATAAATGCACACCTATGTTCATAGCAGCAGTATTTACAATTGCCAAGATACGGAAGAAACCTAAGTTTCTATCGATAGACAAATGGATAAAGAAGATGTGGGATATATATGCAATGGAACATTAGCCATAAAAGAGAATGAAATTTTGCCATTTTTACAACACAGATGAACCCAGAGGGTATTGTGCTTAGTGAAATAAGTCAGAGAAAGACAAATGCCACGTGATTTTACTTATATGGGGGATCTAAAAAGCAAAAAACAGAACAGAAACAGACTCATAGATACAGAGAACTGGTGATGCCAGAGGAGAGAGGGGGGTGGGGAGGTTAGGAAAAGTAGCCGAAGGGGATTGAAGTGGTACAAACTTCCAGTTATAAATTAATGTATCTAATGTATAGCATAGCAAATACAGTCAATAATAGTGCAATAAATTTGTATGGTGATAGATGGTTACTATACTTATCCTGGTGATGAATTTGTAATGTATATAAATGTCAAATCACTGTGTTGTACATCTGAAATTAACATAATATTGTATGTCAATTATATTTCAGTAAACAATTTAAAAGAACTCTATGCATGTGTATATCTAGAAATTAATATATGTTAGCAGATATTATTATCAACATTTTCTCTGCACTAGCCTTTTCACTAGAGGATGCTCATTTACTGTGAACCATCTTGATCAATCAAAAGAAAATAAATTTGACATATTCTTGTGTTAAGACAGTGTAGTTTATTTACTTATCTAGATTAATACTGGTGAAAACCCAGCTCATTAAACATATATCTTGGCATTTTGTATTGACGTGATTTAGTTAATCATGATGCTGTATTAACCAACTAATTAATGCCCCTTGAACACCGTGTAGCAATGGGGGTGGGGTATAGCATGCCTCTGTATCTGACATCCAGCAGAACGATATCTAATCTAATTACCACTGAATCCACAGAATTCTGAGGCTTGGATAGTTGTTCTGAAGTCCCCAACCTTCTCTCAGAACTTGCTGCCTACATGTCTTCTGCTTGTAATAAATATAATAATATTTTCAAGATTGACAGGGATATGACTGGATTCAGTTATCCGTGTTCCTGTATTTAGCACCTAATTTAAGCCACCTGTCTGCTTGATGGGGTTTTTAGGAAGAGTCTTTCCTTTCATGATCAACACTTTGAAGAATATTCTCAATCACGATACTTGGATTCTTTTTTCTTAATCTTTTGCTACTACCTGACCTTGCAGAGAACTTTAGAGAGTAAAATTTCTTCAGTATTTACAGGTCTCTATGAAGCAGCTAAGTTTATGGAACTACAAATACAGTGTATCAAAGGAAATATTCACTAAGGGCATTTCTTCATGATGATAGAATAGCTGGTCATTTCCGTAGGAGAAAGCCTAGTGGTATTTGATTTTTTATTGATCGAAAACAAATGGATGAAGAGATAAAATTTAAAACTGTTGACTGAATTTTTCACTTGGTGTCACTGCATTAGATCTCTAAACAAAAATGAAATGAGATTCACAGCAGTTTTGTTATCCAAATCTAGTCACGTATGGCCAACAGTTGCTGAGTACTTGCTGTGTGCTAAGCTCTGTGTTTAGCACATATGAATTACCTTGACTTGGTCCTCATTCCAAACTGATTTATGTTCTTATTTCCCCTTCTTCATTTTAGAGTTGAATAACTGAAAATCTAGGGAGATTAAGTATCTTGTTCAAGGTCACAGGCTAGTTAAGTGATGGGCCAACATTGGGACTGAGGTATTTTAGACTTCAGGGCTTTTTCTCATGATGATGCTACTTAAAAAAAAAAAAAAGAAAGTCCTCAATATTTACACTCTAGATGACAGTAACAACACTCTGAATGTGTTAAATGGAAATTCCCTGATACTTTTGGTTGAAGAATCATTTACTTCACATAAGAAACAAATAAATCTATTCTTCTTGGGTATCATTGGCTCACTGCCCAATGTTATTATCTGTTGACATTTTGAAAACATCTCTAACAATATCTTGACTTCTTGGGAGTACTTATCTTACTTTAATAGACTACTGTGTTTGCTCTCTGTTTTCATTTTCATAGCAAGAGAAGACCAATTTGCTGCTCTATCAACTACCCTCTTTTACTTATTAAAACAACTATAAATTCAGTGCTGGTGAAAAGTGTTAGATTGATAGCGCTGCTCTAGGAAGCCACAGAAAGGCTTTACCTAACTTCCTGCCAATAATCTCTGACCAAAACCAGGAAGGTGCATTTTTAGAAAGGAGTGACTAATTTGTGGTCTGAAATAGACACTCTAAAATTTCCTTGAAAGCCCCAATTAGGAAGCGAAAGTGTATACTAACATAAAAAGATGTTTAATCCTTCAGAATTGTAATGATTAAAAGAGAAAGCACCCTTGGAAAAAGAGACTTTGTATTTATTAATTACCTTTAAACTGTTAGGGAGGATGAGTTCCTGTTTATTTTGAAGTCTTATGATAAAGTCATGGTTAGTTTCTTAATGGTCCACAGGAGTTAACCATTCTCAAAAAGATATGATTTTGAAATTGACAGTAAGAAGTGGGAACGTTTAGGTTAAAGAAGAGAATAATGAGGGACCTATCATAATTATCCTAAAACATTTAAGGAGTTGTTATGTTAATAATAATGATGTTAATAATAATATATGCACTTTATTGATAGTTTTGTTGTTAGGTACATTGCACACATTTCATGTAATTCCCATGATGATGTACTATTATCATCCCCATTTAACAGATAAAGACATAGGTCGCAATGATGATTCATGGTGGACTCAGGACTTCATCCAGTTCCGTCTGCTTTTTGTGCCCATTCTCTCAACCACAATACGTAGTCTTCTCTGTGAATGAGGGTTTAGGTCGATTCTTCTGCCACATTCAGCTCTTGAGAACAGATCCATTACTAATGGGTAAAAGTTTCCAGATGGAATATTAAGGCTCAGTATATCTAAGTTAAACATAAGTAAATTTAAAGTCACCTTTTTTTTTTCATGTTAAAGAATTTGGAATTTATTCTTTAGGTAATAGGGAGCCACAGAAGGGTTTTTAGCAAGAGTGTATTGGATTTGTGCAAGGTGGGGAAAATAAGATTATTATCTTACTAGAAGTTCCTTGTAACAGTCTAGGCAAAAGATGATGGAGTCTGGACTTCGGGCAGATGATGAGGGATTAGAGTATAGGAGACAGATTCTAGGGATGCCTAAGAGGTAGGCAGGAGAGACTAGTGATGAGCTGGATGTGGTGGGTGAGGTAGAAGAAAGAGTCAGGGATGCTTCTGAGGGTTCAGTTTAGGCAGCTGAGTGCCTGGTGACACCATTAACCTAGGCAGGTTAGATAGGTTATGAAAGAGATGGATTTGGGGTCATGGGGAAGAAAGTCATGGATTTTGTTTTAGACTTGCTGAGTTTAAGGTGCCTGGTCACATCAAGGTAGAGATACACCTTGGGGCATTAGAAATGAATCTAAAGTTCAAGGGAAAGACCTGGAGATTGAATTGGGGTCTCTCCAGATGGAGACACGGGAGTGAATGGAAGGTCCGGGGAGAGCGTGGCGACTGAGAAGACCAGAGCACCAAGGACCATTAACAAAGTCGTCATGTCTGTTCCAGCCGTTTAGCAGGTGGTTGCTGGTGGAGGAGCACCACAAAGAGAAAATTAGATAATCAAGCCTCAGATCACAGGAGAACATGTTGTTTTTCTGAGATTGTCTGCTAAATAAAGCAATCTGTGTGCAGCTGAATATTTCCAGTTTTCTCTTACAAAAGACTCCCAATAGGAGAGAATCAGGAGCAGTTGGTTCCAAGGACCATGATTTAGGTTGGTTTTCTTAAGACCTCTCCTCCCACTACTTCCCATGCCCCTTCACCCCAGTGATCTGGGAATTAATCCCTGTTTTCAAAATTATGATTCACCAACATTCTTATGTTCTTAAGGGTTTCTCCATGTTAATGACATACCATCCTTGAAGCGTGATAAAATACATTGGGATGGCATCAGCGTTTTTTTAAGACCCTAAAGCCATTTCTCTCCCTTTTTATCTTTCTAAAAACTTTTCTTCAACTACAGGTAGAATGGTAAGGAGGCCATCTCACATGTTTTCTTCCCTTCTATTTCTCGACAAGCTGTGTGACCTTGTACAGGACACCTCAGCTATCTGGGTCTCAACTTTCCTTATCTTTTAAATACAGGGATTGGACTATATTTTCTCTGAGGCATCTTTCAGCGCAAAAGTTTTGTGATTTCATAATTCAAGCCTTTTAAATGTCATTGGTTAGATCACCAAAAGGCTAATAATTTGTATAATCAGGGATGGATCAAATACCATTGAAATAAGGTTCTGTAAAGATTGAAAAAGTTCTCTTATAGGAATGAAATAAGAAGCATTTTTTTTTCAATGAGGTCAAAATCTCCATTTTGGTATGAGGTCTAATTAAGTCCTGAGAAATTTAGACTAGAAATAGAGAAGAACCCTCCCTCCCCGACTGGCTCTAAAGGTTACGAGTTAATAGAACATGTTTCGGGGGAAATGTACAGTCTTTTAAGAGAGGTGAATAACTATTGTCTTAGCTCAAGCTGCTATAACAAAATACAATAGTCTGGGTGGCTTAAAGAACACACATTTATTTCTCAAGGTTCTGGAGGCTAGAAGTCCGAGACCAGGGTGTCAGCATGATCAGGTTCTGGTGGAGCTCTCTTCCTGGCTTGCAGATGGCCACCTTCTTGCCGTGTCCTCACATAGCAGAGAAAGAGAGGGAGAGAGAGAGATACAGAGGGGGAGAAGGAGAGACAGAGAGTGAGACAGAGAGGGGGAGAGGGAGAGAGAGAGTACAAGGAGAGTGAGAGCAAGTGAGCTCTTTTGTTTCTTCTTGTAAGGGCACTAATCCCATCGTGGGAACCCCACTCTTATGACGTCATCTAAACCTAATTACCTCCCAAAGGCTGTACCTCCAAATATCATCACATTGGCATTTAGGGCTTCAACCTATAAATTTTAGGGGGACACAAACACTTCATCCATAACAGCTATCTTGCTGAGAAAGTTGTAGCTGTAAACAGTGACCTAAAGTGGGAGTCTTCTTTGACAAATAAGGACACTGAGGTCAGACCAGACTGGGTAGGATGTTGTCCTCAAACAACTGAAGCCAGTTACCACTTGAGAGATGGACCAGGTACAGGAAGGCAAATCAAGGAGTTAGTGATGGGGAGGATTGGGAGCAAACTCAGAACCAGGATGTGAGAATATATGCAGGGAAAGCAGTGCTGGATGAAGGTTGATAGACTGTGAAGGGCTTCCTTTATATGACCCCCAGCTACCTGTCCTGACCTTTTTGTGAAGCTGGATAGAACCAGACATTGGAAGATAAACGGCCTTTAGTCTCTGGGCATCCTCAGCATAGGGAGAGGAAATTGCTAAGGAACACATAGGGCTTTCCTTCCTTGAAGGCTTTAGAAATTGGACCAAAGTTATATACTGTCTGCTATCAACATGTGCCAGTGTATTATGGCACCTTCACTTTCTATTTATTCCAGTGGACTTGGAAACAGACCCTCCGATTAGTCCTGTCTCCTGTCCCATCACTGCCCCAAGTCCCCCGCTGCCCATCTTGGGTGAGTCATTTCCTTCCAGAACAGTGACAGCCGTCATCAAAACTGAGATCTCAGTGTGACAAAGGGCTATCTTCCCGGTTCTCTGGCAACATAATATAAAAGTTCACCACATCAGGCACATCATCTTAATCACTGGGGTCAAAAGAACCTCTAGATGTGACAAGTAGCTGCCTCTTTAGTTAACGTCTTCCTTCTGATTGGCAAGGAGAAGACTGCAAATCACCACCACGTGGATGATCACGTCACTGTTTCATTTCTTTACATTTGTCTTCATCAGTTGAAAATAAGGATTTTAGTCTGAGTCTTCTGCCTTACAAGGATATATGGAAAAGAAACCAAGATGAGATAAAGATGAGACTGGGCAGTGGCACCAAAGTTTTTCTAAGTGAGCGACAAATGCATTTCTTTAGTTCATGTCTATTGAGCATTTACTCTGTGTGCCTGGCACTGTTCTTCTAGGCACTGAGAGGTACAAGAGTGAACAGGTAGACAAAGTGTGGCTATAAGAGAGCCTACATTCCATGGGCAAACAAATACAGAAATGGCAAAATACCAAATAGTGCCAAGTACTATGCAAAGAACCAGGTAGGGGGGATGTGACAGAGAGTAACCGGCAGCTACTTTATTTGGGTGTCCAGAAAGCCCTCTCTGAGGAAATGATATTGACTTTGAGATCTGAATGATGTCAGGGAGGCAGCCACATGCAAATCTGGTGGGGGGGGGGTCAGCATTCCAGGCACAGCTGGCTCAAAGGCCCTAAGGCAGCACTGACTGGGCACGCCAGGCTGTAATTTAGTGTCAACAGAGAGAAGTAGGAGATGACTTCTCAGAGAAACATAGTGAAGCCAAATCTGGCCTCTGTACCCTGACACCGTATTCATTCTCAGAGACAGAGTTTTGGGTGAAGTAGAAAAGAATAGCTTTATTGCTTTGCCAGGCAATGGGGGCCACAGTGGGCTAATGCCCTCAAAACCGTGTGTCCCAACCTGTAGGGAGTAGCGAGAAGTTTTATAGCAATGGTTCAAAGAGGGCGTGATCAGTTCATGAACATTCTTCTGATTGGTAGGTGGTGAGTTAATTGCGAGTCAGCATCATCAACCTTTTGGGTCCAGCAGGTCTGGGGTCTAAGTGCTTGTGGGCAGCATACCATTAACTTCTCCCACCTGATGGGGGTTTCAGTATCTGCGAAACAGCTCAAAGGTGTTGTTCTGTATATCTCTTGAGGGGCAACCAGGACCCTGCCCCAAGGCTACACTATTGTTTCTTTTGACTGTTCCTCCCTTTCCTCCGTTTCCCCTCCCTTCCGTAATTAGCAACTGTTTGAACCTGCTTGTTGGAACTCAGGGAAGATCATGGAGGCTGAATGAAGCCTATTCCTGTAATCAGGAAATGGGGAACACAGAAAGGCTTTTGTGCCCAGGAGCCCTACAGGGTCCTGCTCAGTATCGATAGGAGTCAGACACAAGGAATTTGGAATTTATCCTAGGTGTATTGGTAAATCATTGGAAGGTTTTAAGCAGGGAAAAGATTTTATCAACGTACCACTGAAAAAGATCACTCTGCTCTGCAGAAGATGGATTGTATCAGGATAAAGTGTAAGAAAAGAGGTCAGTTAGGAATCTGCTACTATCACCAACATGAAAGACTGTAGTGGCGTAGGGCAGTGGAGGTGGAAAGAAGCAGATGCACGTAGCATTTATTTTGGGGATAGAAATAACAGAACTAGTTATTTCCATGTGAGTAAAGTGAGAGAAAGAAGGAATGAGAGGTGATTCTTAGAGCTTGGGGTTGAACAACGTAATGGTACTATATACTAGGACAAGGAAGACTGGAAGGCAGGCAGTTTTGGGGAGGAAAATAAATGTTCAATATGAAGTACACAGGTTTGGAAGGAAAAAGAATCAATATTCAGTTCAAAGTACACAGGTGATGCCAATTAAGATGACAAATAAGCATTTGTTTATGGAGTTGGAGGACCAAGGATGCCCACTATATGTGTGGCAGAGAGAGTTATTGCTCACTGTATATCTGTGTGCTTTTCTATATTTTCAACCACTTTGTATTTTGGTGAGGGTCATGTGATTAGTCTAACCAATGGGCTATGTCACTTTGGACTGAAGCACAGAAGAGGGGATTTGAAGTTCTCTCTGACCACTCCTTCTGCTACTATAGCAACCAGCAATGTTCCAGATGGAGAGCCCTTTTCAGCCTGGGTCCCTGAGTGGGTTATGTGAAGCAGAGTCACTGTTTCCTCTGTTAACCCATGTTGGTCGTACAGGATGAGATATAAACCTTTTTGTGTTAAGCTACTGAGGTTTGGGGGTTCATACGTTACTGTAGCACAACTTAGCATATACTGACTACTATAGCCAGAGAAATAGATTTAGGCACTTTCAGTAAAAAGGTAACATCCTGAGGGACTTCCCTGGTGGTGCAGTGGTTGAGAATCCACCTGCCAATGCAGGGGACACGGGTTTGAGCCCTGGTCCAGGAAGATCCCACATACCACGTAGCAACTAAGCCTGTGCGCCACAACTACTGAGCCTGCGCTCTAGAGTTGTGTGCTACAACTACTGAAGCTTGCACGCCTAGAGCCCGTGCTGTGCGACAAGAGAAGCCACCGCAATGAGAAGCCCACGCACCGCAACGAAGAGTAGCCCCCTGCTCGATGCAACTAGAGAAAAGCCTGGACGTGGCAACGAAGACCCAACACAGCCACAAAATAAATAAATAAGGGTAGAAAGATAACTACCTGAAATCATGGGACTGGACATATTCAATTAAGGAGAAAGTGTAGTTGGAGAGGAAATGGGAGCCCAGTCTGGAACTTTAATATGCTCTAAAACACAGGAGTTAGGTGAAAGAGGAAAGCCAGGATTATGTGGTACCTAGGAAGCTAAGAGAAGAAATGAAGTGTAAAAATGGCATCTTAGAGTTCAAATCCTGAGTATTTGTGCAGGAAGAGTGATTTTGCAGCATGTATGGACATTGCAATGGCAGTTATGTTTTCCCTAGATTGTTGGTTGTGAGAGAGAGCCTGTGCTGTGATTTTTTAGAATGAAGTCATGAATGGAGCATAGCACACTATGAAAATGCTACAGTCGTAAATTATTTCAAGCCAGCAGGTCACGAAATCTGAGGAATTTTTCTTTTCTTTCTCCTGTGGCTCTGATTTTGGGCCAGATAGATCCAACCTGGGAAGCTGTTCCTGACTCACCCAACCCTAGGTTACATGCTACTCCTGGAGGTTTCCACCATATCCACGTGTTGCCTCTAACACTTGTTCTATTGCAGTTTAAGGGTCTGGTTCCTCAGATAATCATCTCCTCCAGGACTCTTCCCAGCACTTACAATGGTATCTACCACAAAGCAGATTCTCAGTCACTGTTGGTTCAATGAATGAACAGTCTTGCCTGGCCCCTGGCAAGATCACCTCCCACAAACGTAAGATGATAAGGGTCCTGGTTGTCACAAACATAAGGTGATAAGCGTTTCTCTTAACATCACATGACCAAAGGAAACCTAAGTACTTACTGAGTGCCTGCAGTATACCAGAAGTTCTACATCAAAGAGAAGAAAGGAAGTGTCTGTCTGAGCCTCTACCCTTAAGGAAGAATGATGCAGTTGAGAGGACTAAGCTATGGCTTATGAAGGCATTAGAGAACAGTATGAGATGGTGTACAGTTCATTGAAAAACTGAATGGCACAGACAGTGAGCATTATAAGAGTTTGGTAAGGGAAGAAATAGATAAATGTGAAATGAAATTAGATCTAGGAACATTTCTTAGGGGAGGTCAGACCTGCAAGGCTGGGGAGGGAGACATGGAGAGGTCTTGAATCAGAGCTTCATAGACTGTGAAGGGGCAAGTGAGGAGACCCCTGAAACCAGAGGGACGGGTGTTATTGGACAGTGGCAAGAAATATGGTTGGAAAGGTAGGGTAGAGCCACAGTGGGAAGGATTTCAAAAGTCAGCAGACGTAGTGTATGGCGTTCATTTATTCTTTCATTCATGAACTATCTGTTGAGTGCCCACCATGTGCCAGGCACTGTTGTTAAGTAGGGGGTGTGTGCCTAGGCCCTGACCTTACGGGGCTTACATTCTTCATGAGAGGGGAGATAATAAATATTGAAACAACTATGTCGCAAAATTTCAGATTGTGATAAGTGCTATGAAGCAAAGTGAGGCAGGATAAGGAGATACAGAGAAATGGAACATATGTCATTTTCTTTCTATAGTGGAGGGTCAGGGGAGGCTTTTCTGAGGAGCTGATGCTTATTTATTTATTTTTATTTACATCTTCATTGGAGTATAATTGCTTTACACTGTTGTGTTACTTTCTGCTGTACAACGAAGTGAATCAGCTATACATATACGTATATCCCCATATCTCTTCCCTCTTGAGCCTCCCTCCCACCTTCCCTATCCCACCCCTCTAGGTGGTCACAGAGCACCGAGCTGATGTCCCTGTGCTATGCAGCTGCTTCCCACTAGCTAGCTATTTGATATTTGCTGGTGTATATGTGTCCATGCCACTCTCTCACTTCGTCCCCCCCCAACCCTTGTCAAGTTCATTCTCTACATCTGCGTCTTTATTCCTGCCCTGCCACTAGGTTCATCAGAACCATTCTTTTACATTCCATATATATGTGTTAGCATATGGTATTTGTCTTTCTCTTTCTGACGTACTTCACTCTGTATGACAGACTCTGGGTCCATCCACCTCACTACAAATAACTCAGTTTCGTTTCTTTTTATGGCTGAGTAATATTCCATTGTCTGTATGTGCCCCATCTTCTTTATCCATTCCTCTGTCAATGGGCATCCAGTTTGGAGCTGATATTTATGAAGGGACTAAGTGACGAGATGAAGAGAATAGTAGGTTCCTGGGAATCAAAGTGATACGACAGAGTATTTCAGGAAGATAACACGTAATATGGAGAAAGTGGAGAATCAATGAGGTAGCACCAAGAAAAATAGCATAATTAGAATCTAAGACAAATATGCTAGAAAGTTTTGGTTATGAAGTTTCCGTTGTATAAATTTTTTCAACATCGTATGAATTGGGGATTTTTTGTTTCCTAGGTAATTGGGTATTATAGGTTAAATGAGTAAGAAATGAGAAGAACCTCTTCTCTTTGTTCCACACCATATACCACACTCAGGAACACGAGCTTGCAATCTGTTGGCTATATTGTCATTTTCCAATGTTTTCTATCCTTTCTACCTGTAAAGGGACCTGCTGCCCATCAGATAGGCTGGCGTCCTTGGAAAACAGAAAAATAGAAGATAGAGGCTCTCTTGCCCATCTCATCAGTTAGGCCTGTGAGTATTGTGTGGCTTTGTGCCCAGTAGAAGAGATTAGAGTTGCCAAATCTTTGGATAATAACAAGCTTTAGTCTACATAACACCTGGTCTTTACAAACCAAGTCATTTTGAATGTGATCCAAGTTGTCACTCCGGGGGTTTTATTATTTCCAAATTAATGAGAGTCGTTTCTCACATATATGGAGGTTGCCTGCGCATGTTCTCTTGTTTAGTGTAGATGGAGTGACTGCCTCTCTGATATGGCTTTGGCTTGGTGATGTTAGAGAGCTGCGGGGAAGAGGGTATCATCCATCACACCCTAGATCTCTTGGTCAGTAAATATTATTGGAGGCTGAGCAGCAAAATAGAGAATTCAGATGACACTGGGCACAGAGGGAGGATTCTAGGACAGGGCTCAGAAGCGAAGGTCCCAGAGCTGGCCAAATGGGGGGCAGTCATCGCTATTCATCCCACCCACACTACAGACATGTGACAAGAAAACAGACCCAGGGTCCAATGACTGAAGTTAGGATTTTGGATCCTGAGGTAAACGATTGGATGCCAGCCTTGGGGAGAGGTGGGAAGGCAGAGCAGAAGTGAAGAGATGGACAGGCCTTTCAAATACCCCTCTGCCTGTGCCGTTCTCTCCATTTCCATTAAACCACCCCCATCTTTTGACTGGATGACTGTTCCACTCTTGCTGCTTTGTGTCTGCAAAGAATGCATGTGATCTTTTAAAGGTCTAATCAGATCATATCACTCACAGAGTTAAAACTGTCCACTGGCTTACAGGACCAGCAAGCTTTGTTCTCACCCTGCCCCTCTGCCCTGTGTCATGAGATTCTCCCCCAAGCTCACTGGTCTGCAGCTCTTTTAGGTCCTAATGAGTTCTTTGTGTGCCAAGCTCTTCAAGCCACAGGGTCTTTGGTCATGGTGTCTCTCTTTTCTCCACTCTTGGCTGATATCTACTTACATGAGATGCAGTGTATCTTAGGGGCTAAAAATGTACACAGTACAACCTGCCTGGCCAAATCCTAGCTTTTCTGCTCATCAGCCACGTGCCTTTGAATAGAAATTGCTTAAACTCTCTGTCTCTACTATAAAACGAATGTGATCACAGGGCCTACCTTATGGGCTAGTTATGAGGATTAAATAGTACATGTAAAGGACTTAGCTCATGTCTCGTATCTAGAAAAATTTCAATAAATGTTATTTATCTCTTATTATCCCTTGGGTGTCAGACTAAACGTCGTTTCCTCTGAGAGATCCCACCTGAGCCTCATCCTTCCTTTCTGTTCCCCTCTACTGCATCCTTTTTCACAAAACTTGTTTCTTTCATTTCATTTTATTTTATTTTTTGGCCACTCTGTGCGGCATTCGAGATCTTAGTTCCCCGACCAGGAGACCAGGGATCGAACTCGTGCCCCCCGCAGTGGAAGCATGGAGTCTTAACCACTGGACCGCCAGGGAAGTCCTATTTTATATGTTTATAACCATTTGTATGCCTGTTTGTTTATTGTCTGATGTCCCTATCAGATTGTAAACTCTATGAGGGGAAGGACTCAGCCCACTGTATCACCAAACAACCAACATGTACAGTGCCAGAGACATAGTAGGCACTCAATAAATATCTTGCTGAATGAATGACTGAAGCTCATGTCTCAGGGCTAACTAGGTTTGTGAATGCTCAGTGTCTACTGGCAACGTGGTGCCTCTGAGGGACTGAGCCGGGCCAGAAGCCAGTGGAGTTCCACTCCATTGCTTTTCAATGCATTGTCTTTACATTGTATTTTAAGATATTGACACACCAAAATCAAATTACTGGACCCAGCTCAAAACTTACATTTGTATGCCAAGATTAAATGCTTTTTTTTGGCAGAAAAAAATGTCCCGATTTGCCATAGAACATCTAACCTGGAATTGGCCTGGATGAATTGTGTAAAGAAGAGAATCACGGTTCCTCCCCTTTCCCCTTCTGGTTTTGCCTCCCAAGGTGACTGAACATTTGACACAATTCATTGCTTCCATAGATGGGCTAATGTAGACCTGGGCAGGGACTTCCTGGGCGGTGAGCCCAAGATACTGGCTCAGGCTTGCATTTCTTTCTCCGATTTAAAATTGGGCTGCTTTATCTACGTGTCTTCTTTATCCCTTATTTGTTTAATGCCAATGCTTGTCTATTCTATTTACACAGCACTTTCCCATCCAAGCTTATTAGACTGTACGGAGAAGATAGCGTTCAGAAAAAAAACAATGAGAAATACACACAAACCTGAAAATGAACTCCAACGATATTTGGATAGGATAGGGTTGCTTTCCTCTGTGGCCCCCCCGTTGGTTCTCACCAGGGACTTGGTCCCAAGAGACCGTCTCCTCCTACCTCCTCTCCTCTTCTACTGTTCTCTTGTTTCATGTCATCCTCCCTGGAAGCCTGGAGGGGATTGGAGCCTTTGGCATCTGTGTTTGTGGAGCTCTGGGAATGTATAATCTCCAGTTTATTTTCCTTGTTGGAATCTATTCCTTACACATAATAATGACACCTAGTTTTCAAGGCTACCTTTTTCCAAATACTTTCTTTGGTCGTTCCCTCCAAACCCCACCCCCAATCTCCACTGAAAACATCTTTCCCTCCCTAGATGAACCTTCTAATGTTTCTAACCTAATCTAGATTTTGAGGGATGTGCTTTTGTTAAGGACCAAAAGCTGACTATCTTGGCAAGAAACTCATATTAGTAAAATGTGTATTTAAAATATAAATTGAGAATATGAGCTAGAAATGGTTGCTTTTTCCTTCTGCCGGGTTTGTATGCAATTGAATAATGTTAGAGATAGTTCAGGCACCTTACAGTATTTAACTATACTGAGATACCTGCTGTTGGCATAGTGCCTTAATAAAAAGTGACTGTTTTGTAGTCTGAAGGAGTCAGTAAGCTAACAAAAGGTAGCAATGCTTGAAATTCATCGCTCTTTGTATTTTAGAAATAATTTAGATTTTATTCTTATGAATTGCTTATTTTTGATTAAGAAGCCCAGTGGATAGGACATGATTGCCATACAGGTATTATCTCTTATATTGTGGTCAAAAACCAGGAGACCAAATGCATATAGTGCAACAGAGGATGAACATTGTGCCTTAAGAATCAAAATCTTCTTAGGATTACCATAGTGATCACTGACATAGAGCAAGGGGTTAATGAGAACGGGCTAGCATAATAAATTAAAATGCACATTGAAATCAAATTGCTAGCCTAAAAGAAAAACATACGTATCGCTGCCTCTGAAGAGGGAGGAGAATACATAACTATAAAAACATGCATAAATGACATACTCAGAAGTGGGTCCTTGATGGCCTCTTTCCACAAGGATTGCAAACACAGATCTTTCTACCATATGGATGCGTGCATGGGATGTGGTCTGAAAATGCTGCGTTGACTCTGGAAAGACAGAAATCTGGGAAGCCAGGATGTAACAGTCCTGGAAAACAGAAATGTTTTTCCTTGCCTGTTGTTCCTGAAGTTACTTAAATGCGACTTGTTGGCTATTGATTTGTATATATTGAGATTACGATAAAACATAATAGACCCGTTTCTCTTTCCCCAGGCTCACAGGATTGGCATTTTATTTCTGGGGAGTAATAACTCATGGTCTTGGATTTGGGGAAATATTCTAGGATCTGGATGGCTGCTGATTTAAGACAGTGGTTTTAAGACAGTGGTGTCAGAAAGAAAGGCACAGCCCAGAGTGTGATGCCAGTGTCCACCGGGAGAATAGCAGTTGCTGTTTAAGATATTAAGTAAGGCGTGTTCCCTTTCCCACTTACAGAGTCCAGTCTCACAGGAAGATGGATCGGAACCTTCATCATCATATTCACGTTTCCCTTTCCAGTGGCACTTGCATTCTTTTAATTTTACTCCCTTTGACAACCTAGGTGCTCTGTTTATCTCTTAAATCTAATTTGTGCTATGACATCAAGCTTCAATTTTCTCAGGATTGTTTTGCTTCTTTTTAAGCACCCATGGTGTGCCAAGCATTGGATAAAATGGAAAAGATACAATCCCAGCTGTTGCTGGGTTCACACATTTAAAGAGACATGACAGGCAAAATATCCTGTAATTGGCAATAAGTAGTCCTCATGTTCTTTCCCTGTTGAAGAAACTTCATCTCTCTGCACGAGCCTAAGAAGTTCCCTAGATCAAAGGTGTCAAAAACTAGGAGGGTTTGGAACAGTGTCAGGCAGTAAGCGAAGGACTCTCAGAGCTGTGACTGCTCCAGCCTGTCCACGTGTTCTCTGCACTCCTGCCTCACCTGGGTGGACTTGACTCTCACCTTCTCCCCGGCCACCGTAACCCACCACCCAGTTTGCCATAGACGCTCCACCCCATACGACAGCACGCCCCTCGCCCTGCCTCCCGAGCCCCAGGACACAAACCCTTCAAAAAAGAGGCGGGAGCTAGGGGTTTTCCCAGGCTCCGGTCTGGGTGGGCAGAGAGCCTCTGGGAGCCCCTCCAGGCGGGGATGTCCAGGCAGGTAAGGACCCAGCTCGGGGCGCTCCCCCGGAGTCACCCCCAATTTTCCCTTTTTCTCTTCTCCACATGTCCCGCTAGGATCTTCTTTGTCTTTCCCCCTGTAACACTGAAGCCCTCTCGTGCCCGGGGGGCTGCAGAGGAACGCCAAGCTATCGGGCCGGGCGGGCGGGATGGCTCTGCCTGTGAGTGTGTTTGTGGGTGTTTGCGCGCGCGCGTGAGTGTTGGAGAGGTGTTTGGGGTTATAAACGGGGAGTAAATCACCCCCACCTTCTCTGCTTCCTTCTCCCCTATCACTTCTTAGATCCCCGAGGTGCAAAGCGCTCGCCCTGTCCGCGGCGAGCCGAGGCTTGGGTACCCTGGGCTCAGGCCGGCAGGGGACCCCGAAGATTCAAAGTTGCGGAAAACAGTCTCGGGGAGCGAAGGAGGCGAGCTTGAGGCCAGCGCGCCCGTGACTCTCGTCTGCGGGTGCGGGCTGAGCTGAGGTTCGGGTGGGTGCGCCCGCCGGGGGAAGCGGAGGAGGAAGAAGGAAGGGGAGGTGGGGAGCAGCTGCCGCGGGCAGCGAGGCGCAAGGTGGCTCCCGGCGGCCCGCGCCCCGAGGCTCCCGGGGACGCACCAGGCGGCCAATGGCAGCGCTGAGGTGTACAGCAGATGGCGTTCGACTGCGCCGTGCCTTCCTCCTCCTCTTCCTTCTGTGCTGAGGAGCCAGAGTCACCGCCGAGGAGCCAGACGCTGGAATGGGTGGTCTCCCGACACACACCACCATCTTTCTTGCGCTTGGGAAGCTCGGGGCTGGGCGGCTCCCGGAGGCTGTGCCGGCGAAGGCGGCGGCGGCTTGGACAAGGCGGGTGAGTGTGGCCGCACTGCGCCCCGAGCTGGGGTTGCCAGGCACCCGGTTCTCGAGGTGGCAGCGGCCCGGGGCGGGGAGCGCGCCACGGGCACAGACTTTGCTTTTTCCTCCCCGGGCAGCCTCCTTCTCCCCTTCTCCCGGCCAGACACTGGAACTTGCAGGCGGAGCTTCCCGGACGCCTCTGCCTTGAGGCTGCGGGAAGGGCGAGCTGCCAGGGGCGCAGCGTGTGGAGACCCCAGGGTTGGGAAGGCGGAGGTACCCCATGCAGAGACTTGGACGCAGACCGCAGGCAACAGGACCGAGGCGTGGAAATGGGGCGGCAGGAGCTCTCTTGCCTCCACTTCCAGCTTGCTTTGGGGAGTACTGATGAAGGGAGCCAAGGGCCCCCAGTCCTGCGCGGGGAGCCCCAGGATCGGAGGGCGGGGAGTTATGCGGGCTTTGCAAACAGGTTGACTGAGGGTTCCCTTTCGCAAGGCTGACTGCGAAATCTGCGCGTGGGCGTTCGGTGCCCCGGGAGGATAGCCGAGCACGCCAAGAAGTTTTGCAGCTTCCTCTGATTTATCAGCGGAGTGTCAGGAGGCTGCAGCAACAGTTAACACTTCCAGTGTCCCTGCAGGGGGCGAGGGGCCAGCTGGGGAGAATGGGTCTTGTGGGTCTGGCGTGACATCACACGGTTTATCTAGAGAAAACTGGGAACTGGGCTTGAGAGTGAGGGGCAAGGAAGACGACACGCGTAAATTGCTAAAGCATCACCCATATGCTCCTGTCACCTTTCCCTTCCAACACCTCCTGTAGTATGAAAGTTATTTGAATATGCAAACGAACCCTCCACGTTTTGCAGTCCACGTAGTTTGAGTCTTGAAGTTGGAAAGCTTGCGGGGGGGGGGGGTGTTTGGGGAGGGGGCGTTAAGCTCTCTCAATCTCTTAAATACAAGGGAAAAAAACTTTATTTCTAGGAAGGGTGGGTGATCTAATGGTACTTTTTCCTGGAATTATTCTGAGCATCCCTTAAGAGCTATTGTAATTCAGTTCCTTTTGGTCAAGGTGGAATTGACTAAGATCATGGTACTTTGGCGTGTTCTATGGGAGACGCCAGAGTTCTTTGGTGCTCTGTTCCTTGCCAGGGTGGTCTGCTGGTGGTCTGCCGTTTCCCACCTTTACAGTGCATTTGTGCTCTTGTAAATGACAACCTGGCTGGAGAAGCCTCCTTGGTGTTTTTCAGGAGTGCACCTGTGGGTGCTGTGTTATGGAAATGGTAAGCCATGCAGGCAGGGTGCATGCCAGCCAGGTTGTGGTGTGTGTGTGTGCGTGTGTGTACATGTGCACTTGTGCATCTGGAGTTTCCTTTTGCCAGGCAATCTTTGGATGTCTCCGAGGACAGTAATGGTTTCTTGGGTAACTGGGAGGTAGTGCTCTCCAGGGAAGCCTTTTTGCATTCTGGACTGTATTACAGCTATTGGTTAAGGCTTCATGAAAGCCACTTAGGATGTTCCTAACCAAATCAAGAAGTCCTATCCAGTGGTAAGGGAAAAGCTCATATATTTGTGGGTTGAAAGCTATATAAAGTACCTGTCATGAGGCTTCACTTTGATGCACTGCTGTTTTTAACCGTGATGACATTAATACCAGCAGCCTTCTTTTTAAACGTAATATAGCCAGTTCTCTACTTTCTGTGGGTAGATGAGCCAACTGGGTAGATTGGAAGACGCCTGATGGGAGTTGGGGACTGGAAACTCTTCTGCATGCAAATTTAAGTGGAAAAGAATTATGAAGATAATTCTCATGACCCTGTAACAACATATGCAGATACAATTGTTGACTTAAAAAATGTGGGATAGTCTTGTTCATTAGCACAGACAGTTCCAGTGGCTCTGAACACCTACAAACCATTTAGGTTTCTGAAGACTTGAGAGTAACCCATGGTGAGGTCTTGGAGATACGTAGCCCACAGAAGGACTGCCTACTGCTGATAGACTTTGATAGTCCATTTTGAGGGTCTATAACAAGTGGGCTTACTTTATAACTACCTTAATATTTAAATCAATACTTGAAAAATGATCTTTACAGTGTTTCTTAGTCCTCAGCACCCAGCCCCCATTATTTTTAATAAAAGTTGTTGCTTGTTAAATAGTTGAAGGGCTAAGAAATAGAAAGACTGTGAGATGGGCAGACAATAATTCCTGATGATAAAAGCAGTATAAACACAGCCTCCACTTTTGAGATTGACATTAATAAATTGGCAGCCAAAGGTACCTTTCTGTTCTGTGCTGAGTGTGCCTTTTGAGAAAAACAAGGTAAAGAATTAGAGAAAAATGGTACTGCTAAAATGTACTCAATGCTTCATCAGAAAGGCTATTAGGGACCTTGTCTACTTGCTGCAGATCCTGTTTCTAAAGGAATAATTCTTTCATTAATATTTGTTTTAAAAGAGTTTGTCCTTAAATAACAGACTGAATAAGCAGAATAAAAAGACAGGAGCTATAAGTGGGTGGAAGAGGAGTGTCCAAACAACAACAAAATTCCAAGGCATGTAACGCATTTTACCTGTATTTCACAAACTGAAGCTGCAGTCATTTGATTCCTTCAAAGAAAAAAATCTTGCTCAGACTGCAGTTTTGCTGTGCTGCACACCTTTATAAAGATTAGGCAGGAAAGTAATAACATCGTTTCAAAACTCTGAATAGAATGATGAAGAAGAGTTGACTGGTCCTGTTAAGAGCCCAGATGACAAATGATACAATATGTTAAGCACATGATCAAGACAAACAGATTAGAAGATTCTAAGTAGTGACAACTGTTCTACTTGGCGGAGAGAAACACAGCACCATTAACAGCACAGCTCCAGAGACCCTCTCCAGGTGAAGTACAAAGACTGGGTTTTTGACTAACTAAAGGGTATTACAGTATCAGAAACTATTGACATAAGTGCTTTATGTTTTTAAAAGAAGACATTTTTTTCCCAGGATATAACTATGAAAGAAGCAGCTGCATTCCCTTTAACACCAGGTAGCTTCCCAAATATAACACAGGTCCTTAATTTAGCGCTGTTAACAGGATTAATATTGAAGTGATAATTAACACAAACCTGTGAAGGTAGAGGATTTTCAACTCCACTTTTAATTCTAGAAATTGTAGAGATTGTGAGTTCGAGGGGGATCAGTGTTTTGCAGATGTGAAGTCTGCGGCAGCCTTGTTCCAAGATGATAAACATCGTATTCACCCTTGACAGTTTTTCATTAGTTGGGATTATTTTGTTGATGTTTTGACTAGCATTTTCATGGATGGTTATTCATAAGAGCTAACAGTAGCTATTGATGAAAGCAAGCCAGAGAGGATTAGGTGCAGTTCCCTTCAGCTTGTATGTAGCTTCTGACTGAGGAGCAAATAGGGATCACAGTCCTTGAATCCTAGGATTACACTTTCATCCAGAGCCATGTTGTCTGCAGTGGGCCAGGTAAACAAAATACACATATTTAGTCATTTCCATCCCTTGCAGTCCACCCATGATTGACTATGAGCATTCTCTAGCTAATAGATCAAGCCATCCATTTGAAGGGGAAAATAGAATATTAGTGAAATCCACTTACTCCATGTCTTTTGGCTGACTTTTGAAACCGATACTGGAGATGCTGTCGAATATATTTCCACTGCCGGTCAGGGCTCAGGCTTATTGCAGGGAAGGAGGGTTCAACCCAAGATCGGTCTGTAAGCTAAACAATTAAGTCATCCAGCACATATAAGAACTACTGTATTTCAAGAGTATGTATTTGCCCTTGTGATGAAAATCACACAGTGCATTTGAAAGCTATTCATCCTCACTTTTGGCCATTAGGTAATTTTGCAATTTTTTTTTCCTGTGATGTAGGAGTCTGTAGACTTTTTTGAAATTAAAAAAAAAAGAAGAGGTCTTTCTATCAGAAAAGGTTGGACATTGACCTAGATGTGAGGATGAGTGAGAATGCGGAAATGTTCCCTGTGTGGAATAAAGGCTTTCACTGTTGAACTTGGGTATTTTGCAGCAAGGGATGTGATGCTTGCTTTTGATTTTGCCTTTCTAGGCATATTTTAATTATGAGCCTCTTGTAATGAAATATGCTGCCGCTAAAAACAGAATCCTAAGTAACTAATGCACAAACGGTCCTTCCCTGCCTTGACTGGAGAGCAGCTCTGCTGCGTTCCACTTGTCTGCATGAGGGTTCACTGCAGATTTGTGCCCTAGTGTTACGTTAGTGAACAGCTCGTTACTTACTGAAAGAATCACAATGTTGGGAAAAGCTCTCAGCTTCATGGCAGTCAGGCACCATTGCCTTGGTCCTAGACTGTAGTTTTGGAGTAACGCAGATTTGAATTTATCTTTTTTCAGGTGGTGATTTTTAAAGCCATAGCATGTACTACACATAAATGAAAGATTTTAATTATAGTAAGACTAAGGCTTGCAGTAATCTCTGCTTGTGGAGTTGGCTCCTGGGCACTCCTCTATTGATTTCTGCCTTTTGTGCTTAACTTTAGACATATTCTGGGTGATTTGGCTACTGACACAGCCACATATTTTACTGGTCGTAAGCTATTTAAATACTTCTGTACCAGTAGGTAAACGTGTGCTGGTCTAAGCCCCCTGAAGGCCCCACTACCACCTTGGTCCTATGGCCACTCCCCTGACACCTCTTAGATCATCTATTGTTAGAGCCACTGAGACAGTCACGACTTGTTTTGGCAAGAGGGCCTGGGGACCCGCCCCAGGGATGTTGCTAGAGCCTGTTCTGATTGGTTGGTGCTTGAGCCCTACCACTTGGTAAATATTTCTGGTATCATCCCTTGATATGTTTACTCATGACATGAATAAATGCAACCATTGGCATTATCAAGTAGTTGAACGTGAAATCAGTTTAAGTGTATATTTTCATTTTTATATGTCTAACATTTATATCTGTTAAAAACACTTAACTGTTATTATTTGCACATACTTCTATGACCAAAGATCCCAAAGTACCTAGACCCCTTTTAGGTATCAATTCCTATGAAGCCACTCTACCTTCCATTTAATGTGTCCCCCGGGCCTCCACCAAACATAACTAGGCATACTAACTCAGACTTTCGGTAAGGGGCAGAGCCAGATTTCTAACCCAGGTCATCTGCTACGGCTGTACATCCTTCCACCCCACAGCTGTCTCACTCCACTTAATTAAAATATATGTATGTATGTGGGAGTAGTTCAACAAGGCTTTTTTCTTTTGGGGGAAAAAGTAATTATTTTCTCCATCTCCATTTCTGGTCTTCAGATTTAATTTATTTTGTATCGACTTCCATTCATTTTTGTGACTGTCTTGTTAATGGGGCTTCATTTCACCAGCATTAACCCATTCCATGAGCTGGAATATCTTCCGGCCAATCGGGGAGAGGAAAGGGATGGTGACGACCTTGCAGACTCTATAAGGAGAATTCTTTGGTGCTTTCTTCTGGATCTCTTCTAGCTAAAACGAAACAGTGCTACATGGGCCCTGAAAAACACAGCTTAAGTTATGCTTCTTTTGTGAACAGAAAAAGTAGTGATCCGGGTCCTACATCACATAGACTCTTGCCAGCCATTAATTTTCTATTACCCACCTTGTGCTCTCAGGCCTGTCTCCCTTAAGTCACCCATAAGACCCACCGTGATTTCCAAAGGCCCCAGATGTTGCTTTTTCCACCACCAGCTCCCAGTTATCCAGATTTTAGTCAAGACCCAGTTTTAATTATACTTCCACCGAGCTTTCTCTGATTATGCCAATTCACAAAGCCCTCTTTCTGTCCAAACAACTCAGGTGGTAAATTCTTATTTTAATGTTTGATTGAATCTATTATCTTATTAGCATCTACTTGTGCAGTTCTGATAGTAAAGGACTTGAAAGAGAAAGGGCACCACTCTCTACCGAGGGTTCTGGAACATGATAGAGAGGAGAGAGTGATGGAGAGCAGGGTGACAATAGCCCTTTGAGGGTCTCTGGGGCAAGGCTTCACAGTATCTGGGAGGGCAACAAGAGTGACTGCTAATTATTGCTTATCTACGACATGCTGCATACCAGGCCAGGTGCATTAGAATCAGCATGTTAAAACTTCATAATAATGTTGCAAAGTGGTGTCTGTTATTTAGCCTCATTTTTCATGCTAGGAAAGGGAGGCTGAGGGGCCTTTGGCACATGGTGTAAGGCCAGGGCAGCTGGTAAACCACAGGGCCAAGATTCGCATCCCAGTCTTTTGGTCTGCAAGACCCATTTTGCTTCTGATACGCTAGACTGCCCTAGAGCCCGATGTTTGGGTCAGCAAGTTTAATCTGAACCTCTATGAGAATGCAAAAGTGCATACACACACACTCACACACAATCACTCACACTCACCTACTGCCAGAGCCTACACATATGATGGATGGAGACGACTGCCAGGAAGAGTACTGCTGAGTCACCTCTATGTGAAGGTAGACGTGTCCTTAGGAAATAGGAAAAGCCTGCAGTTTCATTTGGTGCAGATCCTATGCGTGAAGATTATAGTGTCTTAGAATTGTAAAGAGCTTGAAACATTCGTATGTGAAAGTGTGGGCTTCCTGAGGAAACATGGAAGATTCTGAAAATCCAGGCATGCTTAGGAAAGCCACATCATATTCCTTTTCATTAATGGTTTATCATTAAGACAGAATGGTTGTGCCAAATCTGCAAATCATTAACTTTTGAAATTAACACAAAGAGCAGGAAAAAGGGGAAAACGAGTCTTCAGATGTGAGTGTAGGTAGATTGGCAGTGGCCTTGGTCACTCTCGTGATTGGGCTGAGCCATCTGGTCAGGTGTCCTCTTCTCTCCACTTTCCCACTGCAAAGTGTAATTGGTCAAAAGGGACAACTTTGCTAAGAAGAGAAGGGTGGTTCTTCGGTGAAGCATGTATGATGAATCACATTTTTGAAGATCTGTTTCTTAAAAGGGTTTTGCTGGGTCAGCATGAGGTCTCTTCACATGAACTTCCATGAGAATGTACAATATCCCCATTTCCAATACCAAAGTCTTTCAACAATTTCTGTAGAAATATAGTGTTGAGATATGACCAGTTTCTCTCTGCCTCTGGCACAATCGTATATAAAGAAGCTCAGAAGATTCAAAGTTGCAAAGAGAGATATTTACTCACTCCAGGAATAAACTTTTTCACATTCAGAGAAGTCCAGGAATGACATAGGCTGTCTCAAGAAAATGTGGGTGCCCTATCTTTGGGGGTTTTCAAACAGAACTAGCAGCTACATGTCACCATATTCTGCATAGAGGACACGTGCATGGGATATTAATAACAGATTTATTGAGTATATACTGTCAACTGAAAAAAAATACACGTGAGAGTTGTGAGTTAAGTTTTATTTGGGGCAAAATGAGGACTATAGCCCAGGAGACAGTGTCTCAGATAGCTCTGAGGTACCAGCTCCAAAGAGGTAGCGGGGGAAGGTCAGTGTTATATATAATTTTACTGAAAGGGGATACCTGCATTCAAGCACACATTTTTTTTTGTTTGTTTGTTTCTTGTTTTGCGGTACGCGGGCCTCTCACTGTTGTGGCCTCTCCCGTTGGGAGCACAGGCTCCGGACGTGCAGGCTCAGCGGCCATGGCTCACGGGCCCAGCCGCTCCGCGGCATGTGGGATCCTCCCGGACCGGGGCACAAACCCGTGTCTCCTGCATCGGCAGGTGGACTCTCAACCACTGCGCCACCAGGGAAGCCCCAAGCACACGTTTTGACAGAGTCTTGCTGCTGGTCATGAGAAGCAGATGTCACTGTTAATGATTGTAGTGCTTTTCTAGATATGAGGAGATGCCAGAATTTGGGCTCATAAAATCTTCTCTGGAAAATGTCTAACTATCTGAAGGCCTGTTCTGCCAGTTTTTCCCAGAGCACAGAGTGCCTCATTCCTGATCTCCACCCTGAACTCCTTTCAGGGTGTGTTGAAGGTCCATGGCTACAGTGGCTAGTGACCTAATCCTTGTAGAGGCAGACGGCAAGTGACAATTTTTAGTTGGCGATAGATACTACGTGCCAGATACTGTTCTCCATATATTAATTTATGAAATCCTCTCAGAAATCTTAGAGTTGATTGTTTTATCATTATTCCCAACTTATAGATGCATAAACAGTAAGTGACTTGCTCCAGGTCAGAATCTGCACTCCGGCAGTCTGATTCTAGAGCAGCGCTTTTCGATGGAAATAGAATGCATACCACAAAAACAGTTCCCGCATGCAGTCACACATTTTCTAGTAGCCACGTTAAAAAGGAAAAAAAGAAGGATCGAAGTTTACTTTAATAATGTATTTTATTAACTTAATATATTTAGAATATTAGTTCAAAATATATCAATTACAAGAAATTTTTTTTTTTTTTTTTTGCTGTATGCGGGCCTCTCACTGTCGTGGCCTCTCCCGTTGCGGTGCACAGGCTCCGGACGCACAGGCTCAGCGGCCATGGCTCACGGGCCCAGCCGCTCCGCGGCATGTGGGATCTTCCCGGACCGGGGCACGAACCCGTGTCCCCTGCATCGGCAGGCGGACTCTCAACCACTGCGCCACCAGGGAAGCCCAAGAAAATTATTAATGAGATGTTTTAGATCTTGGTTGTACCAAGCCTTTGAAATCCAGTCTGTAACTTGCACTTATAAGCACATCTCAACTAGCCGTGTTTCCAGTACTCAGTAGCCACACTTGGCTGGGGCTGCTATATGGGACATGACTAGAGCTCGTGCTATGAACAGTCCCACTCTACCGCTGTCTGTTGGCTGCCAAGTTTCCTTCCAAGGCACACACCACCGGTCTGCATATGTGAGGCCATTCAGCTCGTTATTGATTTTGCCGTTAAATGCCAGCATGAATCATCTCTTGAAAAAAACCAACTTAAAACACTTCCATGACTTCTCTCAGGAACCTGTTTACTTTTAAAACCTGTAAGGTAGGAAGATTTCTCTGTATTTCATCTGTCAAAAAGTAAATCCCATGTGCCTTTCGCTCGTGACAATGGAGCATAGCCCGATTGCTTCAACTTTACAACTATTCATATGCATGATTAACTCACCTCTCCTTTCTTGTGTCCAGGCTAAACAATCCCAGTTTCTTTTGCTGTTTCTTATTAATTTTTTTTTTGCTTTTATTGGTTTTCTGGTGTATCTGTGTAGCCTGATGCGTATGAAATGGGCATAGTCAAGGATCTCCTTATCTCTAGTAAGAATGAGAAGGGAGAAAAGCACCTTTAACGAAGAAGAGTGAACTTAACCAATTTTTCTCATTTACACTTGATGTGTGTTTCTCAGTCCTCTTTTACTACATTCTTATGATTCCTGAAGTCAAAAATGACATGCGGCCCACCAAAGTGATATTTCTGATCAAATCATAGTAATTTCGGGTAGGTTTGATGCATGGCTTGGCAGCATTCTTCTCAGTGATCTGAAGGGCTTTTCTCAAGTTGAATTTCTGACAGTAACCGACCCTCTGGGCTGTGGCATGCTTCAATTGAAAAATCAGAATGTGACATGCCTTTCATTGCATGGCACATATAGAAACAAGTCTTGTGTATCCTCTGTTACTGCAGCTTCTATTCGGCTGCACATGAGAGTGTGAAACGTTTTAATAATTCCAAGTCTCTTTTGCGGGGGGAGCATATTTTATGGGTAGCTTAAATCTGACTCGAGTTGCTTATTAAAAGAAAAATACTAAGAACAAGGCTGCAATTGGAAAGAAAGACAAATTCTAAACTTCATAGGGAGGAATTTCCTTGTGGAGACAGACTCTAAGGGTATGTCATCTAGTTTTATGTGCATGAATATTAGATATTTCATTTGGATTATAGAGCTGGTAGAATTAAAACATAATGCTTGTGGACATAATATATCCCCCGTGCAGCATATCTTTTTTTTTTTTTTTTTTAACTAAGCAGTCTTTACACAGCAAGACAAACCAGTGGAAAATGCAACATGCATTTGTTTGTGAGCTATATGAATAACCTCAGCGTATTTATTGAGCACCTGCTGTGTCCATGGCACAGAGTGGATAAAAGCAAATAGAGGAGAACAGCCTCGATTTCCAGGAATTTGAAGTGTAACCGGTGAGATGTGACACACACGTCCTTTGCCCTTGGCAAAGCCAGATTACCTTATTTATATACGTCTAGCTCTCTTACTAAGTATGAGCTATAAAAATGCGGAGAATGCATCTTACTCATATTTTTATTTTCAGCACCTTGCCAAGAATAACTGCAACAGGTGTATGCTGGGTTAAATGAAAGTGGTACGTTAATTTTCTTTATACTGTGAATTAAAGTATAGCTATAATGCCATATTTATATTGGGACCATTTCTATAAAAGTCTCGTTTTAAATAATGAAGACAAATCAAGTCTAATCCCAATTCCTTTGCTACTCCTCTAGCTGGATCTGCTCTGCTGAATCCAGTTGGTGACTTCTAACAGCTCGGCTGCACTTGAAAAAGATGGTCTTAACCTGATGGAAGTGTGAGGCCTCTTGTCTCAGCATGCCAGGGTCGTATCATGATTTAACCTCAGTCACAGACTCTTTCAGTATACGAAAAAAGATGCTATTGTGTTCTGAGGATGAACCTTGACATTCAATCATGTTACGTAATTCTTGGAAGTATGCACCCAAGAGGTTGGGTAAAAATGTGTTTACATGTGCCTGCGTAGGGTTTTCAATGACTGGTGAAGAATATAGGAATTCTGATTCTAAAGCAATCAGCTAAAAGTTGGCAAGTCTATGTAACCTACAGAGGTAGAGCCCCCTTTGACTATCCCATCAAGTGCACAGAATATGCTGCTTTGCTAGTGTGGCTATTTAATCAGTTACAGAAAAGTTGATGTAAACATGAAGACATCAGATCATCAGAAAGACATTTCTTTATCATTTTGCCTGCAAGGGCTTCAGTACACGTTGATAGATTTAAATAATTCTTCTCAACCTACCTGGTTCTTCAAGGAAAAAATATTAACCGGAAATAGACTCACAGTCATAGAAAACAAACTTATGGTTACCAAAAGGGAAAGGTCGGAGGGGGAGGGATAAATTAGGAGTTTGGGATTAATATATACACACTACTATATATAAAATAGATAATCAAAAAGGACCTAGTCTATAGCACAGGGAACTCTACTCAATATTCTGTAATAACCTATATGGGAAAAGAATCTGAAAAAGAATGGATATATGTATATGCGTAACTGAATCCCTTTGCTGTACACCTGAAACTAACACAACATTGTAAATCAACTAAACCCCAATATAAAATAGAAATTAAAGAAAATAAATTCAATATTTATTTAAAAAACAAAAGAAAAAAGAAAAGAAAATATTCACCAATAAGGAACATTGTGTTTCTACGGTATGCAGTGCACTTCCTTGGCCCAGTGAAATGTACAGCCATACCCAAGAATTGGCCATCTGCTTAAGGAATTTTCATGGAATTCACGTGGAGGTAGGAGAAAAAAAAGGAAAGTACCTCAAAGATAAAAATTGCATCTGTGGGGTTTTATAGATGAGTAGATTCAGCATGAGAAGGAATAAATTGGGCTCCCTGTCATCCTATATGTTTTTCTTATAGTTTTTCCAACTTTGTTTCTGATTCTGGATCATATATGCTAGTCTTTAGACTGGATATTTATATTCTCTTTAATATAAAGTCTTATTTCGCGTAGTATTTTGAAGTCTATGGCTTAAGAAACCTCTTCAAGATTCATTAAAAACAACAAAAGTAACGATTAAACTCCCCTGCAGCCTGGGAATGGGGGCAGAATGGCTTATCCCTGGTTTACTGGTCTGCATAGAACTTGATCTCATTCTCAGACTCTGTGTTTTGAAAACTTGTGATGCTCACAGTCTAAATAAAGTGAGACCCAAATCCTTATAAGCTAAGGTAAACAGTTTTGTCCTGGCATGTGTTGGGCATGATGGGGAAATGTACACAGGGACAGAATTATCCATTGATTTGGCAGCAAGGTTGGCAAGCACAGATGTTTGGTAAATGGCTACAAGATAAAAGGCATTCCGAATAGCAAAGTAGTCAGTCCCAAGAACTGAAAGCTAAGAGATGCTGAAAATAGTATGAAATCATTTATGCTGTGAAGGTTTAGGAAGTGAACATAGGATGATGGAAATTTGGTAGGGTGCACATGTGACCATGCACACCCCCCCTCCCCCCACCAAAGAAAACATACACATTTTTAAATGATAAAAAAAATGATAGCAAGTCCAAGACGAGAAATGACAGGAAAAGAGGGAAGAGGAGGAAAACAATTCACCTGAAAGGGAGTTAACGCTCTTAGCTGTTGGGACTAGACATGTGTTTAGAAATACCATTCCATTGAAACCACCAAATGAGACTGTTAGAAGGGGGTAGAGGAAAAGCCTTGGGAAAGAAAGCATACTGCTGGTTCTAAAGAGTAAGCCAGTTGCAAAGGAGGGAGAAATCTGTGTAACCCAAACAGATGACGCATTCTCTCAGATTTAGAAAAACAATGAACAAGAAGAAAAACAAATGGGAGCGCTATGAAGCAGTGGTTGACATAGTGAAATTGAATGCTCTGTGTAATATAATACTATGAGAAGTTCATATGCCCAAGTCTTTCCCACTTAAAGCAAAATCTACCGTTGGCTCCTTTTCCAGTTACGTCCTTATATCTTGCCTTTCCTGCCAATTCTATCTTCTGAAGCTAGTAGAATTTGCTTGCTGTCTTCACCATGCATTTACTCCTCAGATCACCCAGCCTGGATTTTGTCCCCACTGTTCCAACTGAAATAGTTCTTGTCAAAGTTACGAATGGCTTCCTAGCTGTCAAATCCAATGGACTTTTTCCGGACTCATTGTATTGTGATGATTAAAAGAAGAATCTTAGGGTATTAGAGAAGCCAAGAATGGACTGGTAACATTCCCATGATCCTACCATTTTGATTCTCTGTTTCAAAGCTGCCAAAGTAACTACTGGAGATTTAGAGAAGCAAAATGGGTAATTTTGGACTGAATGTAAACTGGAAAAGATTGAAATGTATGACACTTTGCCCAAAAGAATAGCTTCAAAATAAAGTTGAGATTGGAATATTAGCCTTTGGAAATTGAGGAAGACATGGGTAAGTAGCAGGAAATTTAATTAGGATTTATTAGTCGAAAATACAACTATCCTTTATGGAAGATACCATATTAACTCTATAGGGGTCGAGGGGAAATATTGCTTAGTACACAGACATGTTTCTCTTGCTGGGGAATTTTAAAGAAGAAGTTAAAAGGGTCAAAGTTTTAAGGAATGCATAAAGATGAACATGTGCTTAGTCACAGATGCCCTTATGAGCACCAAACTTACTGCTCCAGAGTGTAGAGAGAATGAAGGGTCTGCTTGTAGAGTACTCTGGTTGACAGCATTACCATTGAAATCATCTTTCAAAGAAAACCTCAATCCCCTATCTAACAACTGCTGGTGGGTAGGGTTTCCCCACGAAATTCTTAGATACCTGTTTGCAGACGCTAGGTTTATTCCATATTTACCTTTTCCTCTTTTTTTCTTTTCTTTTTTTTTTTTTTTGTTCAGAAACTGTCCCTTTAAGAAAATTCAAGAGAGAAGAGATTGAAGGGGATAAATGTTAGGTCAGTCCTTTTAAAAGAGAAAAGGATGCACTAATGCCACTCTAGCCGTCAGGAGCAGACGTTTATTAGACACCTGCCTTGGTCCTTTACGTCACCTCTAAGATCAGTGAGGAAATCTGAGAGCTCAGCTGTACTGCAGGGAAATTTATCTAGAGAAAAAGAAGGCATCAGCTCATTTTTTTTTTTAACATCTTTATTGGAGTATAATTGCTTTACAATGGTGTGTTAGTTTCTGCTTTATAACAAAGTGAATCAGTTATACGTATACATATGTTCCCATATCTCCTCCCTCTTGCGTCTCCCTCCCTCCCACCCTCCCTATCAGCTCATTTTTAAGAAAGACTCAGGCCCTCAAGCCATCCCCGAAGTACTCTTTCAAATCCAACAAGTCAAGGAAAACTATAGTCAATGATATGCTTGTTTATCAGAGCCGGCATTATGGCATTAAGTAAAATTTATGATACATTAGAGTTCACGTTAGAGGTGTATTTTTGTGATATGTGTACACTTGAGTACATTGGATCTCACTGCATAGTGTCTACATAATTATTATCCCATTTGGGTGACATATTATGTTAAATGGCTGCCAGTGTTTCTTGCCATTTTTGTTTGTTTTGTGACGTGATATTGGATGTGTGTGTGTGTGTGCGTATACGTATGTACATAGTACATTCTTTTAAATGCCACATCTTTGATCAAACAACTTCTATTATAATTTATATGTTATAATTTATAATGTTTTTACTTTGGGAAATATAATCTGATTTATGACCCAGTTTCTCAGGAACACATTAGAGCAGAAAGAAAAGTGTCTTTGTTAGTGAGTGGCATTAATATAAATACTGTTATATTTGTAGCTTAATTTATGTTCTGACTTTTCATGTGAGTATTATAACTGCTTTAAGTTCCCAAACCTTGTATTACATTTGGATTATGCTGAGCCCATTACTATGTGTAATGCTGAGCCCATTACTATGTGTAGAGTAGGAGCTAATTTAAGCGTTTCTTAAATGAATCATATTAGAATAAGGCGAAGAAAAGCCACTTGGAAACTTCATGGAATGTAGGTTAATCTCGCTTTGATGATTTAGAGTTCCTTTAGGAACTTGGAGTACTCCCAGAAACACTAAGAAAATCAATTACCATTGAATGGCACTATAAATTCTGTTTATTTACATTTTCTGGGGTTTTAGACATATAGGATTTTGCTATAAACAGGAATAGATACGCATGCATGAAGATTGATTCAGTCTACAGCTACCCAATGGGAGAAAGTAGACAGACTGGTTATGGATGCAGATAACCAGTCCCCTGGTTATTTGGGGGCCAGAGGGTTAGTTTTGTGGAGGGATTGACGTCAGAGGTGCTGAAGAAGGTTGTGTACTGAGTGCAATGGACAGAAATGGTGGAAGAGCAAAGGAGTCTGGTCTGAATCTGGGTGAAATTTAAAGGCCCGAGTTGAAGGAGGTGTGGACTGGAGAAGGTTGCAGACTGGCTGTCTGAGGCAGATATGTTTTTTGGCGGTGTGTGAATGTTTGGCCTTCTCTTATCTCTGCGTGCCCCTCCACCCCACCCCTGCTGAATTTATTTCCTCTCTGCAGGGTGAGCAGATTCCCCTTTGCCCCAAGGCTGACCATTCTCTAGTGTCTACCTTTGACTCGCCTTTCATTTTCATTGTGTGTAAAGGACTCCCCCCTCTCCAAGTTATTCCTTTCGAGTAGTGAGAATCACCTATGAATTCCTTCAGGTAAGGTTCTCTTTCAAACAGTAAATTTTCAAATAAGTATTTAAGCACAGCTTTTAGATTCTTTATCCCAAATCTGATCTCTTTGGCCCAGTGTTTAAATCTACCAGACGTTTAGTACTTTTCAAACTCTTCACTGAACAAACCAGGTGGCAGTCTGTTAGGGCTCCCCAAAGTTCCTGAGCCCCAAGAAGTGTCAAACAGGTCCGTATTTCCACCTATAATTAAAGAGCTAACTAGTTAGAAGGGGGAGAGCCATCGTGAAGGTAAACATGGATGTCACTAGTGCATAAAAAGGATGTGAAGGTGCATACAGTGTATGAGTAAAATGCTTCATGAAATGTGTAAGCCGTCTTTTAAAATCACTGTGTGATTTCATGTCACCTGATTTTTAAATGTGCTTGTGTAAAAGTTAATGAGTTAAATTTTTACAAGTAGATGTTTTCAGTGTAATATATATATATATATATATATATATATATATATATATACACCAAAAAGTGTGTGGGGGTGTGTGTGTGTGTATTTCAAGTTGGCCCCAAACCAGTTTGCATTTTATCACTGAGGAAACGGGGCCTTGCCGTATATTTGGTCTACTTACCACTTCCTTTGGAGACTTGTCTGGGTGCCCAGCTCCGTCCTGCTAGTCCATTTTGGCCTCTTGTTGCTGAAATTCAGCCTCTGTACACCGGTGCCAGATTAAATCTCAGAGACAGAGTTTTGGGTGAACTAGAAAGAAATAGCTTTATTGCTTTGCCAGGCAAAGGGGGCCACAGCGGGCTAATGCCCTCAGAATTGTGTGTCCCACCCTGAAGGGGGCAGTGAGGAGACTTACAGTGTTCAAGGAGCAGGGCCTGATTAGCTCATGGGCCTTCTTCTGATTGGTTGGAGGTGAGGTAATTGGGAGTCAGCATCATCAACCCTCTGGTTCCAACCGGTCTGGGGTCTGCCTGCTTGTGGGCCGCATACGGTTAACTTCTTCCACCTGCTGGGGGTTTCAGTAGCTGCAAAACAGCTCAAAGGACATGGCTCAGAATATTATCTATAGCCCTTGAGGAGGAACTAAAGGTCCTTGGCTTTGTTTAATGGCTAGAGTATTATTATTTTGTCTTGCTTGACTGTTTTCCTTTCTTTCTTCATTTTCTCACTTCTCTGATTAAATTTATTCTTTGACTAAAGTTTTTCTACAGACAGGAGGCAGATGGAGGACACGGGTAGGGGTCTATTCTGGGAAAGCCTCGTAGGGTCCTGGTCGGTTACACCCTCACCACTTCCTGCCCTGGCAGGCTCCATGTACCGTCCCTGCTTCCCACTTTAGCTCTCTGGCCTCCTCCCAGCCCACACTGCTATCTGTTTTCCAGTTACTCTTCCCCAGCCTTTCTCAGTTCCCTGTACTATGCCTTGTTCCCTCTTGCCCATAGGGATAGTAGCCCTGCCCCTGGCCTCCCTTTCTCTTTCTGGTTTATGCTTTCAGAGCACCATTGCCCTTACTTTCGAAATATAGTCAGTTCTGTTATAATGCAACATATACATTAAAAAAAAAATCACCATGCTGTGCAAAATGGCACAATAAAAACCACAGGGTTTATGGGAAAATGAGGTGGGGTCACAGCAATCAAAAACCTCCCCAGTGGGCTTCCCTGGTAGAGCAGTGGTTAAGAATCCTCCTGTCAATGCAGGGGACACGGGTTTGATCCCTGGTCCGGGAAGATCCCACATGCCGCGGAGCAACTAAGCCCGTGAGCCACAACTACTGAGCCTGCGCTCTAGAGCCCTCGAGCCACAACTCCTGAAGCCCGCATGCCACAACTCCTGAAGCTCGCATGCCACAACTACTGAAGCCCGCACACCTAGAGCCCGTGCTCTGCAACAAGAGAAGCCACTGCAGTGAGAAGTCCGTGCATTGCAACGAAGAGTAGCCACCACTCGCCGCAACTAGAGAAAAGCTTGCGCGCAGCAACAAAGACCCAGCGGAGCCAAAAATAAATAAATAAAATAAATAAATAAAAACTAAAACCAAAACCAAACAAAAACCTCCCCAGTGACACCTAAAAAGAAGACCGGAAACTAATCCAAAATGGTAGGAAGCTTTTGCACATGTAAAATCATTAAGAAATGCACAATGACTTCCATAAATATGGTAATGTACCTTGAAAAAGACCTGAAGTTTACTGAGTGGAAGTGGCCTTCAGAAGGCTGCTGCTTGTGAGTTGTGAAGTGGTGGACGGAGGGTTGTCTGAAATCCTTGGGAAAGTGCGGCTCCTGGTGAACTCAGGTCCCAGGAAGAGGTCTGTTCTTGTGTTGTTTGTGTGCTCCTACCCGGTTCTCTTCAGCTGGGTGCAGATTTTTGCATGTTCATCCAGTGTGTCTCACAGATGAAATCCCTGCATAAGCAAACACAAAAGCCCGTTCTGCTCAAATTGTTCCCTCATATGTCAATTTCACCTCTTCAAAACAAGCGTCATAGCAGAACTGAGCGTTGCTGTTGTCAGTTTACATTTGTTTGTGTGATCTTTCGCAAATGCCCATGTTGTTCCCCATTAGACTAGAGACTGGGACGCCTGAGCTTTGTTTGCTTTCCCTCATTTGTGTAGCCCCATCATCCAGCACGTTCCCTGGCTAGTGGTAGGCACTTGGCAAAGGGAAGAATCTTTTTGTCTCCTTTTGTTACCGAATGAAAGTTCGTGAGCCTGATGCCCAGTGAGGCCAAACAGACCAAAATGGTCGGTGGCTCGTGCTCAGAAAGGTCTGAGCTCCCTGAAGGGTTTCAGCAAGGCATTTTTAAAGGCCAGGTGAGGGACGGGTGTCCCAGGGTCTGTGATCAGCCCCTGCACAATTTTCTGATTGGTTGATGGTGAGGTAACAGGGCGGTGTCACAGGGGTTAACATTAGCAATCCTTAAGTGCCAGTAGGTTTGGGGGCTAGGTGCTCATCAAGTAGTTAATTTTTTCCATTTAGTGGTGGTTTTTAGCATCTGAAAATTTTAGGAACTATGCCTGAGATATTATTTGGGTACTTCCAAGAGGAGCTACAGCAGAGGATATGGGGAAGGGGCCTGTCCCAGGAAGGTCCCGTAGGGTCCTGCTCGGTTATCCTTTCCTCTCATCTTCCTTTTCTCAGGACTCTTATGCCTGCTGTATACCCTCTGAGTGAAGGGTTTATGGTTGATTATGGCTTAGTGTGTTGTCTTTCCTAGAGAGCAAAATCTTGGAATGGTTTCTTTATTAATGTTCCACATGGTCGTTGTATCAGGCAGAACTGAGCTGGGAAAACAGCTCAAGCCAAGTTATTCAGTGGAGGGACCTTAAATGGGTACTTGTTCAAAAGCTGTTTTAGAGGGCTAAAAAATAACATGCCTGTCAATGGATGAATGGGTAAAGAAATTGTGACATACACACACATACAGTGGAATATTATTCAGCCTTAAAAGAGGATTCTGCCAACATGGATGAACCTGGAAGATATTATGCTAAGTGAGATAAACCAGACATAGGTAGAAAAAGACCCTGCGTGATGTCCCTTATACATGGAATCTAAAAAAGTTAAATACATAGAAGCGGAGAATAGAATGGTGGTTACAAAGGGCAGGGACGCGGGGGAAGAGGAGGGATGTTGTTCACAGGGTATAAAGCTACAGTTTTGTTGGATAAATAAGTCTAGAGGTCTAATGTACGGCATGATGACTGTAGTTAATAACACTGTACTGAATACTGGAAATTTGCTAGGAGAGTGGATTTCAGGTGTTCTCCTCCCATGTGTATACGCACACATCAGTAACTCTGAGGGGGATATGTTAATTAGCCTGACTGTAGTAATCATTGTACTCTGTGTATGTATAACAAATCATTATGCTGTGCATCTTAAATACTCACAAGTTTTGTTAAAAAAAAAAAAAAAGTAAATGGGGGAATTCCCTAGCGGTCCAGTGGTTAAGACTCTGTACTTCCACTGAAGGGGGCACAGGTTTGATCCCTGGTCAGGGAACTAAGATTCTGCATGCCACGCAGCGCGGCCAAAAATAAAAATTAAAAAAAAGAGATAAGTAAACAGGACGGTGAGGCAACTCAGAGCTTAGCTGTGGCAGGAAGCTGCTGCTCAATGGAGAGCCCAGCAGAGGAGGTGGTCTTACCAGAGCCCAGGGGCAGAGCCAACCAGAAGGATATGGTACCACAAAGGAGTCACGGCCATGATGAAAATGCTGCCCTGAGTAGAGAGAGTGAGGGGCTAAAAAACACCCAGTTTCTCCTGTCCTCCCACCCCCAGTCTTCTGCCAGATCCTCCCACTGGAAGAACTTGACCAGAAGCCTGCTGGCAAGGGAGGGTGGGAATGCAGTTTGCAGGAATCAGGTCCCTGCCCCACAGAGCAGAGCAGGGCTGAGGCAAAGAGCAATGGGGCAAATGATCGACGTGGCCCACTGTTCATTGCCTTCTTTTCAACAAACAGATTGCTCAGTGGCATCAGTGCTGCCTTACGGATCCTTCCGAGAAAGCCTTCTTCGTTAATTTGGTAAGAGAAATGCATAAGAGTTAGGACTTCTGTTAGAGTTTTCTTGAGAAAACTTACTGGTTAATGGATTATTGATATCAAAAGTGTGAGGTGTGGGTCACATAGATCCAGCACATCAGAGGGGAACAATGTGTGTCATCATGAAACTTCTTCCCTAATGAGTCATAATACAAAATATTCTTTAATAATTGAAATCTCTCTCTTGACTTCAAGTCATGGTAGCATGGCAGCGCTTCTCACCTTTACCCTGTCTTTCTTATTGTCCTTGCAGTTTATAGGCAATATCGTCCTCCAGAAATTATATTTCCAGCTGAATATTAAAGTATTCTCCAGGGCAAAGCAAAAGTAATCAGAATGGAGCTTATACAAATAATGATTTTGAGCACAGTTTCTCCCTTAGACTGAGAACATTCTTTTTGTTTGGGCTGCCTTTTTATTTGGTTCATTCCTTGTATCGTTTAGAACAACAGTGCTACATATACTGCAGAAATGGCTAGGCACAGATGTTTTCTTTTTTGGTAAGATTATTAAGGGGCTCAGGCCAGTGAAAAGACTATACTAGACTTATACTGTAGGCTCCATTCTTTGTTTTTGTAAAATATACGAAAGAAATAAAAAATGTGCAAATAAGAGGCTTTTAAGGTCGTTGACTAACACCTCCTTATGAGGAGGAAGTATTATTGAAATAAAAAATGCAATTTAATTTTAATAAATGTATCTTAAATTTCAAAAAATTATTGAATTTCTATATGTTCTATAGTTCTATTTCAGAACTAACATTTTGTTCTGCATTTCAAAGGCATTATATGCAGGATTATTTTTATTGTTAGTCTACAGAATTGTCCTCGTGATGAAATATTTGTTAGCCTTTGTTGGTAGCACTGTGGAGTGCAATTTGCAAGGCAAGTTATACTGATATCCACTGGCTCTGTAATCGGAGATAAATCTTTACACTAGTTATAGTATTTTAAAGCCACATACTTGAATGCTCATTTTTCTCTTGCGTGACAATCTCTCTTTTCAGAATGCTTTTCAGTCTAGTGGCAGGACTGTGGGTTAACTTCATTACATCTGTTTTGGTTTGTTTTTTCCGTCATTCAATTTCGGGTATTGTCTCGCCTTTCTCCCCTGCATGGCACTTGTTAGGGGAGAGGTATGTGGCCCTCGGGGGTGGGGCATGGTCCAAGCTGGCATCCTCCGAGATGCGAAGCCTTTGCTGGTATTGGGCATTGTCAGGCCTTCCTCATGCTGGCCTCTGCAGCATATCCCAGCTCCTACCTCCTCTCCCTTCATTAGGTCCATCCTGCCCTCTGCACAGCATCCTCTCTCACCGGGGGAGGTCCTTCAGGCCTGCTGTCTTGCCCTGCACGTCCCACTCTTGCCCTCTTGGTGGTGAGGGTGATGTTTGCCTGCTCCCCCTGCTTCATCAGGTCACACAGAGGGCTTGCTGAGGCAGTCTGTCTCCTCTGCTTCACCCCTTTCTCATCACTGCCTGGTCTTCTGGGCCATGGCAGCATGGGAACAGTAAGATGTCAGGCTACGGGGTCACTTCCCATTTCCCAATGTCTCAGAGAAAAGCAGGAACAGACTCTGAAGGGGTCTGATTGTTTCCGTCCACCCCCTTTCTTAGAAACCCGAACTGTATCTAACTCTTTTGTTTCTCTTTCAAGGTTTCTGCTCTTTTTCAAACACATCTATAAGGCCAACTTGAAGCCTAAACATCCCAGAGCTTGAGATTTCTGTGTCCTGATTCTCTTTTGACTTTCCCTTTAGGCAGTGGAGCCATTCGGTAGAAGTCCTTGGGGTTGGAGGAAAGGCCTTAAGGTCACAGCCAAGAAACGCAATAAAGCTGGGGTGAGGGTGCTTTAGATAATACCCATTATACTTTCTTAAAGTAGGTTGCATAACTCTTGGGAGCCTGTTTCCTCACCTGTAAAAGAAGAGTTATAATACTTAGCTTGATGGTTATTAGGAAGGTAAATGTGATAGCTTAGGTCGAGTGCAAGGCCCAGTGACCAGTCAAAACCTGTTAGTCCTTTCCCCTCCTCTTCCCGCTTCCTCCATGGTTTAGAGACAGAGAAAGGTTTAAGTGAAGTAGATACACAAGGATCAAATAGAATCAGAAAGCCATCTCAAGGCTATAACTCAAAGTGTTAACTCATTTAACCACGGTGAGGCAAAGCCTAGAAAAAGTCTTGTATTATTACAGAAGCAGTACACGTGTGTGGTAGAAAATTAAGCAATGCTTACAAGCAAAAATAAGAGAAAAGTCACCGTGTTCCAGCACGCAGAAATGACTAGTTTGAACACTTGAGTGTATTTTTACTTTGACTTCTCTCTTTCTCTCTGTATATATACATATTCGCATATGTTAAGTTATGAATTTTCATCTCATCTAGAACCAAGGAGTGTTCCAGTTTACCTTGTTGTTCCCCAGACGTCTTTCACTGCTGATTATCTCAATCGGCATCCAAAAGAGAACCACATATTACTTCTGTCTGTTATGTCTCTTATGGTTCTTTTAACTAAGAACAGTCCATTTTTCAATGTCACGGGCTTTTGAAGAACCTGCCCAGTTCCAGTTGTCCTGGGAAATGTCTTACCTTACGGGTTTGCCTGATTGCTTCTTAAGGTGTTGTTTAGCTTGTTCTTCTGTTTCTGTGAACTGGACGTTTTGTCTGAAGTGTGCATTTGTTTAACTTTGCTTCATTGGTGACGCTTCAGATTGCATTATATCAGAAGAAATCATCTTAGTGATACTATAGTTAATGGCAAGATTAGCGTGATGACTCTCGGATCCTTCCATTTCGCAGTTATATGTTTCCCCCTCTGTCTAGCAAGTAATGTGTATTTGGTTATTTTGGTATTATTTAAGTGTCTAATTCCTCATCAACCATTCAGCTGATAGTTTCAGCACCAGTTGTAATGAGCGAAGATGTTGTAAATCGAAAGAAATGGCTCGGTATGCTATAGGGATGGAGATCGGTATGGCAGATCTTAAAAAAACGTAGCTACATCAGCTTTTCCCTGTTCAGGTTAGGAAGGAGGCCAGATCTTAGTAGTCTTTGGGTGAGACATAGCTTGGTGGCCAAGACACACAGGATTGCTAGGAATATCAAGAATTACGCCTACAATTTGGAAGAGAGCATAGGGTGACTTTAACAACGGTTGATTTTGAGTTTATGCCTGGGATCAGTGTAAGAAGAGGGTGAAAGTTTAGAAAGTGATGAAATCCATAATCTAATGTTATTTAAAAAATTTAAGGCACCTAAAAAATGAAATCTAAGAAGCTTCTAAAATTGAAGTTGGATGAGTTTTCTTTCAGGAAAGTCTTAAGTTGGAATACTTTTCCCTTTATATCTGTAGAGTATCCTTTTGATTAAGTATGCGAATTCTATGAACTCTGACAATTTCTTCATAAGCCCTCTCTTTTCAGCTCTCCAAATGTAAATTATTCTCTTCTGTTTGCCGGGAGTAGATTACCCTGTGCTCTGGCATACTGACTACTTCTAAGGCAGCTGGGAGGATTAGATGGAATTGGATTCTTAAAGAGTTTCAAGAGTTAGTTTTTAGGAACAGGCTGCTTTGTAAAAGGTGCCTAGAGTGTAAGTTTAGAAAAGGCACTTGGCCGGTCTGTTTGTCCCCTTGTATGGTAAGATCAAAGTCTCTCGGAGAGTTAGAGTGGTATCTGAAGTTTTACTTGGGAAATTTAAAGATTGGTGGTTTTAAGAGGTATGGTACATTATATGATTGGATTATTACCTTACTATTGATTGTATCATCAGAAGCATATCGCTGTCCCCTGTTTAGTTGCCTCCTGTCCATAGTTTGGCCAGGTGGTATGCTTTGACCAATGAAATGTGGCAATAAGTTATGAGTGCTGTTTCCAAGCAGACGTTGTAGAAACCACTGTGCAGTCTCTCCAACGCCCTTTTCTCCCTCTGCCCTGGGACTGGCATGTCCCAGATAGCAGCTGCTCTTCCAAGCTGGCTTTTAGATCTGTGATGAATATGTAGTGTATTTGAGAAATGAACCGCGTTTGCAGTTGGAAGCCACTAAAATTTTGGTCTGTTTGTTACTGCAGCATAACTTAGACTCAGCTGACTGCCACAAAGAATGAGATGCATGAATATAATACAGGATTGTGCTGATACCATCTGGAGGGTATGGATGAGAATTTTAAAGATGGTGAACTGCTTTGTATAGTTGACTTGAAGGTATCTGGATTTTCTTTTTTTTTTTCAGCTCTATGATTCAATGAAGTGAGTTGCCAAACCAGAATGGGGTTAAGGTGCCCATTGGGAGACACCTTAAGATGTTAGAGTCATGCCTAACTCCACAAACCTCAACTGATTGTAAGAATGAGAAAGAATCTTTGATTGGAACATTGTTCTATTCTGTGGTTAGCACTAGTGATCTGTTGGAACAATTCACTGAAAGTGAGCTGGGACTTTTTAATTATTTTTCTTTCAGATATGCTGTTTGAGATAGTTATTTGAATTACATTGTCACATTGTGAAATAATACAATCTGTTGCTTTTAGAGTCACACAAATTAATTTTCAACTGACGTATAAATGTCAGCTGATGTATGTCATACTCAGCTTAGGAAAAAGAATTCCTTCATACTTGAATTTTTTTTTTTTCCTTTGGAGAAAACATGCTCAGAATAAACTTTGAGAGCTATGAATTGAGAGGGAAAACCATTCTCTTTTCAATTCAAATTAATTTCTCAGAGCAGGATAAATACTCCTGCTGAAGTATTGGCCTATATTACAAACCTCAGGGATCTTAAGTTTTATGGCTCCGTTTCAGCATCCAGACTTGTGCAGTGTGCCTTTAGTTAGCTCAGTTACCTACTAGGTGGTTATAAATGGTTGTGTTGTATAAGGAGAGTTACATAAAAATTAAGAATTAGAGGCACATCACGTTTCACCTCACCTGGCTGAATGAAGTTGATCTTCAAAACGATGTACTTTTCAGCAGATCATTTTGCTACATATTGGAAGTTTCTGGATATAGATAATTTAGGCAATCAAGAAACAGAGATGAGGGTCTCTAATTCATAACTGAAATTTAGCCTTCAGATTAACGCATTAGTATGCAGCTGATTAGGAGGTATGTATTTATTAAATGAAATGACCTCTAGATTTGCATATTCAGTGCAGAATTAGGTTCTTAGAGGTGTGAGGATGTTTAAAATCACTATTAATGGGATATTATTGCCAAGATTTAATAATTAAGATAACAATTTTGTTTTTAAAGTTTCTAGAGTTTTTGAAATTGCTTGCAGGCCATTTCCTTCTACACTTCAATCCTCAGCAAAAAGTAATCTTTTTAACATAAAAAAGAAGGTGAATACAGATTTCCCAATCCTAAAGAATTGATAATCACTACTTAGTTTTAATTTGAATAAATAATTTCTGTCCAATTCACTGAGTACCTTCTGTGTGCTATGCTAAGTTGCTGATACAAAGATTAAGAGATGCCTGCCCTCAAGAGGTTTACAACCTGATAAAGGAGATAGAAACCTTAAAAAATAAGCAAGGAATAGCTTGATAAATGACATAATGGGAATGTTATAGAGGAGAGAGTAGTTCATTCACTTATGGGGAAATAGGGAAAGATGAGTAAAACATTACAAAAACATATTACTTTCAAAATTGGCTTCTGAATCTGAACAGAAACAAAGTTAAGATGGACATTATAAAAGCTTTGTCTAGGGGATAGTTTAGAGAATGAAGAACATAGAGCTTTTTTATTCCTACTTCTTATAGCATGTGACATTATGTAAACACGGGGACCTGCAGTTTCAGTGACAAAAGGAGTGGAGCCTTCTGGAGAGGTATCCTAGGCTCTTTTATTTCCCAAACCTATCTAGAGATTTACCTGGGCCTGGGGAAGGGAAGGGGCTTTGTTCTCCAAGCCCTACCAAATTGTAAGCTCCCTGTTGCTTCCTGTCTAACTCTCTGTAGCCTCCTAGTGCCTGGGAACCTTTCCTAGTTTCGTGTGTGTGTGTGTGTGTGTGTGTGTGTGTGTGTGTGTGTGTGTGTGTGTGTGTGTGTGTGTGTGTGTGTGTGTGTGTGTGTGTGTGTGTGTGTGTGTGTGTGTGTGTGTGTGTGTGTGTGTGTGTGTGTTGAAATTCAACTCCCCCCACCCCATTTTTGATGAATTATGTTTCCCCATAGGTAATAAACCTCACGGGCTGAATGGGGGAAAGAATAGATAATAAAGAAAATGTGGAGGAAAATAAAACCTATTTAATATCTCAAAATACTAAAATAATATCTGGTTACTTGTATTGAAACTAGATATTGTTATCATATCCAGACTTCAATTCTATAACAAATCTTATTTGTTCATTAAAGTTAAAATAAAATCCTGCCTTCTTTATGAAGCTTTTATCAATAATTTGTCACAGTTATCTCCACTTTTATTTCAAATTTCTATAATGTGTACAATTTCTGTAGCTTATAGAGCTTTCAGTTACATATTGCCTTGTATCTTGTTTCCTGTTGTCTGGGTTAAAACATTTTCTCTCTAAAAAGATGAAAGTCCTTGGAGATTTCCAGGACTGTAATTTACACTATCGACACTATGATAGCATATCGGTAGTAGTAAAAATGCTACGTAGGGCTTCTAAGTTTCCGTTGGGGAAACTTAGAATGGGGTCTAAGGGGGTCTCTCTAAATCCGGATCTATCCACATATCTTCCCAAGAAAGAAAACAGATCAAGAAAGAGAGCAAATAAAACCACAGCATAACTGAGAGACCCAGGACACTACAAACTTCAGTTGACCTCAAATTAGAGAAACACCCAAGTCCAGTAGAGGAAACTGAGAAAAAAGGAGAAGGGAAACAGGAGGATTGATAAACACATAGAGAATATTCACTTGCAAAAAGGAAAGTACCACCTGGATTGGAGGTTTTAAGAGGAGGTCTAAGACTTGGTAGATCAGTGTTGGCCCCTGGGGTATCAAAAGGAAATAACTTAAATGTTTATGGGAATAAACATGACAGTCTCAGGGAGGCATTGCATCTAGTGGAGAAGGGGGTGACTTGGCATGAGGGGGCGTCCATTGGACACTTCGTAGTAATGGGAAAGAAAGAAGTAAGAGAAAAACTAAGGGTCTTAGAGAAACAAAATTAGTGAATCAGAAGATATAGCACTCCTAGGCACCCATCTCCCCCCAAAAAACCTGCATCTCTTTGTGCCAATAGACATTGCTTTTGGACAAAGAAAGCTGTTAAGGTATAGTTATGTAACCATCTCCATAAGCCATTTGTTTTCGTAACTGCATCAAAACAGCAGACTTAGTTTTTTTTAAAAAAATAATCTTATTGAAGTGCAATTAACATACCATACAATTCACCCATTTAAAGTGTACAATTCAGTGGTTTTTAGAACATTAACAGAACTGTGTAATCATCACCACCATAAATGTTAGAACATTTTCATCACCCCCAAAGAAACCCCATTTCCATTAACAGTCACTCCTTGGTTTCTTTAACTCCTCCCCCCTCCCCCTGCCTCCCCATTCCAGCCCTTGGCTGTTCTAATCTATGTTCTTTCGCTATAAATTTTTCTATTCTGGAAATTTCATACAAATAGAATCATACAGTATGTGATCTTCTGTGATTTCTGTCACTTAGCATAATGTTTTCAAGGTTCACCCATGTTCATCAATATTTATCAGTATTCATTTCTTTCTATAGTCCCATAATATTCCATTGCATGGATATACCACATTTTATTCATCAGCTAATAGCTCTTTAAGCGTTTCTGCTTTTTAGCTGTTAATGGGTAGTGCTAGGCGTGGAATTGCTGGCTCATAGGGTAACTATTGTACAACCTTTTGAATGACCAGACTGTTTTTCAGAGCCCCATTTTGCATTCCCACCAGAGTATACAAGGTTTTAATTTTTCCGCCTTCTCACCATCCTTTGTTATTGTCTGTCTTTTGGATCCTAGTGGGTGTGAAGTAGTATCTCATACTTTGGGTTTGTATTTTCTTGATGGCGGGTGGTGTTGAGCATCTTTCTGTGTCAACAGTCTAGGGTTAGAACACTTCCATCGTCCCTCAAAAATTCTTCTGTGAGGAACTTGAAATGCTTTATTGAGTGAAAGAAGCCAAGCTATGAAGGCTGTATGATTCCAACTCTGTGACATTCTGGAAAAGGCAAAACTGTGGAGATGATAAAAAGATAAGTGGTTGCCAGGAGTTAGGGGGGCAGAGGGATGAATAGATGGAGCACAGAGGATTTTTAAGGCAGTGAAACTGTTGTGCATGGTACTGTCACGGTGGATCATGTCATCATACATTTGTCAAAAGCCCATAGAATATACAACACCAAGAGCGAACGCTAATGTAGACTATGGACTTGGGGTGATCATGACTTGTCAACACAGACTCACCCATTGGAACAAACGTATCTTTGTGGGGTGGGATGCTGCTAGCGGGGGAGGCCGTGCGTGGGAGGGGGGATGGGGGCGGGGCTATATGGGAAATCTCTGTATTTCCTTTAAGATTTGCTTTGAACCCCAAATTTCCTAAAAATAATGTCCTTTTTAAGAATTTTCTCTGTGTTTATTTTTACTAAATCCCCATTCCACATCCAAGCAACCACTGATCTTTCTTCTGTCTCTATAGTTACACTGCCTATCCTTGAAATTTTATGTAAGTGGAATCACACAAACATACCCTTGTGTTAGGCTTCTTTCTCTCACCAGAATGTTTTTGAAATTTATATATATATATATATATATCACAAAATATTTCTATTTTCCCAGTGTGTAGTTTTATCTTTTCCTTTCCTTAACAGTGTCTTTTGAAGAGGAAATTATTTATTTTTGATATAGTACTGTTCAGGAATTTTGTCTTTTATTATTCATGTTCCATTGATTGACTTTTAAATATTAAACCAATCTTGCACTTGTGGAATAAACCTGCTTGATTATGTTGTATCTTCATTTTATATATTGCCTCATTTAATTTGCTAGAATTTTGTTCAGAATTTTTATATCCATGTTCATGAGGGATGACAGTCTCTAATTTCTTTTCTTGTAATATTCTTCTTGAGTTTCAATATCAGGATTATCCTAGTCACATAATCTAGATTGGAAAGTATTTCCACTTTTTTTTTTTCCATAAAGGAGTATGTTTAAATTTGGTATTGTTTCTTTCTTAGATGTTTGACGGCATTCCTCAGTAAAGCCTTCTGAGCTTTTGTGGAAAGGTTTTTAATTATGAATTCAGATATTCATTTATGTTTCCATACATTTTAGTAATTTGTATTTTCCAGTGAATTTGTCCCTTTCATCTAGCTTGACAAATTTATTGCCATGAATTTGTTCATAATATTCTCTCATTATCTTTTTGTCTGTAGTGATGCCCCTCATTAATTCCTGATAAGTGAACTTTGTAGTTTTTCTTTTTTCCTTGTTCTGTCTTGCTAAGTGTATATCAATTTTCAAATATTGTACAGGAAGCAACTTTTGGACTATATTGAATTGTATTTATCTGCTTTCTGTTTCATTAGTTTATGTCTTTATATTTCCTTGTAATTTGTTCAATTTTAATTTTTTGTTCTTTTTCTTGAGACAGAAGCTTAGATAATTATCTTCTACCTTTATACTTTTCTAATGTATGCATGTAGCTAAAATTTCCTTACAAGCACTGCTTTAGCTGCATTGCGTTTTTATAAATTACATTTTCATTCACTTAAAGTATTTTATAATTTCTACTTTTTCCTATTTAGAAGTGTTTTACTCAGTTTTCAAGGTGGATTGTTCTAGTTATCTTCTTTTTATTTCTAAATTAATTCTCTTGGGAATCAGAGCCCATTGTCGCTATGATTCAGTCCCTTGGGATTTGTCAGGTTTTGCTCTATGACCCAGTGTATGATCTACTTTGGCAGTGTTCTCTGTGCATTTGAAAAGAATGTGTATTCTGCAGCTGATGGGCATTTCTCTGTATACCTTTCATTAGATCAGTTTAGTTAATCGTATTGTTCATATCTTTTACACCCTTACCAATTTTTTGTCTGCTGTTCTTTCAGTTCTCGAGGGAAGGCTGTTAAAATCTCCAATGATGATAGTGGATTTGTCTAGTTCCATTTTTTTCCCCTCGAGTTTAAAAATTTAGGATTGCCATGTCTTCTAGTTTTACTGATAATTTTATATTGATGAAATATCCCCATTTATGTGTAGTAAATCTTATTTTCAAGAGTCTGCTTTATCTAGTATTCACAGAGGCACACCTGACTTCTTTGGTTAGTATTTGCTTGATATATCTTTTTCCATTCTTTACTTTTGACTTATCTATATCCTTATATTTGAGAAGTTTCTCTTATAACCAATTATATTAGTTTCCTATTCCTATATACGTGTTGACCTAACTAGCACAAATTAATTTTTTTTACAGTTTTGGTAGTTGCAAATCCAAAATGGGTCTCACTGGGCTAAAATCAAGGTGTTGGGAGGCCTGCGTTCCTGCTGGAATCTCTAGGGGAAAATCCAGTTCCCTGCCTTTTACAGCTTCTAGAGGCTGCCCACATTCCTTGGCTCATGGCCCCCTTCCATATTTAAGGCCAGCAATTGCATTTCTTACATTGCATCACTCTGATGCTGACTCTCCTGAATCCCTTTTTCACTTGTAAAGACAGTTGTGATTACACTGGGCCACCTGGACAATCCAGGATAATCTTCCTATTTTAAGATCCTTAACTTAATCATATTTGCCAAGTCCCTTTTGCCATGTAAGGTAACAAAGAACACGGACATCTTTGCAGGAGCTGTTATCTGCCTAACACACCAGCATATAGTTAGCTATCGCTATTTTTTTTAATCTATTCTCACAATTTGTCTTTTGATTATTTGTCTGTTTAAGTAATAAATATGTAATATGTGATACAGTTAATGGCATAAATGAGTTCACATCTACCATCTTGCTTTCTACTTTCTATTTGTTGCTCTGTTTTTCTTGCCTTCTTGTAGATTAAACAAGGATTTTATTGTTCTATTTTTTCTCATCCAATCTTTCTATGCATAGTTGTGTTTTTTTGTGGTTACCTTAGAGATTTCAGTAAGCATCCATGGCATTATATAGTTCATCCTGAATAATTATTTTTATCACGTACATTTTGTAAAGTTCTTATATGCTAACTCTAATACCTGGATCATTTGTGAATCTGCTTCTGTCGTTTTTTTCTCTTGATTATCTGTCTCATTTGCTTACTGAATACATACACACAAAATATCTTACCCTCATTTACCTTCTACTTACCTAGAAAGTGTTCTTCTGGCTCTGTAATTTTAGTTCATCTAAACTTCATTGCTCCCACAGCTTTTTGATGTCTTTGAAAATATGATTTTTGAAATTTATACTTTTTTTTTAGTAGTTTCAGCAGGACCTCAACAGGTACCCATGACCTTTACAACCATCCTAACAGCACGAGTCAGGAAATATCATTTGTGAGGGAGTAAAGTTAAAGGGACTGCAGAGAGCATGGCAGGCAGACGTTAGGGAACCTGATGTAGACCCTGGCTCAGCCTGAGAAGGGGCATGAACTGGTGTTTAAGGACACTTTCGCTTTTGTTTTCCTGTGATTCTAGTAGGTTCTTCCTGGAAAGGTCTGTAAATTTGGACATAGCACGGATCCCTGCAGGGAACTGTGGAACTTCAACAGTAGACTGGATGGCTGTCTAATTCACACAACTCTGAGAGGTTCTCTTTCGAAGCTAGTCTACTTGTACAAAGGTCTCGTTGCAGTCGTTTAAGAGTGGATTATAAGGGCTTCCCTGGTGGCGCAGTGGTTGAGAGTCCACCTGCCGATTCAGGGGGTGCGGGTTCGTGCCCCGGTCCGGGAGGATCCCACGTGCCTCGGAGCGGCTGGACCCGTGAGCCACGGCCGCTGAGCCTGCGCGTCCGGAGCCTGTGCTCCACAAGGGCCGCGGCGGTGAGAGACCCGCGTACCGCAAAAAAAAAAAAAAAAAAAAAAAAGAGTGGATTATAAGAGTTGGGTACTACCTATAGGTGGCAGTAGAGAGTCATTTAGTTATAAAATCTAATTCAAGATCTTCACTGATTAATTACTAAATTATAAAGCTGAAATAGTCCCCAGTATTTTTAAATTTGTGCTTCTAATCAATTCTGGGATTTTTGAGTTCCTCTAAATTTAGTATTTGTTGAGATTTGGAAAGAAACTCTTTATGAAGTTACAGGCATGTTACAATATAAATTCTCCCAAGACTGAAGTCATGTTCTTTTTCCTTAAAGAGCTTCCATTTTTAAGATTGGGGTTTTATTTAACAGTAATTGAAAATTGTAAACAGAATTTTCTGTGCTTCTCTATCGGGGACATTTATGAAGATACCCTACTTAAATTTTGCAAGTGTTTGACAGAATACACCATTGTCAGTTTTACTGGCCAAGATATTAAGATACTGTATTTGATGATCTGCAAAAAAGAGAAGTGAAGATTCATTTGTTTTTGTCAAAAAGAAGAGCAAGAATAATTATTAATAAGTGAAGTGTCTGGGACGTTTTTGGTAGAAATCCAATTTTTGGTCACTTAGGAGCCTTTGAAGAAAAATAGAACAGTACGCGTGTGAATCACTAAATTCAGATCCTGGAGCAGGGTATTGAGAGACGGTAAGAAATTTTCTTTCTGGGAAATTATTCCAGTCTCCACAGGTTGGTTTAGACCCACTTCTTTCCAACCCCAAGTCAGGGGAAAGATTTAAATGACCACATTTTTCTAGCTCTCTCAAGGCCATGAGTCACCAAAACACACACATTAATTATATAACCTCTCTGCATTTTGAATTAACGGACTTAAAAACAATTGGAGAGAACATAAGTCTTTCCATAGGTCACCTCATCAGAATGAACAAACTCAGAGCAGACGTCTGCTCAGAGGAGTCTCACTAGTGCAGATGAAACGTCAGAGTCAAGACGATGGAGCAGGGCTTATTTGAAATGGGCTTGTTCATGTGTTGCAGATAAATAGGCCGTTGATTACACATAATGATTGTTCATGATCTTTTTGAGACTGGTCATATGGAAAGCAATGCAATTCTGCACACATTATAATCATTTTTATTGAGTGTAGGCACTTCCATTTTCTGAACGTTGAGGGGGGACATTTTATGGTTTGCATTTTATTCATCCTTCCCTTTCAGTCTTAGCATTCATATAAGGCGTGTAGCCTGATGATATCAACTGTTGCTGGTTTCAAAGCATGAGCACCTTTTCACAAAGAAAATGTTGTCTCCAGGTACTCTCTACAGTATGCAAACACTTACAGTTATTTAAAACTAGAACTTTCACATGGGGTATTTTGCACACCTGAACCAAACGGCCTGGCAAGGTTCGTCTTCCTTGGAGGCGATTATACACGAGGCAAGTCACATCCTTGCAAACACTGCCATGTAAGATGATTCTCAGAGAACTTAAAGGGCTATCATTACTACAGTTAGAAGAAGCTAGAAGAATTATGCATTCCCTTAAGTTGATTTTTTCTCTCCCCTATGCTCTTTTCTCCATTTCCTACTTAGAATATCGTTTCTTGAGCCCCTACCTGAGGCTCAAGGATAGCTATTGGTTGATATAGTACATTAAGCTCTAAAATTATACTTTTCAAATCAGTTGCTTCAGTTTGACTGGCTTTCCTCCTTCATTAGAAAAACAGGATTCAGGGGCTGAATTGCTTAAATCTTGCATGTTCACAACCCTTATTTTACACATCAAAGTATGCCTGACCTTCTCTTGATTGTCGCCTAGTTTGATTGGCCGCTAACCACTTGGGAACAGCTCCTTGAAAACTGTGCATCCAGTTCTGGGGTCTCTTTGCAAGGTTGCCAAGTCTAGGGATTGCTTTAGACACCCCAGAATGCATTTTGAAGGGAGGGGATGTGGTGGGTAGGGAAATATCCCAGTATATTTTCATGGGGTCACTTACAGCATTTTGGGTGGCACAGTCCTTCCTTATGTAAAACCATCCTGCATATAGAACATATAGCATCCTTGTCCCCTTCCCTATCTTACAAATGCTAGTTTCTACCTTCAGCCAACCAAAAATGTCTATACAGATTTCCAAAAGATCCCATGGAGAGGTGGTACTGTTCCAGGCTGGGAACCACTGACATGCTATCAACACTGTACCAAAACCAAAACCAAATCAGTAACAACCAAACTGGCCAGTAAACATTCTTACTCTCTTGCAAAATCAGTACCGACCAAGGCCATACTGTCTATACCACTCTCTGTTGAACTTATGTAAAAAAGTAATTATTTGTTTGCAGTTTACCTAGCCAATTTCCTCTTAAAACTCAAACACCTGTAAACATTGATCAACTAGACAGTAGAAGTAGTTGGTGATGTTTTCCTCTTGGTTTTGTAGTCTTTACCCATTTCCTGACTTCCTTTAGGCCTTACCCAGAAATTCACTTGCAAGTTTTGGACATCCTGCCCTAGTAGACTTTCATGTTGCTACTTTCAGTGTGAATCTGTACATTTTGGGGGTTCATCTGAAATTCCCTTTTGCAAACTTAATGCTGTCTTACCTGATGAAGGAATTCCTTTTCCTACTCTTCTTTACTAACAAAAGCAATATTTTCCATCTAAACTTGCCATGTAGGATAGTTGTTAACACTTATCTGTTAGCTCAGGAAGAAAAATGATTTATTTTCATATAGCAAGAAAGACATTGGCTGGCCCTGGGATTTCTATAATGTCATTACTAACCTACACTGTAATCATCCAATTTCCTAGTACAAAATACATTTTGGAGGTGTTTTAGGAGATTGAGCAGATAATTTTAACACTTAAATTCTACAAACGTTAGAAGTGTTTCTTTTTTAAACAGTTGGAACCATTAACTAGAGCCTATTTGTTTCATTTCAGTGACAAAAAAAGAATCCCTTACTCGTTCATCAATAGTTTCCATAGATTGCTTTTTTTGCAACCCGATTTCACCTTCAAATTCACTGACCTGTGTTTCAAGCAGGTCTATAATTTAATTCAGGTCATTTCCGATATATTGTAAGTCATTACCTCCTTTTCAGCCAATCAGCATTTGATTTTTCAGAGTTCAAAGTCACATTTTTGAAGGTCATTTTTTGATTTACAGTGTTGTGTTAATTATTGCTGTACAGCAAAGTGATTCAGTTATACATATATACATTCTTGTGTTTTAGTATTCTTTTTCCATTATGGTTTATCATAGGGTATTGAATATAGTCCCCTGTGCTATACAGTAGGACCATGTTGTTTATCCATGCTATAATAAATATAAAAGCTCACATCTGCTAACTCCACCCTCCCGCTCCATCCCTCCCTCCAACCCCCTCCCCCTTAGCAACCACCAGTCTGTTCTCTACATCCATGATTCTGTTTGTTTCATAGATAGGTTCATTTGTGACATATTTTAGATTCCACGTATAAGTAATATCATATAGTAGCTGTCTTTCTCTTTTTGACTTAATTTCACTTACTACGATAATCTCTAGGCCCATCCATGCTGCTGCAAATGGGATTATTTCATTCTTTTTATGGCTGAGTAGTTTTCCATGGTATGCATGTACCGCATCTTTATCCATTCCTCTGTCAGTGGACATTTAGGTTGTTTCCATGTCTTGGCTATTGTGAATAGTGCTGCTATGAACATAGGGGTGCGTGCATCTTTTTGAATTATAGTTTTGTCCAGATATATGCCCAGGAGTGGGATTGCTGTATCATATGGTAATTCTATTTTTAGTTTTCTGAGGAAGCTCCATACTGTTTTCCACAGTGGCTGCACCAACTAAGTCACTTGTTAATTGCTAAGAGTGTTTGACTCTACATGTGTGTGTATGCGTGTGCACACACACACGCCCCCCACAAACACATAGATGCCCAAGCATATCTTTATTTGTATATTATACATAGTCTTTTTGTCACTTTGGAGTACTTCTTTTGGATTAGTGTTACTTTGGCAGAAATATAGAACTTTCAGAGATTAGAATATTGCCTTTTCAATGGGATCAACATAAATTTCTACATCTCCAAGTAAGTTATTCTTAAGAGGCTCATTCTTAATACATGTCCATACGTACAATGGTGGTTCCACTGTTCTGGATCTCAAGATGGGTCACTTTGATCTTACTTCTGCTCTCAATAACATGGACATGATTGAATCGTTATGTAAATATAATAACCATGTAACTAATACTTGAAAATGGTAATTTGAAAGGAGAAAGATTTTTAAAACGTGTAGAGTTTTCTTTGAGGTATGCGTCCACTCTAAAAGATATTCTGATGAGGGTGGTCTATAGAAATTTGGATTCTTTTGAAAAAACAGTTTTATATTCTATACTTTAAGGAAATCCTCACCTGTTTGTATCTGAACTCCCACATCATTTCGCAGATTAAGTTAGGTTCTAGAATCTTTTATGTAGTATATCCTTAAAAATATTCGTCAACTCATAGACCACCACAATTTTGTCCATCATTATATTTGCATCTGTTTCAACTATTTTTACAATAAATTTTTTTTTGTGACCACCTCCTTCTTTGGGAGGTAGTTAAACGTCCTATTAAGGAGGATAAGCTCTTGGGTTAGACTGCCTGGGTTTGAAACCTATGTCCACCATCTCCTGGCTTATTTCACTTCTCTGTGGCATATATTCAATATCTATCAGTAGGTGATAATTTTGTGATACCTTCCCCGCATTGTGGATGGTAATATTGTATGACTCGTTGCTTTCAAATCAGAATAGAAAACTTCAAACCTGTGATCAAGGGGAAGATGGGTGTGTTCATCTGTTAATCACACAGCTAAGTGAATCTGTTGAGAGTAGTATATTGTTTAACTTGTATCAAACCTGCCGAAGTTGTATGTGGGAAATAAAATGTTTACAAGATGAACTATTTTTCAAGTAGATGCAGATTTGTGTAGGCTTTTGCAATTTTCTCATGTTTTCCATCTTAACATTTGGGATGATGGGCTAAGACTGTATAGGAGCTGAATGAGAGAACAAGAGAAGAGAGAGGAGGAGGGAAGGAAGGAGGGAAGGACAGACAGAGAGAAAAAAAGAGAGAGAGATATTGAGAGAGGGATTCTCAGAGAGAGGGAGCAAGAGAGATCAACTCTCCGGATTTTCTTCTCCTGAACTTTCTTGCTTCTAGAGAGCACAGAACTTCTGTAGTGTCCAGAATAACCTAGGATCTTGCAGACTTTCATTTTATGGCCTGTGTGGTTCCCTGGGCTTATCATGTGCTCATCCTGTTTGTCTGCCATGTAAACTCCTACTCATCCTTTAAAACACATCTAGAGCCACCTCATCCATGAAGCCTTTCCTGACTTTCCCAGGTACCCCTGGAGTGTCTTCTCCTAGTTCTCCTTCATCCTTTGTACGTATGTCATCCATTCTAGGAATGGTCCTAAATCCTTATGATTTACATGTCTCTGCTCCCCAATATAATTTATCCCTTGGAAGGGAGAGACGTTTATTCTGGCAAATGATGCAACTTGCAGTGCAGTCTGCCATGACCACTGGAGAAACAGGGACACAAGTAACTGTATTTTTTTTGGTATTTTTTAAATTAATTTTTGTTGGAGTATAGTTGATTTACAATGTTGTGTTAGTTTTTTGTTGTACAGCAAAGTGAATCAGTTATACATATGCATATATCCACTCTTTTTTAGACTCTTTTCCCATATTGGTCATTACAGAGTATTGAGTAGAGTTCCCTGTGCTATACAGTAGGTTCTTATTAGTTATGTATTTTATATATAGTAGTGTGTATATGTCAATCACAATTTATCCCTCCCACACCCCCTTACCTCCTTGGTAACCGTAAGTTTGTTTTCTACATCTGTGACTCTATTTCTGTTTTGTAAATAAGTTCATTTGTACCATTTTTTTAGATTCCACATCTAAGTGATATCATATGATACTTGTCTTTCTCTGTATGACTTACTTCACTCAGTATGACAGTCTCTAGGTCCCCGTCCATGTTGTTGCAAATGGCATTATTTCATTCTTTTTTATGGCTGTGTAATATTCCATTGTATATATGTACTGCATCTTCTTTATCCATTCATCCATTGATGGACACTTAGGTTGCTTCCACGTCCTGGCTATTGTATTTAGTGCTCTAGTGAACATTGGGGTTCATGTGTCTTTTCGAATTATGGTTTCTCCAGATATATGCCCGGGAGTGGGATTGCTGGATCATAAGGTAGCTCTATTTTTAGTTTTTCAGGCAACCTCCATACCGTTCTCCATAGTGGCTGTACCAATTTACATTCTCACCAGCAGTGTAGGGGTGTTCCCTTTTCTCCACACCCTCTCCAGCATTTATTGTTTGTAGATTTTTTGATGATGGCCATTCTGACAGGTGTGAGGTGATATCTCATTGTAGTTTTGATTTGCATTTCTCTAATAATTAGTGCTGTTTAGCATCTCGTGTGCTTTTTGGCCATCTGTATGTCTTCTTTGGAGAAATGTCTATATAGATCTTCCACCTATTTTTTGATTGGGTTGTTTGTTTTTTTGATACTTAGCTGTATGAGCTGTTTGTATGTTTTGGAGATTAATCCCCTGTCGGTTGCTTCATTTGCAAATACTTTCTCCCATTCTGTGGGTTGTCTTCTCATTTGTTTATGGTTTCCTTTGCTGTGCAAAGGCTTTTAAGTTTCATTAGGTCCCATTTGTTTATTTTTGTTTTTATTTTCATTATTCTAGGAGGTGGATCAAAAAAGAGCTTGCTGCGGTTTGTGTTCTGCCTATGTTTTCCTCTAAGAGTTTTATAGTGTCCAGCCTTACATTTAGGTCTTTAATCCACTTTGAGTTTATTTTTGTGTATGGTGTTAGGGAGTGTTCCAGTTTCATTCTCTTACATATAGCTGTCCAGTTTTCCCAGCACCACTTATTGAAGAGACTGTCTTTTCTCCATTGTATATTCTTGGCTCGTTTGTCATAGATTTGGTGACCATATGTGTATGGGTTTATCTCTGGACTCAACTGAAGGAAATCTTGAAATTTTTTTAGTTCAGATTTCTCATTTTACAGATGAGAAAACCTGAGTTCCCTCAGAGGTCAGTTTCCATTCTTCAGACTTGGTTGTGTCTGGAATCATTTGAGATAGCATTGGATGAACCCGTTTTAAGAAATAGAGATGGTGGGCCTAGTCTGGTTCATCATCAGGCCTCTTAGAAGGGTTTGTTTTGACCTCAGCCTGAGGTAGTTAAGACCACCTCTTCAAATATACTTCACACAGTTTATTTTTCCCCCTTTCTCTCTCTGTTTCAATGTTCTTTGGTTAGTGTCTACATTAGGAGGAGAAAAATGGCAGGGAAGCAAAAGAAGGGCCCATTAAAGAGGCTCTAACAAGTATAAGAGAGCATTTGAAACCGAGGAGGATGGTTTGAATGGTACTGTAATGCACTTGGCAAGGCAGTGAGTGGGGTTGTGTCTGAGGGCTGGGGTGTGATTGTGCAGTTTTGAATGGATAAACGAAGGCAGTAATTTTCAGCACATGCTGTGATATGGAGGGCAGGAACTAAGAGGGGACTTCAGAGAAGGAAATGAGAGTATCTTAAACCGGAGCATTGTTTCATTCTGCTTGCATAATGTCGACGTGTGGTTAAACTGTTATTGTAGAGAAATGGCTTCTGCATATTTAGGGAGCTGCTTGTATGGAAATGAGTGGCTGTTACAATAACACAAATCCATGTGTGGTTTCCGAACAGTTAATAACTATTTAATAAGCAATTCTGTGTGAACCTCCCCGAGTCCTACTAACTTGGGTAGGGATGGATTATTCTTCCCCATTATAAGGGACAGAATAAGAGGCAGCTGGTAATGAGAAAAACACTTTAAATATAAGGAGAACAGTAATAGGGTAAATTGCCAGTTACCATCAGGAGAGATTTTCAAAGCTGACAGATATGTACGGGGTGGGAAAGGAAGTGAAAAGAGCCAGAGGCAACACAATCCCATGGATCCTTGGAGAATTAACTTCCCTTCATTTCCAAGTAGATTTTAGCAATATATGTTCAGTGAAGGCAAAGGGGAAACCTATGTAGTAGCAAGGCAGCCAGAATCTTTTGGCTGAAGTACCGACTTCCTTTGTAACAGGAGCAGGGAACATAGTTTCTCTTGATTTCAGAAACGTACAGAGCAGGAGTGAAATCTACCTGTCCTCAGATTGTTTCTCCTGAGAGGATAACAAAATCTTCCATCAGCAAACTGCTATAATTGCTTTATGATAACCCAGTGTTGTGGTCCTTCAAGCATCCCTTCTTGTGTACTGTTGACTGTAATGCCTTTTAAAACAATTTATCAATTAAATTTAGATATACATGGGGCATTTGATCACTACTTTTGTACCCAAGGGTGGTTAAAACCCACTATGATTTGTCTACAATGAAATATTGAGCAGCTTGATAAATATTTAATTCACCTGCTGAACTGCCACAGAGTGGTTTAGAAATGTGAGACCTTCCTCTTCACTTAGAGGGACACTTGCTGTATAACCAAATAAATTATTAACACCATGATTATTATTTAGGTCTTTATTATCACCTAATGATGGGCATGCTAGGAAATATTTCTCCTGCAACAAACAGAGCCAATAGCTAACAACAGATTCAACGCTGTTATTTTTCAGAGAGTAAATCTAAGCTCATAAAAAATTATGAGTCATAGTTCAGATTAAGGAAAAGATGCTCATTTTAAAAAACATTTGATATACTGTATAGGAGCATCCTTGATATGAATGGATTCCTACTTCATGAATTTAGATATATCTTGGATCAAATCATATTTCCTGGAATATGCATACATATATGTAAAAGACTCGTTGATTTGTTCTGCCTGAATTTTCGTTAAGCATACAGTAAATTAATATCATGAACACTCAAAACCATAAAAAGAAGGAAGAAAAAGCAAATTCTCTACCAAAAACCTAATCAAGCTATTGTGGTTGAGTCTTAATTTTGGTGCTGGTTTTCCTGGCGGTCAAGGCTGGGAGGCATATTATGATGGTTGAATAATTCTTGTTATCGGGAAGGAGGGAACACGTCAATTTTAAAAATCAACACAAAATTCTAAAAGAAGTACTTCACATAGGACCACATGTAGAAGACTTCGGGTATTATGAAAATTAAAGGTCAGCAGTGGCTTTTTGATAGAAAATACAGGTATAATTTTTTACCTGGATGTTTAATATAGAATAAAAAGTGAGATTATATGCTCTGTATAAAGCTTAGAACAGTATGATCTCTGAAGAATGTGGTGCATTGGAAAGAGCTCGCTCCGTGAATACTGGTTTGGCCACTTGTATCTGTGTGGTCTTCAAGAATTTACCTTCCTATGCTCAGTTTCTCAGCTGCAAAGATTTTCCTTATAGAGTTATAGAAAGGATATAATGAATGAATGTATATGTAAAGGTTGACGCTCAATATTAGTTCACCCCTTTGTCCATTAGCACCAGTGTTATAAATGGTGTACCAACGTACACACACATACGCACATCTTTTTCATTTGAGATTTATCCTTAAATATATCAATGCTGGGGAGAATCGAGCTGATTCTTTATTGAATTTAAGGCCATGAAGATCAGTATGATTATCAAAGTTTAGCTTGGGGTGTTTCAGTAATGTTATGGTGCTTGGTAAGTTAGTCAGCCAGGGTGTTGAGATCTTGGGCTTTATTCTATGAAAGCTTCAGATTGTATTGAAGAAGAGGCTGTGGATCATGCTTCCTGCAGGCAACCTGGAGCTAATTAGTTATTTGCATCCCTTTTGCTTGAAGTTGCTTTTTCTGTTTGGGTATTTTAAAAGAATTACCTGTAAAGTAGTTTCTGTTTGGGTACTTTGTTTTAAAGAAAACTTGCTTAATTATTAAGACTGAGGGGTCATGCTGCTTCCGGATACTGATAAGCATGACTTCCTTGGGGTCAGGACCAGCATTTTGGACCACTCCAGGTTCACGTTTTGTTCTAGGAAAATGGTGCCCCCTACAGGCATTTTTGATGGTCCAGGAGTTGGGCCTTTTTGGGCTGGTGGCTAAACAAACTTCAGTTAGAAATGTGTGATGTCCACGTAGCAGACTGGGAAACTGAGCTAAAACTTCACGAACTCAGGGCATGGCTGTTCTTTCTTTCTTTTCCCTAGAAAAATACTGCAAGTACAAGTGATTCAATACAGTCCTTATCTTATTGTTCTTGGGAGAATTAATCAATTAATAATCACTGTTTCTTATCAGTTCCTTTCAACTGCTAGACCTTCTGTTGGAATAGACTCCTATAGAGTGGCAGTTAAACAGTGATCAAACTTCAATCTTTTTACGTTAGGGGAAAATATAGTATATTAAGAGAGCATTTTTTTGTCCCGACCAGGGAGTTGGGAAAGGTAATTTGTTTTGGGAGTCTGAATGGAGACAGCCTCTAACTAACTCTAAAATGGTGGCAGTGAGAACAGACCTCCCTGAGTCAAACACAATCAGAGTCAGTTGTAGTTGTGTGTAGTTACAACAGCTAACCAGTTTCCCTTGTGTGTTGAAGAGCTGCTATTTGTCCCCTCAGATCCATTTTCCCCTTTAGTTTATCCTGCTGAGAGCTCCAAGTGGCATGTATCTTCAAGCTCCATTGACCATTGGCTTTTGATTGGGGTTGGCCGGTAGGGGGCACCTAGGGTGGGAGAAAGGAAGAGTGGAGCTTTTTAATTTTTTAATTTATTTTATTGAAGTTTAGTTGATACACAATGTTGTGTTAATTTCTGCTGAACAGCAAAGTGATTCACATATATATATATATATGCATAAATAAACATACACACACATACATTTCTTTTCCATTATGGTTTATCACAGGATATTGAATATATTTCCCTGTGCTATACAGTAGGACCTTGTTGTTTATCTATTCTATGTATAATAGTTTGCATCTGCTAACCCCAAACTCCCAATCCATCCCTCCTCCACCCACCCTCCCCCTTGGCGACCACAATTCTGTTCTCTATGTCTGTGTGTCTGTTTCTGTTTCATAGATAAGTTCATTTGTGTCATATTTTAGATTCCACATATAAGTGGTATCATATGGTATTTGTCTTTCTCTTTCTGACTTAACTTCACTTAGGTATGATAATCTCTAGGCCCATCCATGCTGCTGCAAATGGAAGAATTCCATGTTTTAAAAAAAAATTTTTATGGCAGACTAGTAGTCCACTGTATATATGTACCACATCTTCTTTATCCATTCATCTGTTGATGGACATTTAGGTTGTTTCCATGTCTTGGCTACTGTGAATAGTGCTGCTATGAACATAGGGGTGCGTGTATCTTTTTGAATTATAGTTTTGTCCAGATATATGCCCTGGAGTGGGATTGCTGGGTCATATGGCAGTTCTATTTTTAGTTTCTTGAGGAACCTCCATACCAGTCTCCATAGTGGCTGCAGCAATTTACATTCTCACCAACAGTGTAGGAGGGTTCTCTTGTCTCCACATCAAGAGTGGAGCCTTTATTCCCCTGACCCCCTCCCTGCAGGGTCTGTAGCTTCGGTCCGGTGGCCTTCCTCACCTGGCTCTTTCTCTCAGGCTGTTAACTGCTCTGTCCTCTGGTCCTCTCAGGTTGGGGGCTGGTAACAGCTCTGCTGTTGCTCGCTGTGGGCCACTGCACTATTCCCCGTGGCTTCTCCACACCCAGCCAAATAATATCTTACTGAACTCTCCTCGTATTACCCAGTTTGGGTGTACCATCTATGTCTTCCAGGGACTGCTGCTGTCATTTAATGCTGATGCCCACTTAGCAGGTGGGAACCCCAGGGAGATTCAGGCAACGGGTGGTGCTGGCTTCTGGTAAATATGACCAAATGTAACTTGGCCAGGCCATTGCCAAAGTTGACTCTTTCCCTCTTGGAGGTCATAATGTTGGAGCTACTTCTTAAGGATTGTGGAATTAAACCTCCTTTTTTATTTTTTGCCTTTTCCAGTCCATGGTATTTTAGAAGTTTTAGGAATTGTATTATGGAGTCAGAATGGTGTAGTGGACAGAGTGTGGACTCTGGAGTCAGGAAAACATAGGTTTGAATACCATCTGTCCCACTTGCTAGTTGCATGGCCCTGGGCACTTTATATCACCTTTATTTTTCCATCTGTAAAATGCTAGAATAATACTAGGCTCTGAGGGCTGTTATGAGACTATGTAGGATGATGTATGCAAACTACCAAGTACAGTATGGTGTACATATCTATAGGAGACTTAATAATGATAATGAGAGATGGCAGCTTGGCAAGAGGACACATAAATATGTTATATTCAGGGTTGTCTTCATTTTTTTTTGAATAAAGTTTAAATTTTACATTTACAGAAAAGATGTAAATATAGTAAGAGAGTCCTCATATCCCCAGCATCCAATTTCCCCCCTTTGTAACATCTTATATCACTGTGGGACATTTATCACAACTGATGAACAAATACTGATCTATTATTAATGAAATTCTATACTTTATTCTGATTTCATTAGCTGTTCCCTAATTTTCTTTTAGGTTCCAGGATCCCACCCAAGATGTAGTTGTCATGTTGTTGTCATGTCTCCTTAGATTCCTCTGGGCTATGATAGTTTCTCAGATTTTCCATGGATTTAATGACCTTGGCAGTTTTGAGGAGTTAGTGGTCAGGAATTTTGTGGAATGTCCTTTTATTTGGGGTTGCCTGTTATTTTTCTCATGATTAAATTGGGGTTATGGATTTGGGGGAGGAAGACCACATAGATGAAGTATTCTTAACATATCAAGCGTATGTACTGTCGACGTGACTCATCATCGTTGATGTTAACCTTCTAACCTTGATCAGCTGGCTGAGGTCATGTTTGTCGGGTTACTTTGTATTTTCTCCTTTTCTATCCTTTGCTCTTTGGAAGCAAGTCACTTAGTATAACCCAAACTTAAAGCATGGGAAGTTGTGCTCCACCTCCTTGAGGGGAAATATATTTACAAAAGTTATTTGGAATTTTTCTGTACAGTAGAGCTGTTTGCTACCTCCCTATTTATTTATTTATCCAACAGTTCCTATCAGCATGGACTCATGACTGTTTATCGTACTTTGGGTTATAATGCAATCCTCCCCTATTTATTTTGTTGCTCACATTATTCTAGTCTTGGCTATTGAGTGTTCTTTCAGTTGGTTCCTATATCCCTTTGACATACCCCCAGCATTTGGGGTTTTTTTTTTTTTTTGAGCACATCTTTACTTTCTAGCACTATGATGTTTCCGGCTCATCTTGTATTATTTCCCGTTCCAGTCCTAGAACCAGCCATTTCTCCAAGAAACCTTTTTTTCTTTTATTGGAGAATAGTATTAGAAACTAAGATCTGGGGACTTCCCTGGCAGTCCAGGGGTTAAGACTTTGCCTTCTAATGCGGGGGGTGCGGGTTTGATCCCTGGTCAGGGAGCTAAGACTTCACCTGCCTCTTAGCCAAAAAAACCAAAATATGAAACAGAAGCAATACTGTAACGAATTCAATAAAGACTTTAAAAAATGGTCTGCATCAAAAAAATCTTAAAAAAAACCCCTAAGATCAGGGCACTAGATGTGTTCTTTGCTTCTAGACCCTCTCAGTGGATAGAGCTAGGAAATATATGGATGTATAAAGTGTCTGTATTAAGTTTAACATGACTTCCTACTGGTGTCATCAATTCCAATTACCACGTATTTTATTCTAGCCTTCTCGCCATGGTTGGCCGTAATCTCCAACTGCAATAGTGAGAAACTTGGCTCCCACCATCAGTCATTCATTTACTTACTTGTCCAGTTCAGGTACACATGTACAGTGCTTTTCGAATTGTTAACTTGTATTCTCTTGAGAAACAACTTTATCAACTAAAGTACACAATTGTGGGCAGTTCCTTTTGTCTATAGTCTTACAGTTTCCAGTCATTTCCAAAGTTATGTAAGTCAGCACCTCTTCTTCCCTACTCCTTTTAGTGAGGTTATGTCACTCCTTTTAGTGAGGTTATGTCATACATTTGTCACAATTTGCATTCCATCTTGGGCTATCTTGCCCTCCTGATTGATATTTTTTCTTATTTTACGTGCATTACTATTCATTCTTTGTATTGTAAAATTATATGAGTTTCGAAAAATGTGTCGTGTCATGTATTCACTATTACAGTATCATACAGAATAGTTTCACTACCGCCCCCAATCCCCTGAGCTGCACTTGTTCAAGTCTCCTGCCTCATCCCCACAAGACCCCTGGCAATCACCAATCTGTTTTCTGTCTATACTTTTACCTTCTCCAGAATGTCATATAAATGAAATCATACAATATGTAGCCTTCCCAGACTGGCTTCTTTCATCGAGCAGTGCACATTTAGGATTTATCCGTGTTGTTGTGTGGATTAATCACTTGTTCCTTTCATCAGTCCATAGTATCATCTATAGTATGGATGTACCACTCTTTGTACATCCCTTCACCTGTTGAAAGACAACATGGTTGCCTCTAGTTTTGATTATTAAGGCAGCCACTATAAACTTTTGTGTGCAGGTTTTTGTATGGACATCCGCTTTTAAATCAGGTGGGTAAATACCTAGGTGTGTGACTTCCAGTGACTGTACAATTTTACATTCCCACCAGCAGTAAATAAGCGTTCCTCTTGCTTTATATCCTCAGTAGTGCTTTGTATTACCAATTCTTTTCATCCCTAGAAATACCTACATTTAAACACATGTATTTTCTATTTTGAATTATTCTATAGCTTCTGGCCACAGTTTAACGCTACCTAGGGCCATCTGGTCTTTTAAAAATCTGTGTCCTTGTGCTGGAGGTGTGACTGTGTTACTTGCCAACTATAGCTCGTTTTCTCTTAGAAGTCAGAGGTGCCTAAGTTACCTTTTTTAATGTCTGTAAAAACAAGTTTGGATACTTGCCTAATCCACTGTTCATTAGAAGCACTAGTTTCATATATTCACTTGTTCATCAAATCTTTATTGATTACCTACTGTATGTTGGCCCTTGGGGATAAAGAAGTGAACAAAAACTGACAAGGCCCTTGTAGTTGCGGAGCTTACATTTTTGGGGGAGAAGAACTTTTCATGTGTAATATAATATAATGCAATATAAGGTAGTGATAAATACTACGATCAGTGTAAAGCAGGGTCTAGGACTTCAGAGAACCGTGGAGTTTTCAGGAGAAGGGGAGTGATCAGGGAAAGGCTCACTGAGAAGATGACGGTGAGCAGGGATCTGGAAGTGCTGAGGGAGTCAGCTAGGTGGATGTCCAGAGGGATGAGCATTTCAGGCAAAGAGAAGAATGGGAGCAGATGCCTGGAGGTGGCAGGGCTCTTGCCATTTTGGAGGAGCAGTGATTTCTGTGGCTGGAGTTGAGTGAGCAAGAGTGGGGGGACATAAAGTTGGAGAGCGGGCGGGACTGGGTCGTGTTGGATTTGGTAGACCAGTGCTTCATACATTTTGATGGGCCTGGGCATCACCTGGGCATCTCTTGAAATGGAGACTCTGATTCAGTAGTTCTGGAGCAGGACCTGAGACCTTTCATTTCTAATAGGCTTCTGGGTGCTGGTCCATGGATCCTACTACGAATAGCAAAGTTGCAGACTCTGGTCATGGTTTCATTCTGAATGAGAATAGACTTCTGAAGAGGATTCTGAGCATGGGAATGATGTGATGTGATTTAAAAGTCTAAAGTCTCCCTGGCCTGTTGTGTGGAGAATCGTCTGAGGAAGCAAGGGAGACCAGCTTTGAGGCTGCTGCCGGAGTCTGAGTACAGTATTCTGGTGCTTGGTCTTGGGTGGCAGTGACGGCAGTAAGGAGAAAAATGCCAGCCGGCACAGTTGTGTAGTTGGTGCACTGCTCAAGGTACCAGCAGAGTTGGTGGGTTGAGCTGGCAGTCCAGCTGCATTCCACTTGTTAAGCCTTTCACTTCATAATTCATCAGCCAAGAGGGGGAGAGAGGAACACTCTTTCTATAATTCTTCCTCCCCAGAGGGGAAGAGGTGCCTTTTTATAATTCATGCGAAGGCAGGATGTGTGTCACCTATGGTTAGGGCAGGAAGTGGTTGGATTTAGTGTAGAGATTCTGGGTAGTTAACGTGTAGAGGAGAGGGGTGTGACAAAAGCCGTTCTCTTTTCGTTTTGACTTGTGCTGTCATGTGCTGCTGCCTGAGTTCATGGCCCTTGAAAGCTCTTCCTGGAAAGCAGAGCAGCTACAGAAGAGCTCAGCTGAACTTTGAATTTTCCAGAGAGTAGTCTTTCAAAGCAATTGCTCCTGCCACACAAGAGGGAAAACAGACCCCAGTCATTTATTTCAGGCTTCTCTCTGTGAGCAGACAGAAGTGATATCTTTTTAAAAATGTCTCTGCACTACTATAAAAGCGGTTACCAACTATAGAAGGAGAGAGCCTTAGATACCTCTGCCGGGTTCCAAGCTGCATCTGGTAGTTAGTCTCATGCTCCCACTGTGGAAGTGGGCTGAAGATATGTCATGTCCAAAACTGCAACCAAAGAAGGTACATCATGTGTTCTGTAGCTGCTGAAGTGGCGGGGTTTCCCTGCGAATGTCTTACTCAAGCTTGTCGTTGGGTGGTGCTTACGTTGGGTTTCCTTATGAAAGGGAGCTTCACTCTCATGGCTTTTCTGGCAGCGCAGTGGGCACGGCAAGTGGGTGTTTAGCTGTGTCCTTCAGCTCTATATCCTTTAGCTGGTTTGTATGCCATTTTCACTCAGGTCAACATGGTCTGATCCTTGAGGCATGTGCCTTGTGGACCATGCATTGGCACCAAACCTATTTGAAAGATAAAGATATAAAACGTAGGGACTTCCCTGGTGGCGCAGTGGTTAAGAATCCGCCTGCCAATGCAGGGGACACGGGTTCGAGCCCTGGTCCAGGAAGATCCCACATGCCGCGGAGCATCTAAGCCCGTGCGCCACAACTACTGAGCCCGCATACTGCAACTACTGGAGCCTACACGCCTAGAGCCCGTGCTCTGCAACAAGAGAAGCCACCGCCATGAGAAGCCCGCGCACCGCAACGAAGAGTAGCCCCCGCTTGCTGCAACTATAGAAAGCCTGCACACAGCAACGAAGACCCAATGCAGACAAAAATAAATAATTAAAATAAATAAATAAATGCAGTGATGATGATGTTGTAACCCTTAAGTCAGCAGTACTCCTGGCGTGGAGGGTTTGAGTTTCTTTATGGGGGTATCACGCTTGACTTGTGCCCCTGCACTGAACATGGGGTGATGGGAATCACCTCAATAGACACTGAAGATGCAGGTCCCCCCTGTGCCCTCCCCCCCCCCCCCCGCCATGGTAGAGGCTTCTGGTGAGTCTCATTTCCTCCTCAGGTCCCCTCTGTCGAGGTGGTTTCTATCCATCAACTTCTTTCTAAAACAACATGCTGAATGCTGGTGAATGTGGCATGTAGCCTGTCAGCAGGATGTATCCATAACTCATTTTATGTTAGGTTAGATAGGAGTTGGGACTAAGCTCTCAACTGCAAAGCACAGTTTTGGAAGAGTTTATTCTGTAGAGCAGAGGACCCCAAATCCAATACCCACTGAAATTAGGGATGGGCCATCAGTGAATACAGAGGACTGTGGGAACTTGGAGAACACACAGCCTTCAGAAGAGGACAGCCGGGCTTCCCTGGTGGCGCAGTGGTTGAGGGTCTGCCTGCCAATGCAGGGGACACGGGTTCGAGCCCTGGTCTGGGAAGATCCCACGTGCTGCAGAGCAACTGGGCCCGTGAGCCACTATTACTGAGCCTGCGCATCTGGAGCCTGTGCTCCGCAACAAGAGAGGCCGTGATGGTGAGAGGCCCGTGCACCGCGATGAGGAGTGGTTCCTGCTTGCCACGGCTAGAGAAAGCCCTTGTACAGAAATGAAGACCCAACACAGCCATAATAAATAAAATTTAAAAAAAAAAAAAAAAAAAGAAGAGGACAGCCACTACTGAGCTTGTGCCAATGATCACCACGCATAAGTGCGGTCGCCATTTGGAGACATTTCAACAGAAGTCAGAAATCGGCAGGTCTTATGTAAAACCTAATTTTTAAATGATGGAAACGAATTCCGAAAGATGCTAAACATTGTTCAGACAAAGTGAACCATGTCTAAAGGCTGGATTCAAAACAATAAGGGCTTACTGTAGAGCACAGGGAACTAAATTCAATTTCTTGTAATAACCTATCATGGAAAAGAATCTGAAAAAGAGTATATATGTACATATATATGAATATATATATATATATAACTGAATCACTTTGCTGTACACCTGAAACTAACACAATGTTGTAAATCAGCTATACTTCAATTTTAAAAAACACCCAGAATTTCAATGAACAAAACCTAAAAAAAAAAAAGTTATTTTTTAAAAGACTGTCTAGAAAACTTGATCTACAAAAGATAGCCAGGCTTTTCTAGGTAAATGGCAATATATTTCTCATGTTCTCCTTGGCATATATATACCAGTGCCCAACCTTTTGAGAATATAAATCCCTCAGTAGCAGAGACTGGTTTTGCTCTACTTGCTTTGGATATAGAATGGCTATCTGAACACACAATAGGAATTTAGAATCCTAGACTTTAAGAATGAAAGGAATCTTGGAGAGCATTGTATTCCAATCCATACATTAACTCTATGCACTAATATTTTCTTAAAGTTAATATGCCATTTTCCTCCAAAACAGTACCAAAATGTATGCAGCAAAAAGTAAGTCCTTCCCAAATAGAATCTCCAGTGCCTCAGCTTTCCTCTCCTCAAACAGCTACTGATACCAGGTTCTTTTGTAAAAAACACTCTATGTAAATTAAAATACTTCCTTAAAGTTTTATAAAATACAGACAGTAGCATAAGATAAAAAAAAAAAAAAGGCTGGTTTCAGCCACTGAAATGCTCATTCTTAATTAAGCTCCGCCCCAGTATATGAATATCCCACCTTTTTGCTTTAACAATAACGATAAGCTAAATGAGCTAAAAAAGAGCTGAGGAAAAGAAATTTTCATAAAAAATAAATAATTCTTGTGAACTATGGAATTACTATATATATAATCTAAAGAAGTGACCCAATGGTAATTGCTGAGTGTTTTGTAATCTAGATCATGAGCCATCCCAAGAAGGCAGAAGGCAAAGCTCCAAAGTAGGAAAGGTGTGAGTCCTCACCTTTGTTTGTCTCCTATTTCACTCGGCAGTTTACCTGCTATCTACTGTGCATTTATCCTAAGGCCTGACGTGTCCCTCCCTGTGCAGAGCTGAGACTGTGCTTTGCAGTTGAGAGTTTAGTTTCAGCTCTTATCTAAACGAACATAAAAGGAATTATTAAGTGTAATATCAGCAACATACTCGGTTAGAGCAATCTCTTCCAAACCTTTGAGGATCTTTTGAATAATGAGTAAGTGATGAATTCATTCTAAATAAAGTATATCTTGAATTTTTAAATACCAGTAATTTGGAAGCTTATTCTGGAGCCCTTCAGAATTCGCTGGAGCACACTTTGAGCACATTCAGTTATTTTGGCCTAAAAATGGTGATTTTTTTTTCTTGTTTAACTGGCCAACACCTTCCCATGTTATTTGTATATTGATTGTCATGAAAACTTTTGATGGCATGTGCAGTGAATTATCTGAAAAGAATCTAAAAAAATTACAGCACTAAGTTGACCTAAAGCTCGATAGTTTACAATAGTATATTATGTATATTTGGCTCTTTGTAAAATAAAAAGCATGTTTCCATGCTGTAGTTTATACGATTCTGAGAAAATGTCGAAGTAGCTGTAAGCTGAAACTTAGATGCTGAGCAAAATGGTAATGCACTAATAATAAAAATAATAATAATTACTGTTTGTGGAGAAGTTTCTATGTGCCAGGCACAGTGCTGAATACTTTACATACATTATCCTGTTTACTCATCGGAGCAACTCAAAGAAGTAGGCATCAGTATCTTCCTTTCTTAGATGAAGAGACAAGTTTGGAACTAAGCAATTTGTGGTCGGTCACACACAACGAGGCAGGAGAGTGGAATTCAGCCTCGGGCCCCTTTCAGCTGGACGTCACCGCCATGAGCTTTCTAAGTAATCCTGCTAATAAGTGACAGTCCTCAAATCTTCTAATTGAGGAAACCAAAGTGTTTTGGACTATAGTAAACTTTGCTTTAAAAGTACATTATTTTTGAAAGTTCATACAAGCAGTCTTTATTGGGTGAATATGAATCTGTTCACACATATCTGATGATGCAAATGAGCTACACCAGTTGGCATTCAGCCAGCAGTAAGTGAAATTCCCCAGCTATTATTAAATCAGTTGGTTTACAAGAGAAAAAAATAATATGGCTGGGTAAAAGTATGTCTTATCTACCACCTTTTTCTAACGTTTAATTACTTTTCCTCTCTTTAATTAATATCCTTTCTGAGGTCTTATACTGGCTTCATTTTGATGAATACGCAATGATTTTGTCCCAGTATGCCTACCTCAGTTTTGAAGGAAAAATATTGATCTATGTGTCAAATGATCTTTCTTTTTAATTCTTATTCTTAATTAAAGCCAGTTAACCTGCCCTCAGACCTGCTGTGACTTAACTGGAGACCGCCGAGCATTATACCGCTTGGATTAGACCCACAGTGTGACTGCAAGGCTCACGTTGGTTGGCAAGTTAATGATGGATGCTTCTCGTTTCCGAAGAGAAGGAGAAATGGAGCCACTGCTCTTCGAAATGACTTAAACACACGCGGAACTGACAAACGGCTTGACTGTATTTACAATGATATTAGTTTGGAGACAGCTGCAGGTCTTTAACTCCTGATTTCAAGTTTGAACTCATACAACTTTGAACGGTCAACTGCAAACTGAAGAAGAATATTGATGAACATGCCGTGATTGAAGTCAAGTGATATTCTGTCACGTTTCTTAAGGGAGCTCCACAGAGTGATCTTTTGCTTGTGGGGTGACACGATGGACATATTCTTCGAAGTGAGATTGCTTATAACGTTTACTTAATGAATCTGAGCAGCTCATTTCTATGCTTCCAACTCTACCAAATTTCTCTGTGAGATTTCATTACCTTAGTATTATCCTCCTCAGTTGACAGAGGGCTTTTCTCCTTTGATTCTCAGAAAACTTTTGTGAGGGAAGTGATCCCCATTTGACAGATGGAGATCTGTGGCTCAGCGCAGTGACACGGTGACTTGTCCCTTAGCTGGTGTGTGGCAGCGCAGGACCTGGTGGCCTCCGGTTTCCTGACCTGGGCTGCTGCAGGCTCTCATCATTCTGTGTGTCTCTCAGCGTTCTGTTGCACACACTCTCCGGAACCACAAGTCAGGAACTTGGACTTCTATTTTTCTTTGATATTTGAACTGGGTCAGAATTTCCTTGGAGTAATTATTGAAGAACAATTACATAAACTGCATACATTGTTCTGTTCCTGGATGAAGATGCCTAAAGTCCCAAATAAAATGAAAGCAGGCCTTTAATGGGAAGAAGTAGAAAAGTTAAAGGTCTCTTACTCATTACGTATATAGTAATTATGTACTATATACGTAATAAAATGACCACTTGAAGTTTTTCTTAGAAGTGTTTTTTAAAAATATGTTTTTTTGGATAAAATACATGTTGATAAATAATTTTCTGACTATGCAAAAACAAATCTTCAGGAAAAATTGTGACAAACACTGGACTTTTGCTTCCATCAGTTTGTATAAACAGTAAGATTGCCGACCCTGATGGTCTAAAGCAGGGATTAGCAAGCTCTGACCTGTTGACCAGATCTAGCCTGCTGCCTGCTTTTGTATGGCTCCTGAGCTTAGGAAGTTTTTATACTTCTCGAGGGTTGGGAAAAAATTTAAAAAAAGAATAATACTTCATGACTTGAAATTATATCATATTCAAATTTTAGTGTCTATGAATAAAGTTTTATGGTTACACAACCACACTGAGCTCGCTCATTTACATACCCGTGGCTATTTTGCATGATAATGACAGAGTTGAGTAGTTGTGCTAGACTGTATGGTCTACAAACTCAAAAGTATTTCCTATATGGCTCTTTGCAGAAAACGTTTGCCAACTCTTGATTTCACGCAAGTTACAGGAAAGTATATCTGTATTGCTTTAAACAGATCTTTTATTTCCTAAATAAATGGTATTGCTGCTTGGATTTTGGAGAGAAGAAGCATAGGATTCATTGATAGAGAGGGAGAATTGATTTGAGTAGTTCAGGCAGAAGGATGTTAAATTTGTGGCCTGTCCTAAAAGATGCTCCCTGGCTAACTTTCCATGACTCTTGACTTGGTGCCCTAAGAGACACTAATTTGGATTAAGACATTGCTTAAACTTGGTTCAACTATACCCAGGTCACCCATCAGCATCCATGGAGTTGGTGTTTCTCTTATGTTTCCTATTGGAATAGACAGCAATGATGTAAGTGTATGAGAGAGTTTGTTAGATGCTTTTTTTTCCTTTGATCAAGGTATTTATTTTAAGATATATTAGAAAAAATAATTACAATATCAAATCCTTAATTTCATGGCTGATGTGTGACCAAAATATTTACATAAAACACGAGCCAATATAAAGAAGAAATAGAGAGTAACAGATAATTTGTAAGTTTGGTAATATTATGAACTTAGGAAGCAAATGACCCAAATTTGGAAAACACTATTTAAAAAAAGATGGAAACAAATTAGGTTATGAGTTTAGTTGGAAAATCCAGGGCATTTGAAAGTGACTATTCTTCTAGTGGGGAGACAGGATCAGGGGAGGGATGTCAGCATTTGGCCTGGGATTATTTGGGGCATGAAGAAAAGCATTTCTCTGTCCTGGAATCTTTAGAGTTTATTCACATATTGAGTGAAGAGGTCCGTAACATTATTTCATTACAACTGATTGCCTTTTATGGGAGAGATTATCATACAGATGCTTGCAGATATGGGAATTTGAGAAGCTTGGAAGGTATTTTTATAATCTTAAGTGTCTATCACATACAGACATCTTATGAAATGGAGAATATTCTGCCTCTTCAGTTTGGCATCCTGCTATAATAGTATATTATTTAAATCTAGTTCATATTCTTGAAATAAGATAAAACTATGGTTTTAGTAGCTGCATAGGGTTCCATTGCATGAATGAGACATAGTTTAATTAATTCTCTATTCCTAAAATTTTGGATTTTGTTTTGTTTTGCTATTATAAATAACACCAAGATAAACAACCTTCATCTTTGGGTACATTTCTGATAATTTCCTTAGGATAGATTTTTGCACAGAGTTCCTTGGGTTAAAAGGTATACATATTTGTAAGACTTAATATGCAATGCAAATTGCCCTCCAGAAAGGCTATACAAATTTACATATTTTACTGAGAATGTAGGTGAATGCCATGTTTGTTTGTTCATTTATTTATTTATTTTTATATCTATATCCATATGTCTGAGAAAAGTTTTACAATGTTTTAATATAGGCCTGGCACATTTCTCATAAATATTATACCCAAAGGTCCATTTATCTGTTGGTATGATGAATGCGAATCTTTATTCCATTATTTTCCATAGACTTACTGTTGGTATTTTAAGAAAACAATGATTTTGGGTGTATTTTGTATTTGGTCATATTGCTGAACTGGCCTGTTCATTCTAAAAGTGTGTAAGATGAATCTCTCAGTTTGCATTTAGACAACAGAGAGGTTAGAGTAAATCCTAGGAGTGAACATCTTCAACTTTCCCCACTGTGTGTGAGGCTGCACATAAAAGTCTCTTTTGTTGGTTGGTTCTTATTTGAGCCAAAAAACAGTGCTAGTAAGAAAAATGATAGGACAGTGATCCTATCAGCACCTATTTTGGGTGAATACACCTGGATTAATCTGCAGTTTTGAATGCTTCCCTTTTTAAGTAGAACTTTTAGAAATATTAAGGTCTTGTTTGGTGTTACTTTTCAAATTCATTTTAAAAAAAGGCTTTGTTTTTTTTTTTAGAAAAGAATTGAATTGTGTTCAGCCTTACGGAGAACCCGGAATGAGTTAGAAAATGACTATAGTCCCTTGCTTCTTTTAGCTTAAAACAGAATTTATGTTTTAATTTAGTTTTTCAGCCTCTATGTGAAATTGTTTCACATGTAGGTTAAGGCCAATGGTATAAAAAAAGTCACTGATTCCTCATTTCTAATTCTTTTTTCATTTAGCAATGTCCATTGGCTTTCGAATAAGTTGATTTTTAGGAGACTGGATTTGGCCGCTTATAGCTCTAATAAAATGATGCTGTTATAAAGGAGAATTGTCATTTTAGGTGCTGTCAGACTTTTATGCTCCTGATATCTTGGCATCCCAGTAGAAAATTAGGTGTTTATGCACGGGTGAAAGCAGATTTAATGAACATGAAAACCACTGAGAAGCTATGTGTTGAACACTGTGTTTTGCTTATTTCTTCTCAATCCTCCAATGTCTACACTGGGAACAGAAGGATCTAAGCTAGTGTCCTTGAAAAAAACATAATGGGCAAAAAAAATCTCTGTCCAATTGTCATTTATCAGAGGCTTTGAAAGTCAAGATTATTATTATTTTTTTAAGGAGACAAAGTATAATTATGTAAATGCACTAGTAGTGCACATCTGTTATTTGTCCTGCTCAGTACATCTTCTTCATTTCTTGAGAATTAGCACCTTAATCTTGCTTTGGAGAGAATTGCTACTCGCTCATTCTCTCACTGTGTCCCTAGGGTGGGATTGACCTCTTTCTCTGGCTCTGGGGGTGGATCTGGGATGCAGACCTTGTCAGTCCTAACACCCTCCCCCTCCTCCTTTCCCTCCGCCCCCATCCCTTAGGGATTTACTCTCTGGAATGGAACATGAGGCAGGCAAGGTCAATGGACATTGCTCTCAGGACTTGTCTTCAATCTGCTGGGGAGGAGGCACTCCCTTCCCCCTGGGATAACTAAATGAGTATGATGAAAGGCTGGATGTGGAATGGCCATCTGAGCCGCCACCTGGGGAGAAGAAATCAGAGGCAAGACCTGGAGAGAGACAGCCTCCTGAGGTCCTCACTTAAGCCCCCAGTCCAGCTGTGGCTGAAATGAGCTCTACCATGAATGTCAAAATTATATTGGCTAATACAGTCCCTTTGTTCCCCCTCCTCTTACTTCCGTGTGTTTAGGGAGTCTTTTGGTCAGCTGTAATGGAAAGAATCCTGAGAAAACTCTGTTATTCTCCTTATTCAGCTCTTTCTATTCCAGCCTGATTGGCTCTTTGACGACTTTGAAACATACCAGGTACCTCAGGCCATTTTCTTTTGCTGGTCCTTCTGTCTGGAAAGCTCTTATCTTCCCCATGGCTCTGGTCCTTACCCCTTCGAGCCGGTACTTAATTGTCACCTCCTCAAAGAGGCCATCCCTGACTCTCTATTTAAAATGGAAGCACACACGTCCCTCCATAACCCCCCCCTTCAAATGCCTTCTAGAATATCAAATCCTTAATTATTTGTATATCATCAGATTCCCCCACCTCCACTGAAATGTGAGATCCTTGAAGGAAGAGATTTGTGTCTGGAGAGGGTGGGTGCTCAATAAATATTTTTGAACTGGTTGTGAAATAGTAGCTAATTTCTTCAGATACGACTGACTTGTTACTTCTAAAGGGAAAATGGTAACTTGTATGGTGGAATCACTATGTTAACCAAGTGATCAAAGTCAATATCACACACAATCGGATGAATTGACATCATGGGCCTCCTAATGTGATGCACTGAGAAGGACACAGCATCGCTTCTGTCATCTTGCCACAGCTGCAAGGAAGCATCAGAAAACATCAGACAAATCCAACAGGAGTAACGTTCTGTAAAACACCTGGCTTGTGTTCTCAAAAAAATGCCATTATTAAAATGATCAAAGAAAGGCTGAGAAACTTTCTGGATTAAAGGAAACTCGAGACATGGCAGTCAAATGCAGTGTGTGATTCTGGATTAGAAAACAATGCTATATAGGTTATTATGGGGACAATTGGAAGAATTTGAGTATGAACTGTATATTAGGTACCAATAGCATACATATCAACGTCTCATTCCTGAATGTGATAATGATACTGTGACTATATAAGATACAGTTCTTGTTCTTGTGAAACGCACTGAAGTACTTAGGGGTAAATCATCATGGAGTCTGCAACTTTCAAAAATTTTAGCACTATCTGTATATATATCTAATTATCTGTATAGCTATACCTATAGCTATCTATCTAGCAAAAAAACAAATGGAACAAAACGTCAGCAATTAGAGAATTTAGGTGAAGGGTAAATGAAAATTCATGGTATTAAAAAAACTTACAGATAAATGACAAGAATACTATTAGTTAGACCTGTATGATATAACCAATATTTGGCCATATTTGATTTATAAAAGTGCCAATTTCATGTGGTTCATCTAATACTCTTGCAACTTTTCTGTAAGTTTGATTTTTTTTACTTAAAAATTTTAAAAAAAGAAAGGAAATGTGGCAGGTATGACTGGACAGTCTTTACTAAGTGATGTATTTACATGGAACATTTTTTCCCAGTAATTTATCTCAGCTTGATTTTTTAATCACCCATATTCTGTGTATTTGCTGAGAGAAAGAAAGAAAATGTAGAGTTGCCAATTAGTGGCTTCTCAGTCCCTGTTGATAATTTTGTCATACTTGATGTTCATTTATAATGAGTTTGAAACTCTAAACTCCATTCCGTGTAATAGTTCAGAGCTCCCTGGTTCTGGCTTCCCTAGAATGTGTCTCCTGGGACTGGCTCCCATGGACTGAATTCTCTCCCCTTCCTCCCTCTCTCCTCCAACCCAGACTCCTCAGCAGCTGCTGGCTGGGTGGGTGTAGGAGTGGGAGTGTCCTGTGGGGTCAGGGTTGGGGGTCCTCTTCTGTGACTGACAAGCAGAGCACCTGGACCAAGTGGAGGAGGTCTCTTTTGTTATCAGTTGCCTCTATGGCTGCTTCTGGAGGTACATGGCCATGACTTCTTTCATGCCTCCTTGCTCTCTTTGACTGTGGTCCCCTATGAATTTCTCCTGCACTGGTTTTCTCAGCACAGGCAATGCTCTGTCCTGGCTCCAAACTCAGTGACCTGTAGGGGAGTCTTCACATCTTTTCTAACGTCTACAGTGATACCTGCTACAGCCCACCCGTGACTATGAATCTGCCTGGTTTCTTGCAGACTTTAGCAGGGCACAGCCTAGCAGTGTGCATGGGCCCTGGTAGGAGATCAATAAACATGTGCTGTCTACAGAGAACACAACACATTATATCAGGACATGAATGACCAGCCGTATAATGTGATGGCTTGGCTCTGGGTCACGGATCAAGGCACATCACTTAATTTCAAGACCCTCTGAAGAGGGAGAATGAACCATATTCATGCTGGACAGGACAAAGTAAAAAGGGCATCACTGGAGGAAGAGTTGGGAATTATAAAGAAGAAGTTCAACCCTCTTTCCTCTTGTATTTCTCCAAATGATATAGAGACCAGTGCGTTGCCATCCTTGATGAGGGGATTGGTCAGGCTTATGAGGACTGTGGCTCTGAGAACCCATCCAGACATGCCTCCACCAAAACCACTTGAGGATGATTTAGTTTCAGCAAAGGATACCTTAGGCTTTTTGCATAGGCAAGTGTACTGAAACACAGAAGGGCATCCTGTCCTTCTAGAAGCTGTCATAGGCCTTCCTGGAGACTGACTGGTTGCTGCTACCACCCCAGGGTTTACTAATGGTCCTTCACTGAAGGATGGAGGAGTGCCAAACACTCCTTCAAGCATGTTAACATTTGCAGTCATTTAGTCCTCAGACTAACAGAGCAAATTTGAGAAATAGGCTTTATTGCTCCCATTTTACAGATAAAGAAAAACATGATACAAATGAACTTATTTACAAAACAGAAACAGACTCACAGATTTAGAGAATGAACTTACGGTTACTAGAGGGGAAGGGTGGGAGGGAGGGATAGACTGGGAGTTTGGGATTGACATGTACACACTGCTATATTTAAAATAGAGAACCAACAAGGACCTACTGTATAGCACAGGGAACACTGCTCAATATTCTGTAATAACCTAAATGGGAGAAGAATATGAAAAAGAATAGATATATGTATAACTGAATCACTTTGCTGAACACCTGAAACGAACACAACATTGTTAATCAACTATGCTCCAATATAAAAGAAAAATTAAAAAAAAAAACAAACCTGAGACTTCAAGCGGTCACTTGGCTATTACTTTCTCTAGTGAGGTTTTGACTCTAGCTCTGATCGATTCATAGTCTGTTGCTCCTGGGCCCTGTCTTAAAATATGCATAAATATGCCTAATAAAAGAAGGGAGGAAGTACCCCTTGGAAGGAGCTAGGGGAAGAAGGCCCAGGACACATGTTTTAGTGTGTGTAAACATCACCATGGAGAGGTTTTAAACGGGAGACACCTATCTCCAGGCATCATGACTCAGTGGGTGGAGTGGGGACCGTAATAGTTTTAAAAGCACCCCAGGTGATTCGGATGTCCTAATTGCCCTAGAGAGTTAACTGGATTTAGCCATACATATTAATTAAATTGTTCTAAGTAAACGTGTGAATTCTAATTTATTTTATGGAGTATTGCTAGGGGCCTTTCCTTGAAGAAGTTAGGGCTGTAATTACAAGGCTGAATTATCAATACGCATCTCCTTTTATGACTTGGGTAGTATTCAGAATGATAGGCACACTGCATGCTTTCCGTTGGTTGCTTATTTAATGTATATCATCTGGAAGAGGTGCATTGCTGTGTAGGATATTTCAGTATGAGAAGGCAGAGATAATGGATAACCAAGGAGAATGGGGCTCTTCGTAATAACATTTGGAAATTTCTCAACTATCCTCCAATGTGGGCCATTAAGGCTCTGCTGATTTGAAGGTAGCCGGCTGCTAAAGTACATTTTAGTACTTTCTTTCTCAAATTTGGTTTCATTTTCTTTATTCTTGTGTCAGATGGTACTTGCTTTGCTTAGCAGAAAGCAGATGATACGTCTTTTAGGAAGTTTAGTTGAAAACACCAGATGGCCTTACAATTATCAGTTAACCTTTCCTCCCATGTCTCTGTTTTGCTTTGTAAGGTCCTCTATTCTTTTGCCAGTAACGTTTTTTTTTTTTTTTCATTTTCTAAACCTGTGTCTTCACATATTTACTTCTTTCTATGTAAAACCTGGCCTAACTTTTACTTTTTTACTTTTTCATGACATTCCCATTTGCTTTTTATTTTCCACAAAGATCTCATTTGAGCCAATTTATTACTTGGACACATTTTTCTTAAGTTCATTTTTCTTGTCTTCCTGATTTTTCTCCTGCTTTCCTTAAAGTTTACAATCTACTATTGTGTAGTTGCTTCTAACGTTTTATTTCCCAAGGAAATTTCTCTGTGGTTCTTTACCAGATTAACAAAGGGCATCTGGGTAAGTCTCTTCTTTTGAATAATTCCTATTAGCATTAGCAAATTGACCAAGATATAGAAAACATGGATCTGATGAACTGTGGTCTGTTGACTGGGTTATTTAGCAGATTTTGTGGCAAGATGTTCCTACCATGAGGATGATGGTCATAACTGATGAAAATAGTTGTTAATATGTGTTGAGTGGGTACTTAGGCTCAGACATTGTACTGAACATTTTGTGTCTGTTACCTCCTTTAATTTTCACATCTATGTGCGGAGCTCAGTCTTTTTTTCTATTGAGTGAGGGAAAATAGGCTGTTTTACTGGGAGCGAGGTGGTGGTGAGGTATGGTTTGAAGACAGAAGCTCGTCAGAGGGAATAGCCAAGTGAAGGTGGTCCCTTGGGGCCCTGTTTAGGCTGAGGATGCCAGAGGGACTGTTTCATGAGGTACCCTCTACCCATCACCTGTCCACCCCACCCCTGCACCAAGGTACCAGGGAAGATAGGAATAGAGGCTTTAATCATTGTGCTGGTGCTGCTGTTTACCGGAGTGCAACTAATCCGTGCTCTGTGGAGTCTGATGCCACAATGGAAATGAGAAGGTTTCACGCAGGAACACTCCAGGGTTGTTGAAAGAGCCAGGTCTCTGGTGCAGTGGTGTGACAGGACAAACGGAGTGAGGAGAGGAGTGGGGAGCAGATCCCCAAATTCAGAGACTATTTTAAATCCTTTGTAAAGAGCTATTAAATGCTATTTAATGCTTTAAAAACACTATTACACATGAGGAAACCAAGGTGAAAAGAAATTAAGAAGCTTTCCCAAAGATGCAAAGTAGTAGCAAAGACTTGAATAGAGAGAGTTGCTTTTGACATGCTTTGTCCCTTCTTGGCTTTTCTTTTTTAAAACTTATATAAATATTAATTGTGGAATTTGTACTCTTTTGTTATTTATGAGCATCTTCTGATTATTTATTATTATATGAGGCTAAGATCCTTTTTTTGTTCATATCTGCGAAATGATTTTCTGTTAACTTGGAAGCTCATTTTTTGGGACCCATCTAATGTCTAAACCCTAAAGTTCCTTCTTTCAAAGGGCTGTTCCTGGCATGTCGACAAACCATTTTGTGTGGCCGGGCTTTGGTATTTTGAATGTGCCAAATATCATCAATGTTTGACTGACTAAATATGTTACTTGCAAAATATTTTATTAGCTTTGAAAACTCTAATACATGGCCTGCTGTCCTGTTTCTGATAGCTCAGGGTGGAGCTCAGGGTGGATGTAGAAACTTTTAATACATGGAGTGTCTTCTCTTTGCTGATGTTTCTGTAAAAAATGGACAAGCTGATGAGATCAGAATCAGCTGTGTTTCTTATGCAGCACCAGTGCTCCAGATGCATGCTAAGTTCCTAGCTATGCATCTCATTAGCTTGCCTAGCAGTTGGAGATCTGCATACTGACTTTGAGAATATTTCATTACTGTATTTTTCCAAGGGAGGCTTTATATTTGCCAAAGAACTGATAAGATATGTGTCTCTATAACTCAACTGGTTTTATACTGTGATCAATATGAGAGATTGCCTCTGATTACCTGGGGATGCCATGAAACTTGCTAACGTATATTAGGTTTCTGGTTTATTTTCTGATTGACTGGGTAGTGTAAAATTTAGGAAAAGGAGGTGCAATGAAGAAAATTTTCAATGCTGTTTCTTCCTACTTGGACTGTTTTCTTTAACAGTCTTTAATATGTGCTTCTTAATTTTATAACAGTTTAAAAGAAAAATGAAAAGGTAATTGTCCCCATTTTGCAGATTTCAAAATACAGAGGAAAACAAGTTAGTTTTCTATTGCTGCTATAACAAGTTATCACAAACCTAATGGCTTAAATGTATTGAACAAATTTATTATCTTACTGCTCTTGAGGTCAAAAGTCTGACACGGGTCTCACTGGGCTAAGATCACGGTGTAGGCAGGCCTATGTTCCTTCCTGGAGGCTCCAGGGGAGAATCTTTTTCCTTGCGCCTTCCAGCTTCCAGAGGCTGCCTGAATTCCTTGGTTCATGCCCCTTCCTCTAGCTTCAAATCCAGCAACAACAGTCCAGTCTCTGATGTTTCCAATCTCCCTCCTTCTTCCCTCTCATCTCTTTAACCCATCCGGTGAAGGTTCTTTGCTTTTAAAGACTCCTGTGATTAGATTGAGTCCACCTTGATAACCCAGGACAGTCTCCCCATCTCAAAATCCTGACAGCTGCGGTGTCTTTGCAATGTAAGATACCATATTGACAGATGCTGGGGGTTAAGACATGGACACGTTGGCAGTGGGGCAGGGGGCATTATTCTGCCTACCGTGGGTTCTCCATTGTCATGCACAGATTGAAGAAGCAGTGTTAGTCTCATCCTTTCACTTATGAAATTATATACTCTGAAGCAGACTTTATGAAATATAAAGTCGTTCGTAATTATTTAAATGTACTGCAGTGGAATAGGTTTAAGGAAATGAAATAAGATGTTTTAGACATGAAATAAAGAGGCTCTATTTACTAAATTTCCTCAGGTTAAGAAGCCAAAGCCCCAGCATTAGAATTGAGAGAATATATTGTCTTCCGTGGTTTAAAATTGCTTTGTACATTCGTTGTAGTTCCCAAATAAACTGGAACTCCCAAACATTCTGAAGGAGGTAAATCGGACCCGTCCTCTTTCCCAAAGCATCATGCTCAGTGCCAAGCCCATGGTCTCTTTCATTGTTGATTGCTGTTCAAGAGCTGTTTGATTACTAAGTAACTCCTATAGGTCTGGTCCTATAGGTCCAACAAACACGGGGCAAGGCTCCGATGGTGCTTTCTGATTTCAGCCTCTTTCTTCCTCTTCCTTTCCAGGTCACACTGTCCCTTCTTACCTCCTGTGGAAGGTAAGGGGAGCCTTTTGTTCTAGCGAAATTGGCTGTTAAATTCTTCACTCATGATACCTGGATAAATATGTTTGTTTGCATTATAATAGTCATGAAAACTACCAAGAAGAGAGGTGATGGAGCTTCAGATGCAACGAGGAATTTCTTTTTTTTTTTTTTTTTTTTTTTTGCGGTACGTGGGCCTCTCACTGTTGTGGCCCCTCCCACCGCGGAGCACAGGCTCCTGACGTGCAGGCTCAGTGGCCATGGCCCCAAGGGCCCAGCCGCTCCGCGGGACGTGGGATCCTCCCGGACTGGGGCACGAACCCACGTCCCCTGCATCGGCAGGCAGACCCCCAACCACTGTGCCACCAGGGAAGCCCCGAGGGCTTTCTCTAGTTGTGGCAAGCGGGGGCCACTCTTCATCGCGGTGTGCGGGCCTCTCACTATCGCGGCCTCTCGTTGCGGAGCACAGGCTCCAGACGCGCAGGCTCAGTAGTTGTGGCTCACGGGCCTAGTTGCTCCGCGGCATGTGGGATCTTCCCAGACCAGGGCTCGAACCCGTGTCCCCTGCATTAGCAGGCAGATTCTCCACCACTGTGCCACCAGGGAAGCCCGAAGAGGGATGTCTTAGCAGTGATGCTTTCCTGGTGGTTCCCAAGGCACACTATCCTCCTCCTTATTTTCTCTGCACTGGACGATGTCTCCATCTCTACACGTCCAGTGATAGAACAGGAGTGAACTGATGTATTTTAGCAATAACTTTGAGCACAGTATCTAACTCTGGGTAGACTTATCGATTACTTGATTAATTTATGTACTTATATCTGTCTCTTTGACAATAGAGTTTCTGACTTTTCCTATCAAAGGGCATGTGCTGATAAGTAGGATACTAGTATTAGAAAACCAGAACAAGTGCAGGAAAAGAAAACATGCTAAGTAGTGATGTAATTAACATAGTTTCTGTGATTAACAAGCAGATTCGACCTTATAGTCAAACCACAGCAAAGAGAATCATGAGAAGTCACTAATCCCTCTGGCAATGTTAGGTCAGCTCCAGACCTTTACAGGATTTCTGACCCAGTTTTTCTAGGGGTCTCTCACTGACTTGGACTGCTCAGCATAATAAAGAGTGTTATAATATCCAAGATATTCAGAAAACTCCTATGTATGGTATCCTATTGTCCCGACCTATGTGGGTCAACATTCTGGAAATAAAAGATGAATAGGTATTTTTAAAACATGTAGAACAAAGAGAACAAGAAGCACATATGGCCTTAAGCAACGAGAGAGAAACTTTAGTTCCCTAGACCAGGTTAATGATGACAGTTCATCTATATACCAGAGGATAAAAGCGAAGTGTTATTTGAGGAAAGAATGTCCCTCGGATGGCTGGCCTCTGTTGTCAGCATGTTGCCACAGTTTCGTGCAGATTTACAGTAGGGGGGTGAGTGCCAGAAAGGACCTCACAGCCTCAGATGCTGGATGAAAAACCAAGCAGAAGCTCTCCCAGTGCTGAATGTGTCATTGGCCACTTTCTTTAGCAGAAGACACAGGCAACTTTCTTGAGTTGACACTTTGCTACTTACAAAGATGTAGCCCACAGTTGTCAGTAGAAAGATATGAGATATTTAGAGACAGTTACACTGAAAGGTGTGTGTGTGTGTGTGTGTGTGTGTGTGTGTGTGTGAGAGAGAGAGAGAGAGAGAGAGAGAGAGACAAGACAAGAGAGACAGAAAGAATGAGAAAGAGAGGAGGGTAGCTAGGGGATAAAAGAATTAGATCATTTCATGCCTTGTTTTATTTCAGATTATAAGCATTGAACTTAGCCCATTCCTTACCTTTCTAATTATTCAGAGGAGAGAGTACCAATTTCTAGGAAGTGTCTGAGATGTGTGTGTACTTTGTTCTTGTGTGTTGTATGAGTGGACATAGGAGCCATGAAGATGCTGACAGATGAGGGAAGATGGGCAGATACTTATGCTGTATTCCCTGTACTTCCTGATCTCCAGCTCCTCAATCCACCTGTCACCTGACCTCTCATGCCACTGAAAGTGGCTAAGGTCTTGAATATAGAATATAGTATATGTATATATTCAATATCTTGTAATAACGATCATGGAAAAGAATATGAAAAAGAATGTGTGTATAAGAATATATATGAAAAAGAATATCTATCTATAACTGAAATAACCAAATCACTTTTCTGTATACCTGAAATTAACACAGCATTGTAAATTAACTGTACTTCAATGAAAAGCAAAAAGATAAGAAACCATGTTATCTGCAAACAACAACAAAAAAATGGCTAAGTTCTCCAGGAGCCCTCAGTTCTCTAAATTCAGAGTCCTCATCTTGTAATAGTTAACCTCTCAATAGCATTTGGCACTTAGCGTCTTCTCCTCAAAATAGCCTTTTCTGTGTTCCCTTCTCAGTTAATGACACTATCATTTGTTCTGTTAGGCACATCAGAAACCCAAGAGCTGCCCCTGACCACTTCTATTTTTCAAACCCCCATATCCACTTCATCAGCAAATTTAGTTGTCTTTATCTCTTCCATCCCCATGGCCACCAAGCTGGTCCAGAGTGTTATTATCATTTCTCATGTGGTCTGTTGAAGTTGCCTCTTAAACACCTCCCCATATCTACTCTTGTCTTGTTCCATTCCTTTCCCCACACAGCAGCAGCCAGACATGTCCATCTGAAGATGTTCTCATCTCAAGGTGAAACTGCTAACCTGGCCTACAGGACCCAGCATGCCTGGTCTTGACTTCCTCCCCGAGCATCATTTGTGTTCCATGCTCTCTGTACGCTAGCTCCATGGCCTTTCAGGTCTTCAGGTGTGTCAAGCACCTACTTACCACAGGGCCTTTGCACATACTGTATCCGCAGTCTGAAATATCCTTGCCTCTCTGCTTCACCTGGTTAATGGCATTTTGTCCTTAGATTTTAGCATTAGTGTCACTTCTGGGAAGTGACCTCTGAGTTTCCTTACTAGATTCCTTCCCCCTTTTATCTCACATTGCAGCATGGGCCTTTCTATTGATGACTGTTTCCTACTAGATTATAAGCTCCATGAGAGTAGAAACTACGCCTGTTTTTGCACCTGACACAGAGTGTGCACTCAGTAAATATTTGTTAAATGAGCAAAATCTTATTTCACATAGACCTCTATGAAGTCTTTGTTAGCTATTCATACCATGAAGTTCTCCCTTAAGTATTCATCACTTAAGTTTGAGTCTTCCATTGTTCTCTTTTTAAAATGTATGTTACAGTTTTCTTCTAACTAGATAGTAATTTCTAAAGGACAAATTGTCTCTGAGGACAAGGAATATATCTTATGCTTTAAAAAAAGGTCCTCCAGAGTGCCCCCAATGATTCTGAGCACAAAGCAGGCTTTGAGCCAGTACTTGGGGATTGGTTTACCTTCGTTTCATGTATGTGGAAGTTCAACCATAATCTTTTGCACATGGAACCTCTTTTCTTGGCTTTCTCCTCCAGCCACCCTCAGACATGGAGCTTGTGGGGACAGATAAGGGGTGGAAGTAGGGTCACTGATTTGCACCCCCTTATCTGTGGGAGCTTTATGGAACCTGAGAGAGGGCAGGCTTCCACTCTTCACCTTTCAGATCAGGAGACTGATACTGGAGAGGAGTCGCTCTCGCTTTACCCGAGGCAGGTGTGCAGCAAATTGGACCAGGTTGCATAACTAATTAGAGGAAAAGCTGTGGCCATAACGTGGGTCCTGTGACTCCAGGCCAATTGTTCTTTGCTGGGTTGCATCATTTAAATTTCGAGAAGAAGGATTAAGCCCTTATTAATAGGATGAGGCACACATGCTGGGAATCTAAATTACTCAGGACCGGAAAGCCAGGAAGACCCTGGGGGAAAATATTGGTGTGTGGATGAAGCCAGGTGAAAGAGGGATGGATTATATATTAGGTGAAAACTTTGTCTAGAATTTATTTTTGTTGGAAGCATATACGTTATATCTATTTTCCTTATGCTTTGCCACTTTTTATATATAGAATAATTATACATTAAAACATTCCTTTAAAAAGTCGTCTTCTCTCTTGCCTCCTTTTATCTTTTTAAAATATATTTATCATACAAGCTTTAAGTTGTGACCCCACAGGGTGTCATTGTCGGTGACTGTGTTTGTGTGTGTGGCTTGGTTTATGTTCACACACAAATCTCGTTGCTTTTCCTACCAGGCCTTCTGCTTCTTTTCTTTCCCTAGGTACCAGATGCCTTTTTCTTTCTTGTGCACTCATGTGTGAGCACACACACACACACACGCACACACGCACACACACACTCCCTCCCTCCCTCTCCATGTGCGTAAACAAAGACTGAGCTGAAGTGAAATACTGTGTGACATATGGTACCTGAAAAACCAGAGTCTCAATAGCAGGGCTGTAATCAAGGGTGCAGATGTTTGGCATTTGACAAATGAAATGTTTTATGTAAAACTGTTTTAGTATATTAAGTTAAAAGGTGGAAAATTAGCTGCATACTGTAATGAACATTTTTTTTCCATTGTAAATGAATAAAATGGGGAACTTGACCAAACAAATAAGTTCGGCCCTCAGTGATCTTCTGAATATGTTTTTTCAAGTATTCAGATTTCATTTTTACTTCCTCTTGGGGGTTCTTTGTGTCTGCCTTTATTATTCAGCCTACATAGACAGTGCATTAAGGTGTTTTGAGTTTCGCTAACCTTAAAGTATTTGGAAATAGAATTCCAGTAAGATACTGCAATGTTTTCTTTCTCCACTGTCAGAGTTCACTGTGAGTGCACATTTTTTTCTTCTCTTTACCCTTTCAGACTTTTCAGTTACTCATTTTCTTCCAGGTTCTAAAACCTCTTTCCCTTCTACATATTTTACTTAGATTATTCAAATGGACAGTGGCTTATTTTTTCCAAATGTATTTCATTGGTTGTATTATTGTTATTGCATTTAGTGCGATACGTGATTTCTTCCTTACTTACACCCTGTCCAGAATTGCTCTGAGTTTAATGCTTGATAATTTTTTACTCTATCTTGATTGTACATCTCTTGAAATTAGGAGTTAGATCTTGTGGCGTATGATACATAAGTACCCATTGATGCATTTTTAGATTGTTTTTAGAAAAGGAAGGAGTCACATTACTTAACAGAAGATGACATATGTGGATCAATTATAAATACACGAAACATTCATCAGCTGGTAACTGCCATCAGTAAAACTATTTGGCTTTTCTTCTCACAGTCTTTTGGAACTGTGCCCCCATTTCCTAGTTTGCCATGTTTGGATGGTGCTGTAGGCCTGCAGAATAATCCTTTTCAGCTGTGTTCACTTTGCCAATGGATTTTTTTTCTGATCCTCTTTTCGTCAGAGGCAACTCAAAATGATATTTCCTAATAGTATCTTTACATTAAGAAGAAATAAGGATCTTAACTAAAGATTAAAAATAATATATGTACATATTTAGTAACTAATATTTTTGATGTACAATATTATGTAAGTTTCAGGTGTACAACATAATGATTTACAATTTTTAAAGGTTATACTCCATTTATGGTTATAAAATATTCGCTATATTCCCTGTGCTGTACAATATATCCTTGTAGCTTATTTATCTTACTACATAGTAGTTGATGTCTCTTAATCTCCTACCCCTATCTTGCCCTTCCCCCCTTAACTTTCCCAACTGGTAACCGATAGTTTGTTCTCTGTATCTGTGAGTCTGTTTCTTTTTTGTTATATTCACTAGTTTGTTTTATTTTTTATATTCAACATATAAGTGATATCATGTAGTATTTGTCTTTCTCTGTCTGACTTATTTCACTAGGCATAATACCCTACAAGTCCATCCATGTTGTTTCAAATAGGAAATTCCATTCTTTTTATGGCTGAGTAGTATTCCATTGTGTATATATACTGCATCTTCTTTATCCATTCATCTGCTGATGGATACTTAGGTTGCTTACATACCTTGGCAATTTTAAATAATGCTGCTGTGAACATTGGGGTGCATGTATCTTTTTGAATTAGTGGGCCTTTGGGGATATATACCCAGGAGTGGAATTACTGGGTCATATGGTAGCTCTGTCTTTTGCTTTTTGAGAAACCTCCATACTGTTTTCCACAGTGGTTGTCCCAGTTTATATTCCTATGAACAGTGTACAAGGGTTCCCTTTTCTCCACATCCTTGTCAACATTTGTTATTTGTGTTCTTTTTGCTGATAGCCATTCTGCATTATTCTGGTGTGAAGTGATAGCTCTTGTGGTTTTAATTTGCATTTCTCTGATGATTAACGATGTTGAGCATTTTTTCATGTACCTCTTGGCCATCTTCTTGGAAAAGTGTATATTCAGGTTTTCTGTCCATTTTGATTGATTTTTTTTGATGTTGAGCTGTGTGAGCTGTTTGTATATTTTGGATATTAATCCCTTGTCAGTTGCATCCTTAGCAAATATTTTCTCCCATTTGGTATGTTGTCTTTTTGCTTTGTTGGTGGTTTCCTTTGCTGTGCAAAAGCTTTTAAATTTCATTAGATCCCATTTGTTTATTCTTGCTTTTATTTTTATTTTTTGCTTTAGAAGACAGATACCAAAAAATATTGGTATGAGTTATGTCAGAGAGTGTTCTGCCTATATTTTCTTCTAAGAGTTTTATGGTTTACAGTCTCACATTTAGGTCATTAATCCATTTTGAGTTTATTTTTGTATACGGTGTTAGAGAATGTTCTAACTTCATTCTTTTACGTGTAGCTGTCCAGTTTTCGCAGCACCACTTATTGAAGAGGCTGTCCTTTCTCCAATGTATATTCTTGCCTTCTTTGTCATAGATTAATTTACCATAAGTGTGTGGGTTGACTTCAGGGCTCTCAGTTCTGTTCCACTGATCTATGTGTCTGTTTCTGTGCCAGTACCATACTGTTTTGATGACTGTGTCTTTGTAGTATAGCCTGAAGTCAGGGAGTGTGATGCCTCCAGCTCTGTTCTGTTTCTCAAGATTGTTTTGGCTATTCAGGGTCTTTTGTATTTCCTTACAAATTTTAAAATTATTTCTTCTAGTTCTGTGAAAAATGCCCTTGGTAATTTGAAAGGGATTGCATTGAATCTGTAGATTGCCTTGGGTAGTATGGTCATTTTAACAATATTAATCCTTCTACTCTGTGAACAAGGTGTATCTTTTCATCTGTGTGTGTCATCTTCAATTTCTTTCATCAGTATCTTATAGTTTTCCTAGTACAGGTCTTTTACCTCCTTTGGTAGGTTTATTCCTAGATATTTTAATATTTTTGATGTGATTGTAAATGGGATTGTTTTATTAATTTCTCTTTCTGATAGTTTGTTGTTAGTGTATAGAAATGCAACAGATTTCTGTATATTACTTTTGTATCCTGCAACTTTTCTGAATTCATTGATGAGCACTAGCAGTTTTTTGATGGTGGCTTTAGGATTTTCTATGTATAGTATCATGTCATCTACAAACAGTGACAGTTTTACTTCTTCCTTCCCAAGTTTTCCCTTTATTTCTTTTTCTTGTGTAATTGCTATATCTAGGACTTCTGATACTATGTTGAATAAAAGTGGCAAGAGTAAACATCCTTGTCTTGTTCCTGATCTTAGAGGAAATGCTTTCAGCTTTTCACCATTGAGTATGATGCAGGCTTGTCATATATGGCCTTTATTATGTTGAGGTATGTTCCCTCTGTACCCACTTTCCAGAGGTTTTTTTTTTTTTATCATAAACGGATGTTGAGTTTTGTCAAGAGCTTTTTCTGCATCTATTAAGACAATCATGATTTTTAGTCTTCAATTTGGTAATGTGATATATCACATTGATTGATTTGTGGATATTGAAAAAATCCATACATCCCTGGGGTAAATCCCAGTTCATCACAGTGTATGATCTTTTTAATGTCTTGTTGAATTTGGTTTGGTAATATTTTGTTGAGGATCTGTGTTCATTATTGATATTGGCCTATAATTTTCATTTTTTCTTATATCTTTGTCTGATTTTGGTATCATGGTGATGCTGGCCTCATAGAATGAGTTAGGAAGCATTCCTTCCTCTGCAAATTTTGGAATAGTTTGAGAAGGATAAATGTTAACTCTTCTCTAAATGTTTGGTAGAATTCACCTGAGATGTTATCTGTTTCTGGACTTTGGTTTTTTGGGAGTTTATTTTATTACTGATACAGTTTCAATACTGGTAGTTTATCTGTTCATATTTTCTATTTCTTCCTGGTTCAGTCTTGGAAGATTGTACATTTCTAGGAATTTGTCCATTTCTTCTAGGTTTTCATTCATCTTTTTATTTCACCCTTACAACAAACTAACCTTATAGATAGGCAGATATTTATATTCTGTTTATTAATGAGGAAACCGAAGTATTAAATCAACAAGCAAAGGCCTTACATCTCTTGGACAGCCGAGTTTGAGCTCCAACCCAAAGGCTTCAGAGCCTTTGGGCTTTTCCCTACACATTTCCACCATGCCTTTGGTATAACAGTTAGCCCATAAGTGGATACTGATGTGCTTTGAAGTTCCTTATAAAGAGGTGTCCCCCAAAGTAGATGATAAAGGTATTTCTCTGTGGTAAAGATATAATCTATTACAATATATTGCCTAGTAGTAAAGACTTGATCGGTAATCCATGGACATCAGCTCTTGGTGGACCTGCCAAAAGTCAGTGTACCTAGGAGAAAGGTTCAGTAGTTAGAGGCAAATGGTTTTGGAGGCTTTAGGAGAATTTGAGGCTTTATCAGATATCACCACTTGGGAGTATGCTTCTTTGTCTTGGCAGATGACCCGTATACCATCTCCCTCTTCTGCCCTAATCCATTTAAGGAAAGGCTTATTCTTCCTCAAAGTCCAACACAGCCCTTCTTTGTGGGCCTTCTCCCGTGTTGCCCAGAACACTGGGTTCTCTTCTTTTTGGGAGACTCCTACAATAACTGTCTGCTGTGCTCATTTAGCACTTAACAAATATTTTGTCTTAATTTTCTTGTAAATGCTCTGCTTTCTCAAAGGGATTTAAGGCGTTTTGAGGATGGAACCATGCTTAAAGTTCTTTGTATTACCAGTTTGACCAAAGTGGATGGATGTTGTCCCTGATAGCCCAACCAGTGTGTCACTGGTCATCACAGTCTCCAACCATTCATATAATCTTTTGCAAAGACAGCTATCATTTGTCTTGCAGCTAGCATGTAGCAGGCAGTATGCTAGATCCTTATAGTATTGGTCTCTTCAATTTATAGTTGAGATACTGAAACTCAGGAATTTAAGTAACTTGCCCATTAAGTAGAAGACTTGGGATGTACTCTTTCTTCCACCACAGTCTTTTGGGGCCTGCCCAGTGTCCTCTAGATATAACTTGAATCTTGCTTTCGTCTTTGCCGTCTGTTGAGAGTATTGGTAGCTAGGTCAGAATTTGTGGACTTTCCAGATAAAATCATCACTCTTTGAACAATCTGTTAATGGACTCTGTGATGGATGATTATCATACAGGTAGAAACTAAGCCTCCAAGTGTAAAAGTAAAGGGCAATTAGGTGCATGGACCTTGATTATTTTCTATAGATAGACTCTATAGACTCTATAGATATTTTCTATAGACTTCTCTCTCTCTCTCTCTCTCTCTTTCTCTTTAAAGCAGTTAGCTGTATGGTACTTTAATGACCCATCTTTTTCCTTTTTAGATTTAAGACAATAATTAGAACTAATCTTGGCTGGATAACTATGAAGGGTCAAGTGTGGGTCTCATAATTTAAAGGACTCTGTAAAGAATATTGTTAGAAATACCCTACTTTGCGATTTTACGTTTACGTATTCAGAGCCACGTTTCTGAAAAGTGCTGATTTAGAACCTGGTTCATAGAAGGGAGTGTTTTTCACTCAGGCAAAGTGCAAAAGGCCAGTGGAATAATTTAGACTATCATTAAACATCCTTTTTCTTTTCCCTCATGTGTGCACTCACTCAGCCAGCCTTTGATTAGGACAAGGGAATGAAAGGGGCTTAGGCTCAGGTGGAAGCAAAGTTTGTTGAGACACGGATAATCACTTGAATTCATAAAAATGATCAAATTCACTAAAATTAAAATACTAAAAATATTCACCGTAATTTTCAGTGCTTGTCTAAAATGTATGGCATAGCCTCCAAATTCTCCCAAAATATTTTTGAGATTTAGTACTGGAATTTCAGAGTTCAATAATGTAGCCAGAACTGATATCCAAACTTTTTCCTGCTGAGCAGTTGTTCTCATGACTAACATGTAGCTAGTGCACAGCCCTATGACCACAATGGTTATCAAAATATCGAAATACTTCCCTAGTGGTTGGTAAAAGTCACTGCCCCTGCCTGCTGAAGTTTCTCATAATCCAAGAGCTAAAGGATTACTATCTAGTACCATAGAGGCCACCGAGGACCCTGCTCCTTGCCAGCTCCTCTTGCTGGCTGTTTTGACTGTCACCCTGGGTTGTTTTTGCTCAGTCTCTCTGCCGTGGAACAGGCACAGATTTGTAGGTCAGTGGTTATGGCTTTTTCCTCTTCCTTGCCAAGCTGAGAGCTGGCTTTTGAATGTTGTTTCACAGACATTGTTCCAGTTTAAAATTAGTAGTAGAGTCTTCCAAGTGGTAGACACATGCCTTTAGAAAGCCCCATATATCTAGGCAAGAGCGAGTGCAGTTATGCTTGTTTTTGCTTTCTTTTTTTGTCATTAGCATTATTTCCCAAAGGAATGCATGTAGATTGACTGTGTGAAATATTAGTGGAATTCTCAGAATTTTGTGCTGGAGGTGTTTAGGATTGGGGATTGTAGGTTTGATATCTGTGAGTGTAGATGCAAATGCATTCTATTTGAATTGCTTTGACTCCAAGATTTGCTTTGATTCCAAGATTGATTAAGAGAAGAGGACCTTGGTGGCTTCTGAAAATTTATGTTACCTTCTGTATTTTGTGCTGCAATAAAATGTTTTAAATCATTAATGCAACAAGGTTGGATATAAATAGGGAAGAAATTAAACTAATCTCATCAAAGTTATTTAGGAAGTTTCTGACTATACTCTTTAATCTTTGTTTCAGAAAACAGCAGGCTGCATTATTAAAAAGGAGCTCATTGCATGTGGGAAGAGCCTTCAGCGGGTGTCTGTTTTCAAATATGAAAATAAAGAATTTGAAGTTAATTTCAGAGCTGAAGAAATTGCTAGTCAAAACAGTGTAGGCCATTTTGGAAATGTTATTACGTTTTTAAAAACATATTTATTAAAAAAACGTATATGTGTGCTGCTATACAAACATCCCATGGGTGTAATCACAAATGAGAATTTCACTGATGCTGAGCTACAGCTACAAATTGGACAAAGATATTAATTTGGTCTCCTTTTTTGAGTTGGCACATACTCAACTCTTGCCAGAGTTGAGAAGAGAGAACTGAGGAGCCCTTTTCCATCTTCACTGTCAGGAGGGGTGTGTGTGTGTGTGTGTGTGTGTGTGTGTGTGTGTGTGTGTGTGTGTGTGTGTGTGTGTGTGTGTGTGTGTGTGTGTGTGTGTGTGTGTGTGTGTGTGTGTGTGTGTGTGTGTGTGTGTGTGTGTGTGTGTGTGTGTGTGTGTGCGCATATTTAGCAGAGTTGAGATTCATTAGTTTATGTACATTAACATTTTATATGCATTATGACAATCAGCAAAACCACCTTGCAGCCTGATATCCTCCCAGGGAGTTCAGCACTTTGCTGGCTGCTCTTTCCCCATCCCTTTTCCTCGATCCCCCTCTGCAACCTCATCCTTTGTTGGCCTCAAAGTGTTGAAGTGCTCCAGGACTCAGCTCTTGGACCACTCTTTTTATGTAACTACTCCTGTTCCTTAGGTGGTTTCATCCAATCCTATAGCTTGAAATGCCATCTATATGCTAAAGATGTCCATATTTTTATTTCTAGCCCCAGTAGCTCGTGAGATTCAGACTTTTGTGTCCATTGTCTGCTGTACATCTCCCCTTGGATGTCTAAAATCATCTCAAGTCTAGTGTGTCTGAAATAATAACTATTGATTCCTGCCCATCTTGCTTCTCTTCTGTCTTCCCCACCTCAGTGAATGGCATTACCATTTACCCAGTTCCTCAGGCCAAAAAACACAGGGATTCGTCTCAAACTTTCTCTTTCTCACTGTTCATTTCACATTCAGTCTCTTAGCAAGTCCTGTCACTATACTTTCAAGGTATATCCCACATGTATCACATAATAAATCATAGCAGTTCACCTATTTTCCTAGATTGGACTGACTTCATCTTCTCAAAAGATTTGTGTCCGCTCTTAACCTGCTGGTGGCCACCCCCTATATTCACAGGGAACCACTGAAAATATAAAATGAATCTGCCACCCCCTGTCTTCCAAAGGCTTCCTGTCCTACTGAGAATGAAATCTTAAGTCCTTATCCTGGCCTGCAAGGTCGGCCATGGTCTGGCCATTGCCTCTGGCTCTGTACTCGTTTTCTCCCGCTTCTCTTCTGCCCCACGTCATTCACTCTTCTTTAGCTTTACTGGTCTCCCTTCTGGCCACCAGCTTTCTATCTCAGGGCCTCATTTCTGTCTGGCTGCAACCTGCTTCTCCCAGTTATAGGCATGGCTTACTCCCTGCCCTCATTCAGCCCTCCTTTCCCTTCCCCCAGATGCCTGCAGGGCTTCCTTCCTCATCTCATTCAGAACTCTGTTCTCGACTACTTTAGTTAAAATAGTGATCCTGTTACTCTTTATCATTGCTAAGTATTTTATAGCACTTCTCATTACCTGAAGTCACATTGCCTGTTTCACTTGTTTGCTCATTGCCTGTCTCCTCGGAAAGTATGGATACTCCCTTTGGACATGGCACAGTGTGTCTCTGTTGCTGTGTCTCCAGCATGTGATGAATGAATGAATAAATGATATAATTATGTTAATCTTTCTTCCTTGATATCCTTACCCATCTAATTTTCATCTTGTGATGATTTAAACTGTGTCTTTATATCCCAGCCTGTGTTGCTATGAATACTCAACAATGTTCTGGTCCCTTTAGAACAGAGGAGCATCTGATTTAAGAGGCAGTAAAAAAAAAGCATAATGGATCCAGGCACAGGACTTGGAAAGAAACAGACCTGAGTTTAATGCTGGCTGTCTAATTACTGACTTTGCGGATTTTGGACAATTTAATTCACTTCCCCTGATCTCATTCCTTATTTTAAACTGGGGGTAATGACGCCACACTCATTTGTTTGTGGTAAAGAATAAATAAAATCATGTATGTAGAGCTCCTGGTTTATAGTTAAGGCTCAGATAGGGTACTTGCTGTTACTATTAGTTTTGGTATGAAAGAATTGTGTAAACAAGTTTTTTGGTGATCACATCCTCGCTCATCAAGCAATCACATTTGTCGGTCTTTTTTTGTTTGGTGATCTGGTTGTGATTCTGGGTTTTTGTTAGGATCCGCTTTCTTGGGTTGTGATTTGGATGTAGAGGGAAGGAGGGGGGCCAGTTTGCTTGATCATTCCTAATTAAGAAGGGTGGTATTTGGGGCTCAGATAGAGGCACAGTGGCCTTTTATCATTTACATATGTAGTAGAGTCAGTATTTAAGCTAATACAAGTGAAGCTGTGTAATAAATGTAGTTTTTGTACTTTCTGTAATTGATCTCATCTTGCTTGTCAGCTTCCCTCCACCAGGTGCCAGAGTTTGGGGAAACATAAACTTGTTAATTAAGGGCATACCAGTCTCTTTTCATTAAATAAAGGTGGAGAGGGTTGCGCTATTTTGGTCATTTAATTTTTTGCAGGTAAAAATTTTTTTCCTGAGTTTCTCTGCTCTCCTCGTCCTCCTTCCCAGGATCGGGTCCACGTGGCAAGAGAGGCTTGTGAGACTGGCACCCTGGTTTCTGGGCCTGTTTTGGAGTCTGATGGGCTGTGGCTATTTGGCCCTGGCCATCTGGCATTGTGCCTGCAGGGGTGTGACAGGCCTGCCCTACATTGGGGGGGTGGGACACTGCTGCTGAAGTCTGTTGGGGTTTTTTTGGTTAAAAAAATCTCCATTTCCTGCCTGAGGTCTCCACCAGCCTTGTCTATAAGTAAAGGTCTCTTCAGGTTCCTTTATTGTCTCAGCTCCTGGAGAGCCCTGAGCGGCAGGGAGGAGGCCAGGACCTCTCCACTGCTTCGCCTCACCAGGCTGAAAGTCCAGAGTCAGCGAGAGAACGCGCTGACCCAGTTCCAAGCCTTTGTCATCCATTTCTAAATCACCTTTGAGACACTCCTGTGTTTCCCCCATGCCATATTGGACAAAGGAGCTGGCAGATTTTCCTAGACACTGCTGGGAGGAGCAAAGATCAGGCGGCCCTTACAGTGGAGTTTCCTTCTCCACTTGAGGATTTCTACCCCCTCCCCACTGCCTGAGGGTCACTCCTGGCTGGGAGGATGCTCCTTTCATCTGTTGCTTCTCCCTCTCTCTCCATAGTTGCTCCTAAGGAGAACCAGGGGAAGAATTATTCCTTCTGCTTCTGCTCAGGTGCAAGCTTCCCTGGGATCACATCCTCCATCCCCAGAACTCTATGGCTTATTGTAAAACTCTGTGATCTGAATTCAACAGGTTTACTTTTCTTACATAAGTGGGGAGTTTCTAATTGTAATAGAGAAAACCTAGGATTTTCAGTTTTGCTAGAAAACCTTGACCTTGTAATTATTGTCTCATTATGGGCTCATTAACTGAAGCGGAAGAGTCGGCATCCAGCATTGATCTTCTTCCTCCAGGCAGAACCCTCCCTCCTCTTCTCAGGAGACACTTGACCTTAAAAGTGAGAGGTGCAAGGGGAAAAGATTTTCAAAGGAATGATCAAAGCCTCTCTTTAATGTATTGATGATATCACTGCATTAAAGTGTTTTGTAATCCCCCTTTTCCTCCTGGCTCTGTGGCTCCTGCTGAGCATGTAGATCTCACCTGTTTATGTTTTTTTTTTTTGCTAATTTCATGGTAAGCAGCAAAGAAATCAAACAGATCTGGAAAGATGCATATACCTGAGTAGAGTCAGTGGGCTTTAAAATGACATCTTTTACGTATATGTCTTATGTACATGTCTTATTTCAAGGACGTGTGTTCAATAAGCGTTTTTTAAAAATCACAGTAACATCTTTTAATCTAGAATTTTGAACATTTTTCATTTATCAAGGATTAGTTACAAAGTATTTAAAAGATATTCAATATTTTGCTTACATTGAAGCAGCTAAGTCTTCAGTAGCTAGTATAGGTTAAACCTTTATTCAGTAAGCATTTATTGAGTGCTATATGTGTGATATTGTATTATGATTCTGGGGATATTAAATTGAAATGACACGGATTTTAGCTTTAAGGAGAATGCAGTTTAGTAAAGAAAACAGGCAGATAAAAGAATAAGTACAAGCCAGATTGATAGCACAGCTATAAGAAGACATACAGAGTACAGAAAGGGGTAAGGGCACTTCTGTTGGGTAGTTGCAGGGCAGGTCAGGATAGGCTCTCTGGGAAGGTTACCACTGGGTCAGAGGTTGAAGAAAATCTTGGCAGACAGGCAGAAGGGGAACTGTGTAAGCAGAGGCAATGAGGAAAACATGGTCAGTTTCAGGGACTCTAAATAGATTTATACCTTTGGGGCATAGGAATTTTGAGAAACTGTCAAGAAATGAGGTTGTCAAAGGTCAGTAGGGTCAGGTCACCAATGGCCTCGGATGTCTTGCAAAGGAGTTTGAACTTTATCCTAAAAATGGGGGCCACTGGAGAATTTTAAACATAGGAAGGGTATGGTCTGACTGAGTTCCAGAGAATTTGCTCTGGGTGTTGCCTGGAGAATTTCCTCTCGGGGAGTGAGCCTGCTGGGAATCCAGGTAGCAAGTGGCAAAGACTACAGGGGAAAAGGGAAAAAGGGACCAGAGGCATGCAGTATGTAAAGTGACAGGACAGGAGGTTAGGACAGGCTGTGGAAAATGAGAGGGAAATATGGAATGACTCCAGAGTTTTTGGTGTGTATGATTAGACAGTTGGTGGTGTTACCAAAGAACAGGGAGAACAGCAAGAAGAGCTTTCTAAACTGTCATCCATGCAGCTAGCATTTATTAAGCACATGCTGTGTGCCATGTCCTTGGTGTTCCTTACTCTTAGTTAAGTCTTCTAATAGCCCTATGAGGTAAGAACCATCACCATCCCCCATTTTACATACCAGGAACCAGAGCTCCAAAGTGTTCGATGCCTTGGCCAAAGTCACAAACTACAAGTGTCAGAGCCAAGATTTGAACCCAGTCTTACTGACTTCATAATCTGCTTTAAAATATTATGAATTTGTATATTAATAAATATTATAAATTTGTATATTTATTATCTATTTTAAAGGAAATGATCACTCATTATATAAATGAGAAAATATCTAAAAACAGGAACAAGAAAAATGGTCGTTCAGGGTCTTGCTACACAAAAAACCAAGTCGTGGCTTTATTGTTCTTGCTGAACTTTCAATTGGGGCGAGGGGGAATTTGAGCTGGGGGTATCTTCCAGGTGCTTGAATACATGAGTCTAGGTCTCAGACTAGTAATCAGAGCCAGAGGAAAATATTTGAAAATCATCAGTAGATATTGATAGGTTTGGAAACCTGTCAATAAAATAAAAAATGGAGAAAATAAATTTTAAAAAAGCACAATGAAATCTTACTCAACTCTCGCAACTGTATGGACACTAACCCTCTACGAAGAAAATAAAGATTTTTAGATTTTGCTTGAAGAAATGACAGAATCAGTTTGTATAAGCACATTTATCTGGAATCTCATGAGACAGTTTTTCTCAACGATTCTGGAGCTTTCTAGTGTTTTCCCATGTTAGTCTATTGCTAATTTGTCAGTGTCTCCTGCTTCACCAATAATGGAATGTAAGTCCTCCTAGCAGGCTAATTGAATTATAAAAATGACACTCTAGGCAGGGTAGTCTGTGGAAGCATGAATTTGTCAAATAAAAGGATTTAAAGACAATTGCTTTTAAAGAATAGCTTGCACTCTTGTGCCTTTTTCATCCAGATGATTTCTCTGTTTTGGGGAAAATATCAGTGTTCATCATTGTTAAGTCAGGGGAAAAAAAGCTGCACGGGGTTATTTTATGGGTGTCAAAAGCTACACAGGAAGTAAAGAATACCATGAGGTACTGTCAGTGTGAAACAGTTTGTATTCCTTGTACCTTGTCCAAAAATAATTGACTCATTAATCTCAACTATGTTAATCTGGCCCCATTATGAGGGTCAAAGATAGGTTAATTCTAATAAGCGGATGAATACCAGTTCATAAATAGGCATGCATTTAACAGATATTATCTTAGCAAGAAAGCAGTAATGAGAACAATTATTTAGGGAAGTGATTTCAGGGAAAAAAATGCCGTAAATGCAAACCCCAGTTTCTGCCTCTGGATCATCAGGAGAATAAAAGGTGAGCTTTGTTCCTAAAATTGACATTTGAAAGTGGAGTGCAGAGTAGATTTCTCTTTTCTTTGGGAAAACATTTCTGAGAATAATAAACAAAATGTTTTCACTAAGGGAGCAATAATTTCACCCAAATCCCAGGACAGTGGGGATGGAGAAATATGGGGATTTGACATCAGATTGTTTGGCTTTGATCCCATCACTTCACTACTTGACTTTGGCCAAGTAATTTCATCTTTACAGGTCTGTTTCTTTCTCCATGAAGTGGGGTGATATTTCACAGGTTTATTTTAGGGATTGTACAAGAAAATATATGTGAGAGCATCAAACACAATCCTTCATGTACTATAATTGTTCAGTAAGTGTTCTTTTTCTCCCTGAATAATGAACTCTAATCAGGTAGTTGTTGGCATGGTCTCCCTTTCCAAAAAAATGTTATTGTAATTTTGAATTTGAGCAAAGTAACTGTTCACTCATACCAGTGGTTTCTTTCTTTTTGCTTTTTCCTTTGGTTCCTACTAAGACATTGCTTTCTTTTCTTTCATATACCTGAACAGCGTTAAAGCACTGTTTATACCTCTATTGTCAAGGGTAGTCATTCATTTGAAGTCAGACAATGTCCCATTGTTATAGTTACTGGTGCCTCTTGGGGGAAGGTTAGAATTTTATCAAGTCTGCTTAAATATTACATTTCTTACATACATTTCCCAAGAGGAATCCTAGATTCGTCTAGAGTTATCTCTGATGATACTTATGTTAATATGCTTATTCCTCATAATGGAATCATATTCATGAATGTCCCGTTGTTCTTTTCTCTTGCATCATAACCATCCCACTGCATAGGTAAACCATAAAAATGGAAAAAAATTAAATAAAAAATTTTAACACTCAAGGGAAAATTAAGGAGAATTGACAGTATGCCATGTGCTTCCTTATGGGTGACTTTTGATAGATAAGACAGAATTATTGCCGTACTCCAGTAGAAGAGACAGATATATGAAGAACCAATGGCAAACACAGTGCTATAATGGAGTCATGTATCTGTTATTTTTGATATCTAAAGATGATCCATGTGCAGTAACTTATCCCCTGGTTTGCAGATAAAAGGCACATGTGGGGCTTCCCTGGTGGCGCAGTGGTTAAGAGTCCGCCTGCCGATGCAGGGGATACGGGTTCGTGCCCGGTCCGGGAAGATCCCACATGCCGTGGAGCGGCTGGGCCCGTGAGCCATGGCCGCTGGGCCAGGGCGTCCAGAGCCTGTGCTGCGCAGCGGGAGGGGCCGGAGCAGTGACAGGCTGACGTACAGCAAAAAAAAAAAAAAAGGCACACGTGTTAGTAAGCCCGTTTTTCTGTACTGGGCAGGTGAGGAGGTGTCCAGAATAGGGCACCCTGACAGTTTAGAGATGGCTGCTTATCTGCTGTATTGTCATGTAGTTGGGTGGTTCTGGGATACTCCTTGTTCTCCTAGGAGTGCAGGGGTCCCTTCTGAGCTCTGGTTTACTCCAGTTACATGATGGCAGTGTGTAAAGTAGTAATTAAGGATCATCCATCATGGATTGCAGACTCTACTCTGAGAGGCCCGAGGGCTTTCTGGGACAGAGAGCACAGTGCTCCCCATACCCTTTGGCCAGAGGTCCATGACTTTTATCTTTTTTTTTAGATGTAGGGCTTCTGTATATGGTTTTGTTTCTGAGAAAGTTGTATTAGGGTCCAGTCAGGCAGACAAAAATCATTCTTGATATTTCCAACAGAGAGAATTTAACACAGGAGTTTGGTAACATAGGTGATGGAAGAGCCAAAGAAGCCAAACAGTGGACAATGTGGCAACTAGGAAGTGACTGCCATTCCTGAGTCTGGAGAAACAAGGGGAGGGAGAAGTGTTGCTGAAGCCCAGGAGCTGGGGCCACTCGGTAGAGGCTGGGATTGTGGTTGGCCCGCCTATTGGATGCTGGATCTCCAGAGCGTGGGATCTTTCAGCAGGAGCTGGAACCAGGGAGGAGAGGCCAAACAGAGAGACAGGGCAAGAAGTACCCTGGCTTGTCCTTTCCTCCTGCTCTCTAATCACCTCCTGTTGGAACCTAGTAAGGGGGTTGGAAACTTGTGAAAGGTAGTTTGTCAGAGAAGGGTCAAGATTGAACCTGAGTGCAAACAGGTGATGAGCACTGAGACCAGCGTGAAGTTGGGCCCTTCTTTAGGCAACAACTAGCTGCAGGAAGGGTGGTCAGTAGACAGCTTTAAACTGTCAGCTGTTTCAGTTTGTCTCAGCTCCAGAGAGCCAGCTGGCCTGCGGTTACACCCAACTTGGGCAGCCCACATCTGCTGCCTGAGTTAGAAAACGTGTAAGGGCCCAGTAATCTGAGTTGGAGGTGGCGCAACCCTAAGAGCAATGTTCTCTCCACAACTTCAACGTGGGTTGGAGACTTTGTCAAGTCTGAAGGGCAATTTGACTTCTCCCTGGTCCCAATTCTGCTTCCTCCTTCTTCCTTTCACAGATGTTGATACCTCATAATTATCTTATACCCCAAACTCCATTTCAGCATCTACTTCTAGATAACTTGAACTTGGACACAGACATAGTTAGCAATTCAAACCTCAGACAGGATCCAGGACAGAGGGAGAAAAGAATACGTTGTAGATCTGGGAGGGGAAACCAGATTGTAGTTCTCTTTACAAATTAGAGAAGTACCAGAAAAGGGCAAGTCCTCTGAGCTTTGGGACCTTGGGCCCATCATCATGGAGGAGAAGAAAGGAGTGTGTGGTTGGATAGGTGGGTGGCTGTGAAGGAGGGATTCTGGAAGACATGAAGAGCTCAGTCGAAGATGTAATAGTGGGAGTTCTCATGCTTAGTGCAAGAGGTAGTGCAAGAATTTAGGACCTGTCCTGGGTCCTAAATTCTGCTCCAGGGGCGGACTAGGAGCCACGATAAGAGAAAGAGTTTTTACTTTTACACTTTGCAGCCTCTGGGGAAACATATTTCACAGTATGGCAGAAAGAGGTGTGCAGATTTTAAATAAGCTGTCTTACAAGATTTTGTATACTGATTCATTTCTTTTCTTGCCCCATAAGAACCTTAAATCACAAAAGCGTCATTGAGCCAGGTAGAAAAAGTCATTGTTTAAATACAAATTCTTTTTATTTTCTGGGATTTCATATTAGAAAGAAAGAAAATCAGAAAGGCATGATGGTAAGACATTACATAATGGAATTATTATGAACTTTGGTATAGGAAAGGAATTGTGTGGTAGTACACGGAGGCAAGGTGTGCTTTTTCTGTTTCTTCCAGAGTAGATTTAGGTGGTCTGTGAGCATGAATTTATCATGCTAAAGAAGATAACTAAAGAAGATAACTATGCTAAAAATGCAAGTAATATTTTATAGCTATGTTGAGGAAGAGACGTATCATCAAAAGTTATTCCCGAACATTTGGGAGCTTAAATGGGAAGTTCCTACTGATCTCTTGGGACATTATAAAACTCTAGGATATGTTGTATACACAGAAGGCGTGTTTGGACCGTTGCCATTACTGGTCACGGTGGGTGGCCTGAGGAGGGCACTCTGGTGAGCGCAGGAGGTGGTCAGATGTCTCCTGTCACTGACCCTCATCTTGGCCCTGAGAACACTCCTTAGATTCCTGAGATCAACTAGAGATTTTCTGTTTTTATTCATGATGTATGCTTACCACCAGGGGTCGAATCGAGAGTGGAAAGCCTTCCTGATAACATGAGGCCCCTGTTGCCATGGCTAGCCACATCCATAGCAATTTGAGCTTGGAGAAGTGGCCTTACCAAGGCATTGCCTCTTCTGATAGGGATCTAAATATGGTGACCAAGGAGACACCAGGTACCGAGACAAATGTCTGAAAGCCACTCTTAGGATTCTCTTTTATGCTTAGTGTCATGTGGGAAAGGAACCATAACTAGGGAAGGCAATCATTTTGTTCAATACAGAAATGAAAACACTTTCTGCTACGGTGATTTGATAATAAAATTTATGTATTGCAAGAAGCAGGAGCAACACCCCAGTACCTGCCTGATTTTCTTTAGTTACAAAGCTGAGGCTAAATAATCAACATGAGAATTGTTTATAGATGCCCTTGTTTTATTAAAAAGCACTTGGTGATTCCACTTTAACCTTACGTGGTAATTCATCCAGAGTACAAGCAGCAAAGACATCATTATAATTATACATTAAAAATTGCCCTACTAGGATATAACTTTTTTACTGCTGTGATGTAGAATTCAGGGAGAATATGACCCGAGCTTGGTATTCGGAAAAGACAGTCACGCATTGAACCACTGTGTGGGTTTTATGACACACAAATTTCCATATTACCTTTAGCACAGCATTAGAATTTATTAGCACAGCATTAGAATTTACTAGCAACTCTCTTTCCTAGGACTCTATTGATGTGCAGTAAATATCAGTAATAAAAATAATGGCGAAAAGTTGAGATTTCAATTTTGATAGATCCTACTGGATCCATGGGTAAGCACATGGGTTATTTAGAGTTTATGTGAAGCTTCGTTCTGCCCCCAGGAGACACATTTGAAAAGTTTTCGTCTGACACAGTTTCCCTCTGTGCTCCACACTCCCCCCACCCTCCCAGCCACGGAAGACTTTTATTGCTGAATTTAAGGTGGGAATGAAGATGTATCGTGAACACACGTTAGTGTGGATAAATGAAATCATTTTGATTTGGAATAAACCTTCTGGCAAGGAAGCCTGCTACCCTGTTTAAAAGATACTCTGGGGCTGCCTAAGGTGCCAGTATGCTAATACACTCATGGAGAACCAAGAATAAGCCCAGAATAAGAAAGTCAGATTTGGCCAGTAGAATCTGAGAGTGGATCTTCCATGATGGAGATGAATATATATTGAGGACTGTTTGAGTTTAGTTCCATTTAGAACTCTCTGCAAGGCAGTCTTAGAGTCAAGAAGCCTCTTTCTGTTGAGTGAGACTATAGGCTGAGAGGGGAAATATCTGGGCCAATATTTTGGGCCATCTGGGATGTTTGTTTCCTAGGCCAAGGGGCTGGGTATTCCTGGGAGGGGCACCATGCCTTTCAGAGAAAGTCTTTAGTGGCCAGTTTGGAAAAAGGTAAATTTATATCTGGATTTATTGTTAACTTTGAAATGGTAAACTGTGCGTTTTTCATATACAGTGTATTATTGTTCCTTTAAGAGATTTCTCCGTAGTAAGCCTGAGTAAGAGATGTATGTATGTGATTGTCTGCTGATTCTCAAGAGGGGCTCAGAATCCTTGAACTTGATAGGGTCTCTGTCACTGCCCACATATAGCTCTACCTAAGTCCCACCCTTCAAAACCATGTCCAAGGGCATGCCAGCAGATCTTTGGGTTTTGAGATTCTTGTCTATGGCTTTGATTTTTATTTCAGATACTGGCAGGTTCTTTCTCCACTTCAGGCTTTTATTTAGTTTGAGTGAATACCTTAGAAGCAAAACATGTGGAATCCTAAAACCACAGAGCCCATTTCCACCTGATTCATCTCTTCTTACAGTAAGACATTTGCTAAGATTGCAGTGTGCATTCCAAAGTTCTTCTCATGCCATCCCGGGTTGTCTATCATGGAATTTTGGGGTGGAAGGGACCTAAAAGTTCATCATGTGGACTCTCCTCCTCTATGCTTTGAAGAACCTTCTGCAAGTACAGAGACCATTATTTAAAGCATCAAGGATGTAAGGGATCTCAGAGGTCTTCTAATTCAGGCTGCAGGCCAATGTACGAATTCCTTGCATAGCATGCCTCTGGCAGGTGTGGTCAGGGCACTACAACTAACACTGGGCTATTCTTGAGATCTGGAAACTGGGATCTCCTATGACGTAACCCAGGGCTTCTCAACTGTAGCCTGTATCCCCATCACCTGCAAGACTTGTGAAACACAGATTGCTGGACGCACCTCTGTGGTTTCTGATTCAGTAGGCCTGGGATGAGGCCCTAGAATTAGCATTTCTAACAAGTTTCCAGGAGCTGCTAGTGCAGAGACCATACTTTGAGAACCGAGATATATAACCTACAGTTTTGGATGGTTCCTGGGACTTGAAAATGAACAAAAGAACATGTAATAAGAAGACAGATGCTAACTCAGGTGTACAATATAAATTCTAATAACTTTTTCAAGTATGTTTCTCATTTGAAAAAATCTTAATTTTAGATTTTATTATGCTCCTCTGAATGTATTTGTTGAGAGCAATGAAGACTTAAGACCTAAGCATTTATTAGATCATTTTTATTCATTTTTGCCAAGGAGTAAGTCTGCCAATCATTTGGAGAAAGCTGTAGGGGCTTTAGTTATGCAAAGTTTTGTTGAGGATGAAATGTCCTTATTCTCTTGAAAGTTTGTTCAGAGATGCATTAGATTGAACAGGATTTTTAGTGGTTTCAAAATTCATAATTAAATTCTTACTCTGTGATCACAGATTCCCAATTTCTTCTCCTCTTTTCCTCTCTCCTCTGGTTTTAGAGAATGATAACATTGACAACAATAGCAAAATTTTTCCTATTTGCTTCAGAAATTTTTCTACTAAACAGCAACTACTGTTTATTGTGTGACTGAGTGCCTTTTTATGCCTAGCACTTTAATGTGTGGGGTCTCTGAGTCTCCCAATACTTTTGTTTTTTATTTCTATTTCCCAGGTGAGGAGATTGAGACTAAGAAATGTCACGTGACTTTATTCAAAGACATATGTAGTTTGATATCTTAGGTTGTGAAGACTTGTGTGTTCTTCATTACAAAACACATGTTTTCCACAAATGACACCTCTGGTTTCTGAAGCACTTTGTCTTTGTTAAAATCAGAATTGCTTGAATGAAGCTTAAGATTCTGACATGTCGAGTACCTACTGGATACTGTATATATGTGAGTTCATTTATTTCTCACTATACCCTGTAAATGAAGTAATGTTAACCTCCTTTTGAGAATGAGAATTCTGAAGCCTCAAGAAAGAGTAAGGGACCTACCTAAATAATTTGGGGAACAGTATTTGAACCCAAGTCTTTCTGGATCCTAAATCCACAGTGTTTCCCCGAGCCTTGAAATGGTCTTCCCTTAAATGTTTATTCAAGTTGATGACTGTTGTGCTTGGTTCACCTAATGATGGTCAGACCTGCCCCTGGGCAGAACAGGAAATCTTCTTGCTGGAGAGATTTGTAGAGTATAGGGAAGCCCTGTCCCCACCCTGCCTCCCTAGTAAGCTATTCTGGGGCTGGAGAGCCTGCTATTTTTCCATTAGTGTTTCATAAGTATAAATGCAGCCTTGTTCTCCAGTCGTCTTTTGCAGATGCGTCCTCCCTTGGGAGGGCTAATACACTAAAACACCCTCCCAGATTGCATTTCATTCTCTACTGAAAGAAGCTGAATGGTCTTTAGAAAAAAAAAGTTCAGATATTTTTTGTTACAGAATATTAGAGAAATACAGAAAGGTAAAGCGAATAATATAACATTTGTGTATATACCACCCAGCTTTATCAAATCTTAGTAATTTTCTGTATTTGCGTCAGAAGTTTTTCTAATATTCTTTTTTAAAAAAATTTTTTTTATACACTGGAAGCCTCTTACGTTGTTTCAAACCCATTCTTCTTCGCCCCTCTGCTGAGTTAAGCACTAGCCTTTATTTGGTGTTTATAATTCCAATAGGTATTTTGGTACTATTGCTGCGTATATATGCATTTATAGAAAAATATTGTACTGTTTGATGTTTTTAAACTTTACATGAATGTTTTCATGCTTTGTATATCATTCAGCAACTTGCTTTTTCACTCAACCTTACGTATTTGGAGATTTATCGATGTTGATAAATGTAATTTTCGTTCATCAATTTTCACAACTGTTTAATGCTGTATTGTATAAGTACACTAAAGATCATTTATCCATTCTCTTCTGACTGGCCATTTAGGTTGTTTCCATATTTTGCTATTAAAAACAATGATACAGTGAGGATTGTTGTATATTTTTCTCCTTGAGTACCTTTGAAAGGTTTCTCTAATATGCTAAAGAAAGGTAAGGCAAATAATATAAGATAACTAGAGGTGGAATTGCAGGGATAAAGGGATGATGCATCTTTGAATTTCCTGGATAATGCTAGTTTTCCAAAAACATTGTACCAGTGGATGCTATCACTAGCAGTATGTGAGTTCTTTATTATAAGACTATAATATCAGATACAATTTCTTTTCAGTCTGGGAAATATAAAATGGTATGTTAATGTGGTTTTAATTTTCGTTTTCCTAATTAGTGACGTTGAACATTTCTTTCCTATGTTTGGCAGTGGGTAAAGGACCGTTTTAACGATTTTGAAGCATAAAAAAGAATTATGTTATAGCTAATGTTTAATTATATTTTAAATTTACTAATGCACTCTCATCAATATTTTGTGCTCATTATTATTTATATCCTACATATCCTCTTTATTTTCACTTTTTTTCTTTCTGAAGTGTACTCTTTAATAGTTTAATTTTTTTTCTAGTATTTGTATGTCTAAAACTATATTGACTCAGGATTATTTGTCTGGTTATAAAGTTAGAGACTTAAATTGATTTTCCCTCAACCATTTTTAAAAATTGCTGATGAGAACTCTGCTGTTCAGAGTAATTGTTCCATTATAGATCATCTTTCTTTTCATTCTGAAAATTTATAGTCTTTTAAAATTTGTTATATTCTGTTGTTTTTCTATGATATATCCAGATATAAATTTATCTTTAATTTTCTTGCTTGGACTAAACATATTCTTTTGATCTGAAGATTCATGTCTTTCCTAAATTATGTACAATTCTCATTTGTTAGCCCTGTAAGTATTCTTGTCCATCATGCCTCTTATTCTTTTCTCTGCAGATATTCTTTTCTCTGCAGATATCAGTTGCATGTTTCTCTGCAGATATCAGTTGCATGTCATTTTACTCTCCATGTCTCTTAGCTTCCTTGTTGTTGCTATTTTCTTCTTTGTATGGATTCTGGGTGAATTCTTATAATACTTTCAGATTAGTATTTTTCTTTGACTCTGTGTAGGCTAGCATTTAGCGCATCATATTGTTAGCTATCGTTCCTACAAATCATCTTCCAGTTCAGTGGCTTGAAACAACGATCTCGTATACTGCTTACACACCTGTGGATCCGTTGGAAATCAGCTCATCTTGGCTGGGCTCATCTGGGTTGGCTGTTTTGCATGTGTCTGTCATCTTCCTTGAACCAGGGGTCCAGAGAGGGATGCTCTTTTCATGATGATTGTAGAGGTACAAGAGGGCAAATAAAAACACTCAAAATTTCTTAAGACTCAGTCTTGCATCATTTCTGCCTCTTTGTAATGGACAAAGTAATCTTTGTTGCCTGGGCCAAAGTCAAAGGAGGTGGAGATGTATTCTGCTTTTATGGGAGGAATTCCAAAGACAATGACAAAAGGTATAACCACACGGAAAGATGAAGAATTGAGGCCAATAATGCAGACTGCAATCACTATATTTTTAAATTTCTGTTATAGTAGATTAATAGCTTCCAAAAGTTGCTCACACTGTAATTCCTGTGGATACATTATATGGAACTTTGTAGATTTAATTAATATTACGGTCCTTAAAATAGGAAGATGATGCTGAATTATCCAAGAGGTTCAGTCTAATCTCATGAACCCTTAAAAGCAGAGAACTTTCTGTGGCTTAAAACAGAGTGCTGTGACAGAAGAGGAAGGCTGAAGAGATGTAACAGAAGGGGTCAGAGAGAGTCCAGGACTGAGAATGGTTTTGCGGTGTAGGGGGACATAGACACAGAAGAGAGAGAAGCCTATAGGAGCTAAGGGTGGACCTGAGCTGCCAGATGACAAGGAAACAGGGACCTACAGTCTTAGTGCAAAGAACGAAGTTCTGTCAACAACCTGAATGAGTTTAAGGTGGACCCTTCCCTGGAGCCTCCAGAAGGGAACTCAGCCTGCTGACACCTTGCTTTTGGTCCTGTGAGACCTGGAACCAAGGAACCAGTTGAGCCACACTGTGCCCAGATTTCTGACCCAAAGAAACTGTGAGATGATAACAGTTGTTGTTTTTAAGCTGCTAAAGGTGTGGTCATTTATTATATCAGCCGTATAAAATGAATCCAATCTCCATGGTTTCAATTGTATTCTTTCTTATTTGGTATCTTTTAATGTAATTTATGCTTGTCTTTGATGATTAATTTCCTCTTTTTACTAAAAGTTGTTTTTATTTTATAAATAAAAGAGCATCCAGGATAACTTTATTTTTATAGTTCTACACAAAATTAATTTTATCTAGAGTTAATTCATGTTCTATTTGTTGAGATACTGGCTTGTCTTTTTACCATTAAATTTCTTTATGTTTTTTGGCATTTTGGTTAGAAAATTTTATAGATAATTAAAAATTTTTGGAAATTGTTTCAAATCAACAGAACAGTTAAAAGAACAGTAGAGGAACCCTTGTATCCCCTTAACTCAGTTTCCCTAATTGTTAACATTTTGCTGTATTTCTCCCATCCCCCCACCATCTGTGTGTGTGTGTGTGTGTGTGTGTGTGTGTGTGTATGGTCTTTTTTCTGACATAATGCCCATCATCCCTAAATACCCTGTGTATGCCTCCCAGAAATGAAGTCATAATCTTATGTGACCACTGTATACCCCTCCTAATCAGGAAATACACACTGATGTAAATAACACTATTATCCAGCCTCCTGACCTCGCTCAAATTTCACCATCTGTTCCATGAATGTCTCTCTTTTCTATGTGGTCCGGGTGCAATCCAGGATCGTGTATTGCATTTGGTTGTCAGATCTCAATAGGCTCCTTCCGTCTAGCACACTTCCTCCATCTTTTCCCATCTCGTATGTTCCTCGAGAGTCTTAAAAAGTACATGCCTCAGTTCTGGAGGATGATCCTTAACAGTGTTTTCCCGTGATGACACTGAGGCTATGCATTCTTGGCAGGGCACTGTAGAAATGATTCTATGTTCTTCTCAGTGCATAAGATCAGGAGACACATAATGTAAACCCACCAAATCACTGTTGATGCTAACTTGATTGCAGGGTCAAGATGGTGGCTGTCATGTTTATTACTTCTGTAACCACCATTTCCCCTTTTTGTCTGATTAGGGGAGATACTGCTATATTATGCCAGACCTGCACTGATCAGGCTTGACATTCACTGATACTCCTGCTTGAGCTGCTACTGTCATGATTGCCAAATGCTGATTATCGAGTTCTCTCACTCTTTTTACATTTGCAGATTAGCATTTTTGCTGTGAGAAAAGATTTTCCCTTTTATGCCATTTATCTACTCATTTATTTTACTTATACAAGCAAGGATGGGTTCTTATTTTATTCAACAGGGTATAAATAATCCTGTTCTCTCATTAACTTTTTTTCTTTTTCTTTTTTGCTCAAATTGTCCCAGATTGTCCTATGATAGCTCTTCAAGCTGGTTTATGTCCTTTGGACATATCCCCCTCATTCTTTCAGTACTTCCTTACTTTCTGGCATAACAGGATGTTCTAGGCTCACCTTGTTATTTTGTACTTTTCCTGACCCAGCCTGGAATCAACTATTTTTTCTGGAGGGTGGTATTTCAAGAGAGATTGGGAAGCTCTCTATACTCATTGTTACTGGAATGTCATTGCTCTTAGGATGACTGGGTGTCATTTGCTCTTAAGAAGAATGTCATTTCCTCTTAGGAAACAGAGCTAGGAAAAATGGACATAATAAATATATATGTATGTATACATTACAATCAAACATATACCTATGTCTATAATTATATATGTAGAGTTATACATACACACACTTTATTTATTTATTTATTATGAATTCTATGAGTTCATACTAATATTCCCAATTCTTTTTCTTCTCACTTTTTTTAAACTGAAGTATAATTGATTTGCAATGTTGTACCAATCTCTGCTGTACAGCAGAGTGACTCAGTTACACACATATATACATTCTTTTTTTATATTCTTTTCCATTATGGTTTATCCCAGGAGATTGGATATAGTTCCCTGTGCTCAACTGTAAGACCTTGTTGTTTATCCATTCTAAATGTAACAGTTTGTATCTGCCAACCACACATCTTCAGTCCATCCCTCTCCCTCCCCCCACCCTTGCCAACCACAAGTCTGTTCTCTATGTCTGTGAGTCTGTTTCTGTTTCGTAGCTAGGTTCATTTGTATCATATTTTAGATTCCACATATAAGTGATATCATATGGTATTTTTCTTTCTGACTTTCTTCACTCAGTATGATAATCTCTAGTTGCATCCATGTTGCTGCAAATGGCATTATTTCATTCTTTTTTATGGCTGAGTAGTATTCCATTGTGTGTGTGTGTGTGTGTGTATATATATATATATACACACACACACACACACACACACACACACATATATATATGTGTGTGTATATATATATATATATATATATATATATATATACACCACATCTTTTAATGCTCCCAATTCTAATCGAAGACCTCAGGGTTGTTTTTAGTCTTCCCTCTTTTTGTATTTGTAAGTCCTCAGACAGTGAGAAATGGCTCCCATTATCTTTGATATATTTCCTTCTTTGCTCAGTGAACGTATTTGCCCAGTTAACCCATTTCCCAACCACCCCACCTGGCTCTGTTGATGCACCTTCTCTGCTTTCTCCATGCACCTTGCTATGGGCTCAGGACAGCACTCACCTTCCCTCATTGCCCTGCTTCCACCAAAGCTGTGTTGTCCAAGACTGGAAGGGAAAAAGGAAGGAAAGGTGAGAGGGGAACTTGGGAAGTGAGGAAGTGAAAGGAGAGGCAGCTAGAGAGAAGTAGTTCCACAGTTTTTCCTTTCTTTCTTTACTTACCCCTCTCTGCCCAGGGTTTTAAGGTGGCATTTTGTGCTCGTGACTCCTGGTGACATTGGGGATGTGGGAGATCCAGCCATGGTGGGTGTGTTGGTTCCGTTCCTGGTTGCTAGAATATCTAATGATGGTCAGCAAGGATTTGTATTCTTTTACTGAAAGGATTTTTATTCTTTTAATCTCTTTTCCAAATATGAGAACCCCCTTCCAAGGCACTGGCTTCAAGTAATTAGCTTCACCTCTGTCTCCTTTATTATATAAAGCATTTTTAGTTTCCTTTCTGTATCAGAAGATGAGTTTTTGTCTATTTCTGTGACTACCAAACATGGTACGCAGTACACTTATGGTTTTAGTTTACTCACTGCTTGTCTATAGAGATATATCTCTTTGACTTTCTGTATGTTTATGTATATTTTTTTCTTATTTGGATGTTATTTCTATGTATAGAGTGAAGAGTGAGTACATCTTGACTAAAATTTGAGCATCTTATTTTCCAATACATTTTTCCATCAGATCATATCACCCCACATCCCCACTGCTTAAAATCTTAAAAGGCTCCCTATTATCTTAGAAAAAAATCCAAACGGCTTACTAGGACTTAAAAAGCCCAAGATGACCTGGCATCTACTTATTTCCCCTACTTCCTTTCTTATCACTCTTTCCCTCATTCATTATAATCCAGCCTCTTTCCCCTCAAATACTCCAGGCTCACTCCCTTTGTGTGGCCTTGCAGTAACTCTTCCCTTCGTCTGCATTAACTCCTGCCCCTTCCCAAGATCTTCACATGGCTGATACCTTCTTACCGTTCAAGTCTCAGCTCAAACAGCACCTTCTCAAGGAAGCTTTTCCTATATACCACCCAGGTCCATACTCCTGCTTTTTTTTATTTATTAAGATGGTAAATTTATGTTCTGTGTATTTTAGCACAATTAAAATAAAAAAAGAAACAGAGAAACTAATAAAAGAGATTATTATGTTCCCACCACAGAATATGAACAGATACATATGTTTTGTCATATATCTTTCAGATTTCTCTCTTTTAAAAGGGATAAAACATTGAAATACACTTAAAGTGTCCCTCTCTTTGCCTCAGAACTTCCTCATTTTCTCCCTCTTTATTTTTTTCCTTTAAAAATTTTTTTATTTTATATTGGAGCATAGTTGATTAACAATGTTGTGTTAGTTTCAGGTGTTATAGCAAAGGGATTCAGGTGTACATATACATGTATCTATTCTTTTTCAAATTCTTTTCCCATTTAGGTTATTGCAAAATATTGAGCAGAGTTCCCTGTGCTATTCAGTAGGTCCTTGTTGGTTATCTATTTTTAATATAATAGTGTGTATATGTCAATCCCAAACTCCCAATTTATCTCTCCCCCCACCTTTCTCCTTTGGTCACTGTAAGTTTGTTTTCTAAGTCTGTGAGTCTGTTTCTATTTTGTAAATAAGTTCATATGTATCAGTTTTTTTTAGATTTTGCATGTAAGCGATATCATATGGTATTTGTTTTTCTCTGTCTGACTTACTTCACTTAGTTTGATAATCTCCAGGTTCATCCACATTGCTGCAAATGGCGTTATTTCATTCTTTTTAATGGCTGAGTAATATTCCATTGTATATATGTACCTCATCTTCTTTATCTATTTATCTATCAGTGGACATTTAGGTTGCTTCCATGTCCTGGCTATTGTAAACAGTGCTGCAATGAACATTGGGGTGCATGTATCTTTTCGAACTATGGTTTACTCCAGATATCTGCCTCGGAGTGGGATTGCTGGATCATATAGTAGCTCTATTTTTAGTTTTTCAAGGAACCCCCATACTGTTCTCCATAGTGGCTGTACCAATTTACATTCCCATTAACAGTGTAGGAGGGTTCCCTTTTCTCCACACCCTCTCCAGTATGTATTGTTTGTAGAATTTTTGATGATGGCCATTCTGAGTGGCGTGAGGTGATATCTTTTTGTAGTTTGGATTTGCATTTCTCTAATAATTAGTGATGTTGAGCATCTTTTCATGTGCCTCTTGGCCATGTGTATATCTTCTTTGGAGAAATGTCTATTTAGGTCTTCTGCCCATTTTTTGATTGGGTTGCATACTCCTGCTTTGTATTATACTGCCCTGTTTTATTTCCTTCATAGCATGCATCAGTCTCAGAAAGACGTTTGTATAAGTATTGATTTACTTCTTAATTTCCTCCATGTCACTGGAGGGCAGGCACTCGTGGCCTTAGGACAGTCACTGGCGTGTTGTAGACTTGTAATAAATAGCTGTTGAATGAAAGAATGAGTTGTTCCCACATTACTAAGATGGAATGAGACACATCTGGACATTTAGGGAGTTGGGAGGGTTTAAATATAAGGGGAGGTTATGGGATCTTTCAAAGCCCACCCCAATTACCTTTCTTATAGACTGAGGCCAGCTCTTGCTTGTTACATTTCACCTAAAGGCTCTTATTATTGCTTGCTGTGTCATGGTTCTTTTTCAGATTTTCTGTAAAATGACTTTTAATGTGAGTGCTGAATCCTCTCTTGAGCTTAGGTCAATTTACTTATCTCTTCAAGAGACAGAGCACTCAATTATAATGAGCTTCAGATTTGAGTAGTGTTCAGAATTCCTGTGAATTGTTTTTCTTACATCTTCGTTTTAATACTTCCTTTCAGCCCACGCACGAGAGAGAGAAAGAGAGAGAGAGAGAGCACCCAAGATTTCAGAAACTACATTTTTCACATGCTTAATTTTCATTTTTTTAGAATAGAGACCAAGATTGATTTATTGATGTGATATACTCTATTTTGAGTGGGTTCATTTCATCTATCACCAGAAATGTGGCTCATCCTCTATGAAAAATCATTTGATGTATAAGCATTAAATTAAAATTTAAACTGGCTATATTGATTTTAAATTGCTACCACTTTGGAGATATGAGTTCACACAATTATGTGACCAAGTTGAAATGTTTAACAACAAACAAAACGACAAGTTCTTGAATTGTCAGAGTTGGGCTCTCCGTGAGACCTTTGGCATGTCCTCCCTGGGCTCAGGCTGCGGGGTGGAAGTGCTCTGCTCCCACGGGGTTCATGTGCCCACAGCGAGTCCGTGCTTTCATTTCCACTAGATGCAGCAGTCCGTGCCTGAAAGTGGCAGACGCTTGTGCTTCTCTTTCCCTAACCCTGAAAGTGTTAAAGCAGATGTCCCTTTTTCAAGTTCTTCTAGGCATCCTGTGTGTGTTTCTTCCCTGGGGTTAATTTTGCCCTTGGATCTCTCCTAGTCAATGTCTGTGAAATGTTCCTACAGCTATGTGAAATTTGTTAGCATAATTATCAGGTGGAGGCAGAATCATATATCTGGAGGAGTGATTTGCAGTCCACCAGATATGGTTGCTAAATTCATATGACTGACAAAACCTCACACAATAATCAAACAGTTTTACAATCATTTGAGGGAGAAAAATGGAGTTTTATCTTTCATAATAATCGTTCTCCATTGTTGAACATTATGTATCATCTTTCCTCTGTCTAAGCTAAATCCTGTCTCCTGCACCTGCAGTTTAAGCCCATTTCTTGCTGTTCTAGCATCTGTAGAGAATACTGGTTTGCCTCCCTTGTCTATTACCCATTGTATTGCTTGAAGGCGATT